>NC_137818.1:5832973-5872973 GCF_963921795.1 Nannobrachium achirus | reverse complement strand
CGGCCAACAAAGTAAATCGTCACTGTCGGGCAGAAACCTCGTATCTCCAAGTTTCAAATTTGTACATTTTTTCCCAAAGCAAAGCCCTGCTTCATCATACAAGGCCGTCGCACAAAAGTAGTGAAAACAGCAGATCTACAAGCACACAACGCCTCGCGGTGCGAGGCGTTGTGTGCTTGTAAATCTGCTGTTTTCACTAGTTTGAATCGTTTTTAAAATGATAAATACAAAACAAACGGTTTTGGACATACAAGGTTTCCACCCGACAACGACGGAATATAACTCATGTAATTGGCCCACTGGCTTGTCACTTTGTCACAAATCTTTGAGTAGCAGCAGCGCTATCCCTCTCTATAGCGCGCAATGAGGGCCTCTCCAACTCTTTTTCCCGGGCTGAATCAGGGGCCCAGCACGTCCCTGACTGTGACCGCCAGCACTGTGGCGCCCAACACTTATATATCATCGTTGCGAGCGTTGTTGTTGTTGTGTCGCATGCCTGACGCACGTGTGATCGTTACCGCGTTGTGTACGGGGGAAATTAGGTGAGCTCTGCAGGCACAAGTCACAACGTTTGATGTGCCGCAGCGTATGAATTTTGAAACGATTCGCCCTCCCACAGAGTGTGTGTGTGTGTGTGTGTGTGTGTGTGTGTGTGTGTGTGTGTGTGTGTGTGTGTGTGTGTGTGTGTGTGTGTGTGTGCAGGGGTGTCACACCAAATTCTGGGCCCTGGGTACAAGGATTCACTGCGGGCCCCCCGCACAATTATTTTGTGCTTTAACTATTGACAAATAGCAGATATACAAGCTCACAGGTTGAAAACCCTGTTTCTATGTCAGTGGTGCTCAAACTTTTTCATGTGAAGGACCCCGAAAATGATATGTATTTTATTTGGCCACGGACCCCCATCTCAAAATATTTAGTTCCAGGGACCCCCCCCAGAAGCAAAATTTGAGTTAAAAATGTTTGCTTAAAAAATACATATATTCAGAGATTTGCACAAATTTTCACGACTTTTCAAAAATAGCAGATCTACAAGCTTGCAGCTGTGAGCTTGTATATCTGCAATTTTTCAATAGCTAAAGTATAAAATAATTAAGGCCCCTCCCTCCAGCTTGGGCCCTAGTAACTCAGTCCCACTACCCTCCCCCCCTTGTGACGCCCCTGTGTGTGTGTGTGTGTGTGTGTGTGTGTGTGTGTGTGTGTGTGTGTGTGTGTGTGTGTGTGTGTGTGTGTGTGTGTGTGTGTGTGTGTGTGTGCGCGTGCGTGCGTCTCATACCGTGGCAAGCAGAAAACACACAGTGCATCTTTTAACTGGGACAGTGTTGTCGCAGTAGAATAAAGACTGCGACTGAACGCAAACCGTCTCTCCGACTCTCTCTCATTTCAATTGGCTCCATTTGCTGTGATCAAGATGTGTCCACAGACACAGAGCCAAGTGAAACTGAAGTAACTGGAGTGAAACAGTACGGTATTTTGCCTCTGAGATGGAGATGGGAGTTTTATAGATTTCTTTGGGGATTGTTTATTTGGTGTTGGTCACTCTGGGTGTTGCCTTGTTTGCTTTTTTGGAGCGGTGAAAGCGCTCCCAATAGACAGGTATGTCCGTGGGTATGTGGGTGGGTGGGTGGGTGGGTGGCTGGCTGGGTGGCTGGGTGGCCGTGTCCGTAGCCTGGCAATACCTTGAGTGGCCACACACAACACACTAGTTAAAGGAGGGGCGCTGTTTTGTGCAGGCCAGGCACACTCACCACTCACTCACACACGCACGCAACACACACACACACACACACACACACACATAGCTGCTCAGATTCACCGCTCCACTTCGAACCGAGGTTTGATTTTTTTTTTTTATTGCGGCAATTGTGCCATGATGACGTAATAACGCACGGACATGATTGGAATATGGCACCCATGGCTGTGTTTAAGTGTGACTGATTAGCCATACTGTTAAACGCTAATGAAGACCTTTTAGGTCGGTATGCTTTGGTCATGATTTGTTGCCTCGCCTTAAAAATAATCCCATATTTTTTTCATCAAAGACAGAGTGCCTTGGAATATATATAATTTTTTTAATACTGTAACCCTATAGGGCAACACAAATTATCCATTCATTTTTCCCATAGATATTTAGAAATATATTTATATAAATTGTTTTAAGCCTAGAATCAAGCCATCCAGGATCCAGGTGGTCAGAATTATGAGCCAGCCCGTTCTCACTCCCACTGCTTCACCCCCCTGACGCACTTCGGACTCTCTTTCGGCGTCACCCGCGCAGACACTTTGGGACACTTTCAGCGTCATCCGATAGACGGGGAGGGAGAGTCTTAGTGCGCATGCGCCGACACATGTTTACTCGAACATGAATCTACCGTCAGTGGGACACAAACCACCACCTTCATTGATCGTAGCCATGCTTCCCTACCGACTGAGCTAGCAATCCTGGCTGACAAAGCCACTTTTTTTTGTGCTTTTACCTTTGACAACGTGGATTCTAATGCAACGTGGAGGTAACGTGTCCGACCACCTAAACTATGCCTAACTCTAACCCAAACCCTAAACTTAACCTCAGTAAAACTATGCCTAACCCTAACCCAAACCCTAAACCTAACCTCAGTAAAACTATGCCCAACCCTAACCCTAACCTTAACCTCAGTAAAACTAACATGCCCAAAGCGTCCCCAACTCGAAGCAGTAGGCATACCCAAAGCGTCCCCTCTTGTGACGCAGTAGGGTCCTTGACAGGGCGTCAGGTGTCTGACTACTTAGGGGTGAGAATATGTTGTATGAGCAGACACCAAACGTTGGACGTTGGACATGGACGTTTTAGGCTACCAAAACATACAGTGAAAACACCTTAAGGTCCCACCTTGGTTAAAAATAATCCATCCGATTTAACCCTGCAAGGCCCACTGTCGCTTTTTGGACACATTTTTATTTTATCTATAAGAGTTTAAATAATTTGTTTTCCTGTTCTTTTTTCACATTAACATCACCAATGTTGTCGTTGTAGTTCTAACCTACACTATCAGAAGAAAGTTCTCATGTCGGACAGAGCATGTAGTCGCTTTTAAAGTACTGTGAAGTTTCATTCCTCTGCTGGAATAAATGGATCCCTGCGAGGGCTCACTCCGGGCTGAATATTTGTCATGGCCCAAGAAAACATGATTCTAAACAGCCCTGGAACCCTGGCTCCCCTCATTAAGTCAGAGGTGTCATCTTAGATTCTGATTTCAGCTCTAACTCCCGCAAGGTGACCATGACAGCCCTTAACGCTTTAATCTCAAAAACATTGGTGCGCTCATATTTTCTCTTTTTTTCTCCCCCCAAGTGGACCTGACTTTACTGCAGTGCACTGTTTTTACTGGACTCCCCAAGAAGTCTTCAGAGGCTCTTCCATCTCCTTCTAAAGTCTGCTGCTAGGAAACTGAAGAGAACAGGAAGGTCCAGAGCACATCGTCACACCAGTCTTAGCCCCACTCATCAAGGATTGGGGCACAACCCAAGCACTATCTTTGGGGCGCTTAAGCCCCTATCAGAGTCTGCGGTGAAGAGCCTATCACCGCAAATGTTAGGTGATCAGCTATCCACCTAAAGTGAGAAAATAAGTGGAGGCCATCATAGTCATAGTCACGGTGAAGTCCTATCATTGTGACTGACTGGTCTAGATCGACCAATCAGTGAACGGGGTGATGGGCCGATCTGTCTGAAAGTAAAAACAGAGTCGGGGTTCGCGGTGGATAGCTCTTCACCGCGAGTAATGACGCAATGTTGTAGTTTTATGACTTAAAGTTATACCATGTAACTTCTTTTATAAAACAAATCTTAAAATTGTCCTAACTGTTACATCGCTAAAGTTTTAGAACCCCCACTCTGTTATTTTCAGCTTCTGAAGCCTTCTCTTTATATGTTTTCTATGAGTTGTGAGGGGGGGAGAATTTCCCGGCAAAATGATGTCATCTCCCACATGATACACTACCGGCCAATCACAGCGCCGATCATACACCACCGGCCAATCACAGCGAGTCTTGCTGTCTCTAAAGGAAGTAGCTTCCCTCAGCAACTGTGTTTACATTGGTGAAGGAATCTTGCTTGCTACTCCCTCAATCCTGGTCTAAAAATGATGGGAGACGGCTCTACGGAATCGTATCGGCGAGGCGGAGGTGCTTGCGATGGCCGCGGGGGTCCGCGGACCCCCGTTCCGGTGGTCCGCGGCGACTCTGGCCGAAAAAAGCAATACCGCTACTGACCACTAGTTGAGCAGCTTCCACAGTACAGCTTTAAAAAGACTACACCGCGGTGCCTACTATGATAGGGGCTTTAGGCACCACAGATCGGCGATCCCATTTTGGATTGTTTTTAATCAAATCTAATTGATCTAAACTCGGGAGACTCTGGCCTCGGCACGCAGAGACATCGGGAGAAAATAGTAGAATCACTGTGCAAACAGAGACTCAAGAGTAATTACCTTTGAACACGTCTGAAGTATTATTTTGTGCACAACCTTGCAGAAGCTTATCCCAAGCTAACCTTACTATGTGGATAAATAGGCCAACTATTTCTGACAGCCAAATGCTCTATTCTTATGGCTTGCTAAGCAACATTTCCCTCATGTGCACATCGTTCCTATTCCCTTCAGATCACACATACATTATTTAGTCTTGTTTGTATTGTTCCACTTTTGCTTTGGCAACGTTAACATGTTTCTCATGCCAAAATAAAAGCCCTTTGAATACAAACGAGTGTGTGTGTGTGTGTGTGTGTGTGTGTGCGTGTGCGTGTGCGTGTGTGTGTGTGTCTTTTCCCAATGACCAGCACGTCCCTGTTCACAGCGTGGCCTGATTAGAGACAATGGTCCAGTAATCGCTGATAGGAAAAATGATTTCTGAGTAGCGTTTGAATCATGGTTCACACGCAGCGCGAGTGCGTTACCAGTAAGACTCCCTAATCAGGAGATAAGCATGTATACACAAATTGGTCTGTCCATGTTGATGACATGACTGTAGAGATACTGTACCGCTTTGCGTTATTTTAGGGCAAAATCTGTAGGAGCAGTGTCCAAAAATGTGTTCTTAAAAAAACGGCCTGATGGTGGCGCTAGATGGGACAGATGCATTTTGATGACATGACTGTAGAGATACCTTGTACCGCTTTGCGTGATTTTAGGGCAAAATCTGTAGGAGCAGTGTCCAAAAGAAAAATTTACCGACGGCAGGGCCTTTAGCAGCGAGCCCACACTGTTTCGTAGGAACAGTATTTCTAGTTACCTGTTTGTTGTTCAGTTAGAGTTCTCAACAGGCCTGAAAATTAAGGCCTGGCCCTAACTGGGCCCTAACTGGGCAGGCCCGAGGCCCTACCCGGCCCTAGTTAGCATACATTTTAGGCCCTACCCGGCCCGAAAACATTGGGTATGGTCGGGTTCGGGCAGATTTTGAGAACTCTATGTTCAGTAAGTAGATGTATTGGTGGTAAGTATTTACCTGTTTGTTACTCAGTAAGTAGATGTATTGGTGGTAAGTATTTACCTGTTTGTTACTCAGTAGGTAGATGTATTGGTGGTAAGTATTTACCTGTTTGTTGCTCAGTAAATAGATGTATTGGTGGTAAGTATTTACCTGTTTGTTACTCAGTAGGTAGATGTATTGGTGGTCAGTATTTACCTGTTTGTTGCTCAGTAGGTAGATGTATTGGTGGTCAGTATTTACCTGTTTGTTTCTCAGTAAATAGATGTATTGATCAGTCATTACCTGTTTGTTGCTCAGTAAATAGATGTATTGATCAGTCATTACCTTACCTGTTTGTTGCTCAGTAAGTAGATGTATTGGTGGTCAGTATTTACCTGTTTGTTGCTCAGTAGGTAGATGTATTGGTGGTCAGTATTTACCTGTTTGTTGCTCAGTAAGTAGATGTATTGGTGGTCAGTATTTACCTGTTTGTTGCTCAGTAAGTAGATGTATTGGTGGTCAGTATTTACCTGTTTGTTGCTCAGTAGGTAGATGTATTGGTGGTCGGGACTGAAGACCATGTCTCGGAGGATGGGCTTCCCCTCCACCACGGTCACCGTCTCGTACAGCAAGGCACTCTGGGAAGCGGGAGGGATCCCGTCCACGCGGATCTGAAACAAAACAAAAACGCACACATTTTAAACACACAGGTTTAGTTTTACGTTTCAATGCATAAATGCTGACAATCGAGGAACCACAGTGTCAGGCGTGACTGACAGAGATACGGACAACATGTGCCGGTTTCCATTGTTAACTCACAGTCGCAATAAATGTCCGATGTCTGTCTGATATAAACACATGCCGACATCACTGACACTAAACAGTGACATCTGTACTGCGCATGCGTCACCGCCATGGTAACAGCCGCATGCTGAAACAGTGCCCAAATGTGGAGATGACACTGATACACAACTTTTTTTTTTTTCTCTTTCTTTTTTTTTTTTTCAATTATTTTTATTAACTTTTAAACATTTCTTCCATGTTACAAAATATTTCTTTAAAATCATTACAACACTTTTACAAAATGCATAGTTATCAAAACCCCTTCCCTACCCTGTACCAGTACAAAATTCCCACAATGCATGATACACAACTGATACACAACTGATACACAACCCATAATAACCCAAACTGCACATAATTCGGAGCACATTATGTTCGAACGGGCAAGGACCAGTTGTGGGCTTCATTATTTATCTATCAGTCAAGTCCTCAAAATGAAATCATTTATCAGTCAAGTCCTCAAAATGACATAAGACAATGCCTTTGTACTGACAGTACAAAGGCAGGGCCCTTAGCCAATGAGGTGCAGCTAAAGGGTAGATCTTTGTGCCCATACATGGTGTTACATGCGAGCCCAAACTGTTTCGTAGGGAACAGTATTTCTACTTGTATTATAAGTTACAAAATTGACCCTTCCAATGTCTGTAACTCTAACGAATGCAAACCCATTTGGTTCCATTTCTTCTTACACTCACTCTCACAGTTATATGGGGGAAGGGGGGGGGGGGTCTTTGGAATTAAAAATAAAGTTTGAGGACGACTGCATTAAGAGAATAAGGGTATCTCTGAGGGGCTTTATGTAAAAAATATATATTAAGCTTGCTTTAAGGATATGAAAAACACCAAGATGGGAACAGCATCCCCCCAAATGTCCCCAAACACTCTCTCTCTCTCATGCTTCCCACTCTGAACACCCCCCCCCCCCCCTTCTCTGTGACCTAGAAAATACTAGACACAAAGAGAGAGGAGTGACGAGAGGACAGAATGGATGGGAGACGATGGAGGAGAGGAGAGGAGAGGAGAGGAGAGGAGAGGAGAGGGGAGAGGAGAGGAGAGGAGAGGAGAGGAGAGGAGAGGAGAGGAGAGGGGAGAGGAGAGGAGAGGAGAGGAGAGGAGAGGAGAGGAGAGGAGAGGAGAGGAGAGGGAGGGGAGAGGAGAGGAGAGGAGAGGAGAGGAGAGGAGAGGAGAGGAGAGGAGAGGAGAGGAGAGGAGGGGAGGGGAGGGGAGGGGAGAGGAGAGGAGAGGAGAGGAGAGGGGAGGAGAGGGGAGGGGAGGGGGTCAGTGAGGACAGTCAGACATTGGCCAGTGTGTTAATTGGCTGGCGGCTCGTTAAGCAGCCGGGGTTAATTAGAAACGACGGTCTGGTTCTCACAACACTGGAGGTGGTAAACTGTGTGGTGAACACACACACACACACACACACACACACACACACACACACACACACACACACACACACACACACACACACACACACACACACACACACACACACACACACACACACACACACACACACACACACACACAGTTCCACTCATGCAGACGCTGACGATCTATCGTTAGCTAACAAGCTTCCGTCGGTGCTGAGATGAGATCGGTTCATTGGTTCACTGATAACAGGAGGACTGCAAATCCCAGAATGCAACAGGAAATGCCATCACCCCAAAATTCTCCGCTCCGCCTAGAGAAGTCTACTATCTGGGATTCTTTTTCACAGAAGTGTTTTTTCAAAACAAGCAGTTTTCTACAGACCCTAAGTTCAGTAGGCTTGAGTCAAGGCGGGGCGAGTGGTGGCGACATCAGAGCTGGCATGCTCATCATACCCCCCCCCCCCCTCCCCCCCTCTCTCTCTCTCTCTCTCTCTCTCTCTCTCTCTCTCTCTCTCTCTCTCTCTCTCTTCTAAGTATGCCTCTCTCTCTCTCCCTCCCTCGCTCTCCATTACAGCTGTCAAATAAAGGTTTGAAAGAATTTCCCCCGAAAATAACTTGTCAGAAACATGTCAATCACTGTGCTGATGAACATTTTAACAACTTAAACCCTATGTACACCTCCACTAGGACCGCCCCTTTCTGTTTCCACCTCTACACCAAAACTCTTCACAGGAAGACAGCCAACGGAGATTTGTAGAGTTAGGTAGCAGGGGTGTAACGATACAATTTAACAGCGATTCGATACATATCACGACACATGGTTGACGATTCGATACATGGACGATATTGGTTCATTCATGGCGTTACGATACGATTCGATTCAATGATTTAAAATCGATATTGTAACTATTTAGCAAAGAAATCAGGTCTGTGTGAAAGGTGTGGATAGTGACGGTTTTTAAGGGAAACGTGTATTATTATGGATATAAATAAGTAAACACAGTGATCTGCCAAATACATGGACATTGTATATTGACAAACCTGCACCTTGACATGAACCCAGAGATTACACACATTTATCGATAGACCAGTGTAGCAATATGGAATGGAAAAGTAATTAAACCCCTCCTTATAATTTGTTCTTCTTAAAAATGCTAAATACAATGCACAAGTAGCTAGTATCGATACAATCGATTCTTTGCACTGCCGATTCAATGCGATACAAAATCAAACGACACAATTCGATTTTAGCTGTTTTAATTTTGATATACTTTGATTTTTTAAGTTAAAAACGATATTTCTATACAGTTACTATATCGTTACACCCCTAGTAGGCAGGTAGGTACTTTATTCAAGTGCTGCAGCAGCTCATAACACAGGAATAGTGAAAGAGGAGATGAGAGGAGAATGAAAGAGGAGAGGATGAATGGAAAGAGGAAGAGAGCAATAAAGAAGAACAGAAAGAGAATGGAGTGATAGAGGAAGTTGTGATCTGACCCCATGGACCCCCAGGAATCAAACCCACAACACCTGCTTTGTTCCTAAACAGCTAGCACACACACACACCCAAACCCAGATGCAAATGTGCTCTCACACACACACAGCTTCTTGGCTGTCTAGCCTGGGGCCGTCTCACTGACATTAACTACTAACCTCTCTGACAGACACACACACACACACACACACACACACACACACACACACACACACACACACACACACACACACACACACACACACACACACACACACACACACACACACACACACACACACACACACACACACACACACACACACACACACACACGGCCTGAGGAGGTCCATGTGACCCCAGATCTGACCTGTGAACTTTAACCTCTCAACCCGGAGATCTACAAAACTGCCGGTTCATTGTGTGTGTGTGTGTGTGTGTGTGTGTGTGTGTGTGTGTGCTCATGCTTCATGAAGTTTCATGAAGTCATCATCGTATGGTCATCATCTGCCCTCGTTGGAATGTGAGATCACTGATTTATACTTCGTCGCACGTCGGGGTCACGTGCTGAAAACAGATCTACAAGCTCACGACGACAGGTCTATAAATTAAGCGTTAACTGTTCACCACAAAGATGTTTTGAAGACGTTTGCTACGGAGTTGTGGACTTAGAGACGGTTGTATGACAGTGAGCAGATAATTGTATGTGGGGGTGATCTGTCCATTTAACCCCTTAAACCCTATATACCTAGTTGATCCCCCCCCCACCCGCCCAGGCGTTGTGAACTTGTAGATCTGAGCGCAAAACCCGAGTGCAACCGAACATAAAATAACTTGTCTTTTAGTTCTACTGGATCTCTCCTCCACTAGTCCCTCCCTGACATTTTAGTCTAGTTTTTATTTGTTGACCAAACTGTCAATATATTTAGTCATAGTTTTATCCTCATAGCTTAGTTTTTATTTAGTTTTTGTCAGTGAAAGAAAGTAGTCGACGAAAATGTATCGTCAGTTTTGGTCGACAAATTAAACACAGCTCCACACTACTGATGTGTACAGTGGTTATATCTAAATCAAATGTGCTGAAACTGTGTGGAAACAATATGTGAATAAATAAATATTGCTATTAATAGCATCAGAGAAGCGGTGAGGACTTCGTGTTGCTGTGATGTGTCATTAAAGCTGGTTTTCAAAGCGCTGGGCTTGGGTTTGTCACTGCTACCCGACAAGGCAAAGACGTGACTTTCATTTAGCCTTCTGAAGTAGTTTCTTCAAACATGAATTATTCATAAAATATACAGGAACTCTCTAGAGTCTAGACGCATCGCTAACGTCATCACTATTCCTTGCCAATATTTAAGAAACATTGAAACATATGTATGTTATTTCTTCCTCGCTCTTTCCTCAGGCGTGTCACATGACTCGGGTTCAAGTGGTTAAAATGTCTCTACAGATTATTACTATCATCATCATCAGCTTTTATAGACACGCTGCTTCATGTCAGCTGTGATTGATTGATTGATTGACTGATAGGTTGATCCAGGAAACTGTCCCTACCACCAGATCACAACTGATCAACATCAATCAAAGTGATCGATAACGTGTCGGTCAGCTAATCAACAACAACAATCGATCTCTGGCACATTGTCTAACATCGCCAGGGTGTGTGTGTGTGAGTGTGTGTGTGTGTGTGTGTGTGTGTGTGTCTTCAGTAAGTGTTTTCATTCAGGGTGTATAAACACAGGAAATGAGGTCATCCGGACAGGAACTGGCTGCTAAGGGTCTCGCTTTAGAACCTGACAGCATGGCTGATGGCAACGACGATAAATACACATGCGCGCGCACACACACACACACACACACACACACACACACACACACACACACACACACACACACACACACACACACACACACACACACACACACACACACACACACACACACACACACACACACACACACACACACACACACACACACACACAAATGTCCAGACTACTGCAGACTGTAAGCTGAGTGAAGTCGGGAGATCAGTCATTTTAAACGTGAAAAAAAATATATGAAAAAGTAGCTGGATACAACTTAGCCGGGGGTGCCTGATGGAGGGGAAAAGAACTGGTTGGAATAACGTGTTCCTTCCATGTGCTACGTCCAAACCGTGGAAATCCCCCCTGTCAGGTGAAAAGAAGCAACTTGGACTCCTCATGCATTGGAAGCATGAGGTCAGTCCGTTGTCTCCCCAGGCGCAGCAGAGGGAGAGCAGAGCCCAGGATTACACAGCTTAGGCAATTGGCACTGGGTGAAAAAATGGGTTACAAAATCATGGGATAAAAATTATAAGGAAAAAAAAAACATTATCAATAGCTAGAATGACTGACAAGCTTTGCCCGCCATGAAGTGATACTACTTGATCATAATCATAATTTTCAAAAGCATCGATAACATGATCACTCTTCCCTGAAGGACAGATGGTTGGCCCATGATTCAGTTGGATTTCTCATCAGACAGATGCAGGACAAAGCATGTATGATATCGTCACTGTCGGGCAGAAACCTCGTATCTCCAGGTTTCAAATGTGTACGTCTTTTGCGCTGCTTCATCATACAAGACTGTCGCACAAAACTAGTGAAAACAGCAGATCTACAAGCACACAACGCCTCGCGATGCGAGGCATTGTGTGCTTGTAGATCTGCTGTTTTCACTAGCTTAGTACATTTTATAGATGATAAATACAACATACAAGGTTTCCACCCGACAACGACGATATAATACAACATAATAACGCTTAGTTTTCGTTTAAGTTTGCTGTCAGATCAAATCTGACAACTATCAGCCACCACAACCGACCACAGTTCATTCCATCTTCTGGTGGTCGAATGGGACGAGCCACATGCACGTGCGTGCGTGCGTGCGTGTGCACGGCACATATCACACTTTCTAAAACGGCTAGTTCCATTCCTTGATTCTGATTGGCTGGTTTCCTTTTAATTGCTGTGATATGTGAGACTATAACCCGCAACTTTAATCAGTTTATATCAAACGCAGGTGCGTTATTTCTTTCCACAGTGTTGTGAAGCTAGACTAGAGAACTTTAAGTAACAGGTGTGTGTCGTTTCTGCAGCCTGGCTGGGAACTACTTTCTTGTAGCTGGGGACTACTTTCTTGCAGAGCAGACCTTATAGTGAATTATTAGTGACATAGAACAGTTTTAATTGGTACATGTCTATGATTTTTCATGTTGCCATATTGTAACTGTTTTAGAAAAGCAATAAGCCACGCAAGGCTTGTGGTTAGTTACCTGTATTTTACACAGGCTGAGAGGGTTGGAGACACTCGGCTGCGCCTCGTGTCTCCCTACGCCTCTCAGCCGGTGTAAAATACCAGGTAACCACTCGCCTCTTGTGGCTTATTGCTTCAATAACCCTGAGGCGTCTGACATTTTGTTTTATAATAATGCAGTTTGGGGTCAGGGGTGTCCTGGCCGACTGGGAAGGAGTTTTAATGCATCTGCATTTTGAGCAAACATGCAGAGTGGCCATACTGTGCTTGTGAAGCCCCCACCACCCTCCCTTAAAGGGTAAATTAGCCAACCAGAAGAGCTCCACCCAAACTCCTTAACTCCACCAAACCCGCTGCCATGGACAGCCACAACTGACTGTCGGTGAGTCACTACAGCCAACCACCCATGACAACCATGTACACAATACAACACACACTAACATACATTACTACACACACTAACACACATGACAACACATGTACACATTACAAGACAATAGGGCATTAACGACTTGTGATTTTTGCAAGTCGACTCGACTCAGTAAAAAGTTGAGTTGAAGTCGACTTTATCGTTTGATGACGTCATCACATCACAGACGACCCCCCAATTATGTTGGGGAGTCCCCAGATGATTAACTTAATGTGCAACATTGTTTTCTCACTCAACTGTAAACAAACCAACATAAAGTTTAAGTGTATAGAGGGTATCTGCACGTTTCTAAAGTGACAATTTAAGGAGTTTTTAATACCTCTAAAATGACAAATTAAACATTGTCCAAATTGTCAAATATATAGAGGCAGAAATTGTGAAAATAGCAGATCTACATGAGCATGTAGATCTGCTATTTTCACAATAGAAAGTACTTTTTTTTCAACTTCGACTTTCGGCTTTCTCTGGTGGGAGTCGACTTGTCTAATGAAGTCGACTGTCGACTTTTTCGTTAATGCCCTACAACACACACTAACATACATCACAAACATGTACACATTACAACGCACACTACAACAATTACAACAACAACTACAACAGACTTTGGGCCACACTTTCCAACACTTATGGGTCTGGTGCGTTGCTGCCTTAACTGTTCCCACGAGAGATTAACCCGTCAAGACCTGGAATTGTTTTATACTTTATCTATTGAAAAATAGCAGATAGAGCTTGTAGATCTGCTATTTTTGAAAAGTTGTGAAAACGTGTGGACATCTTTGATTGTATAGATTTTTCAAAGCAAACTTTAGCAACTCAAATCTCTGCTTCTGGGGGGGTCCCTGGAACAACATATTGTATTTTGAGATGGGGGTCCGCGGCCAAATACATGTCATTTTGCATGGGCCTCCTTGAAATGAAAAAAGTTTGAGAACCTCTGTTGATAGAAGTAGAGAAAAATAGAGTTTTTCATTTATAGAATTGGGTCAAAAATATTCAAAGACTTTTTTATCGTTTTTTCCAAAATAGCAGATCTACAAGTTTGTAGATCTGTTTGTAGCTTGTAGATCTGCTATTTTTCACTAGTTAAAGAATACAATAATGGTTAACGTAATAATGCGTAATAAATGCGTTCCCGGTCTACACGTCTTAATGTAGCGGCTGCAGTACTTAATACACGGTGCTATAGACGCAGCGTCTATGAGCATGAGAGAGCGGGCCATTAGGGGATGATAGAATATGTGTATGGAACAAACACTGACCATAAATATCCATCTGCTGCACGGCAGACAGGCTAATTTAACTTTAATCTAACTGAGAGTTGCTTCAACTCTCTGCTATGTCAGCGTCTCTCTCTCTCTCTCTCTCTGCACCACAGACAGAGGATTTAAGCTGCTTGCAGGGGCGCTGGAAGTGGGGTGCTGAGGGAGCTGCAGCTCCCCTGGTGGTGGGGAGGGGAAAAAAAAGAAAAAAAAAAAGAAAAAAAAAGTTTTTTTCTTTTTTTTTCTCTTTTTTTTTTAAATAAGCCTATAT
This sequence comes from Nannobrachium achirus, assembly GCF_963921795.1. NCBI lineage: Eukaryota > Metazoa > Chordata > Actinopteri > Myctophiformes > Myctophidae > Nannobrachium > Nannobrachium achirus. Next base: position 5,858,600 of record NC_137818.1, on the reverse strand, counting down.
ATACACACACACACAGAGCTATATTAAAACAATAATGTATTTGACTTTGGGGAATAAAATATGTTGAAAAAAGGTATTTGATTATCACATGGTGACCTAATCACATGGTCACCTTGCCACTTCCGGTCAGAAGGGAAGTCAAATTTAAATCCCGCTTTGATGGCACACCAAAGTCTATTTATTTGAGAACTAGAAACTGTCTATAGGCTCATTGTTGCAAACTAACCCGTTGTATATGGGGAACAAAAAACTGTAGAAAACTGTTACAAAAATAATACCCGATTTTGTAGTGTGTGCGTGAGTGACTGTGTGTGTGCATGCGTGCTGTGTGTTGCACTGTGTGCTAAAATAACTAGTAACTATATAGCTCCTTGTTACACCGTTGTGCGGGGAATAAGCACCCGAAACTGTAATAAAAATAACCCAAAACCGGATAAAAAACGTGAATTTTTCGGCCGCACGCATGAACTCCTCCAGGCTCAGCTCCCCTTGGGATTTGGGAGTTCCAGCGCCCCTGGCTGCTTGTATGACTCATAATGAAGTAGCTGGCAAATTCATGTCCGTTCATATAAAAAAGTTTTGTGTTTTTTCAGCAAACTATCATTATGCAAACGTTGCGCTTTTAGGATGCATTCGTTGAGCAAAATCGTTTCAATGTGCGATCAGCCCACTGGATCAATAAAGGTATCTATCTACCTACCTACAGTACCTACTAGGGCATTAACAACCTTTTGCAAGTCGACTCGACTCAGGAAAAAGATGAGTTGAAGTCGACCTTATCGGTTGATCACATTGACCGGTGGGTGAATGGGGAACAAACCCCGAAAATGACTTACCTCTGGACTTCATAGAATAGCCTAAAGCAATCCTTTCTCTCTTAATAAGGCTTTTGTTTTGATTTTAATATTATAGATTCCACTGCAACCAGCATCATTGAATAATGAGGGAATCACTCTGCCCTTGATAATAAGCAAGCATACAGTTTGAATGCTGTACACATGCACACGGAGCCAAAATAATTAGAGAAAAAATACTAAGCACTTTTTTTGTTTAATCAATGAAGTCGACTTGTCGAGTTTTTTTTTTACAAGGGCCCACGGAGTGAGTCCTTGTAGGGCCTAGCCCTAGACTTACTAACTTCAAACTTGTATTGTAACCAGGGACGTGCTGGCCATCGGGAAAAGCGGGACAACTCCCGAACGGCCGGTTCATTCCCGGCCTGTCCAGGCCGGCCATAAAAAAAAGAAAAAAAAAGAAAAAGAAATGTCGGCCTTCGTTCCATTTTGGGGGCTGGGCGGCCAACAAAGTAAATCGTCACTGTCGGGCAGAAACCTCGTATCTCCAAGTTTCAAATTTGTACATTTCTTTCGCAAAGCAAAGCCCTGCTTCATCATACAAGGCTGTCGCACAAAAGTAGGGAAAACAGCAGATCTACAAGCACACAACGCCTCGCGGTGCGAGGCGTTGTGTGCTTGTAGATCGTCTGTTTTCACTAGTTTAAATCATTTTTAAAATGATAAATACAAAACAAACGGTTTTGGACATACATAGTTTCCACCCGACAACGACGAAATATAACTCATGTACAATAATTGGTCCACTGGCTTGTCACTTGTCATGATCTGAAATGGCAAATCTTTGAGTAGCAGCAGCGCTATAGAGAGAGATCTCTCTCTATAGCGCGCAATGAGGGCCTCTCCAACTCTTTTTCCCGGGCTGAATCAGGGGCCCAGCATGTCCCTGAGTGTAACTATCTCATTTGACCAACTTGTGCTAATAGCTAGTGTTAGTATTAACTACTTTTACTAGCTAGTGCTACCAAGCTTATGTTACCGTCTCACGTTAGTAAATTCTAATCTTTTAACTTTTTGTCATCTCAATTCTGAGGAGTGGACAGAACTAACCCTGATCAGGGTTAGGGTTAGGCTACCAATGCAGAGGCAAACCAACAGACAGACAGACAGACAGCTAGACGACCGGACGACCCGACAGACAGGGCTGTAAATCTGACCAATTAAATTTCACTTACACTGTTTATTATTCCGAGCTGTGCAGCCATTGGTCGAAATATGATTCCAAGCTGACTGAGCTATTTAACACAGGTGTCCACACACATGCGCGCATGCACACACACACACACACACACACACACACACACACACACACACACACACACACACACACACACACACACACACACACACACACACACACACACACACACACACACACACACACACACACACACACACACACACACACACACACACACACACACACACACACAGCATACCCGGAGGTATTGCATTACAGAGGAATTCGAGGCAGCTGGTCAGAGGGCAGCTTGTGTGTGTTTTGCCTGTGATTTGTGAGTGGGTGACTGCGTGTGTGTGTGTGGGTGACTGCGTGTGTGTGTGTGTGTGTGTGTGTGTGTGTGTGTGTGTGTGTGTGTGTGTGTGTGTGTGTGTGTGTGTGTGAGAGAGTGGGTGACTGCGTGTGTGTGTGTCTGTGTGTGTGTGTGTGTGTGTGTCTGTGGGGACTTCCAGAACTAACTGGGGTTCCACAGAAAGCAGCAGAATTCAGACGGACAGACGGACAGACAGACAGCATGTGCATCGTTAGTTTTCCAAAACATCCAATTATACAGTATATCGTTGTTATCCGGTGGAACAAAACCGTTCTTTTAGTTAATTTATCATTTATCATTTTAAAAGAGATTTAAACTAGTGAAAATAGCCGATCTACAAGCACACAACGCCTCGCGGTGCGAGGCGTTGTGTGCTTGTAGATCAGCTATTTTCACTAGTCGTGTCCGACAGTCTTGCATTATGTAGCAGGGCTTTACTTTGGGACAGAAACTTACACATTTGAAACTCTGAGATTCAATGTTTTCTGCCTGACAGTGACGATATGTTGTGCAGAAACTTTGTATGTCAATATTTCATGGTTAAATAAATGCCCTACTATCATAAATATAGTGACAATCCAAGCTCACAACACAACGCGTTGTAAAATAGCGACGCCAGCCGGACGTACAAGGAGGTCACAAGTGTTTTTAAAACGATCGTGAAAAAGGAACAGTTTTGAATTATACAGGTTTGTACCGGACAGCAAGAATATTAGAATGTAGTTATTATTATTATAGGTTCAGACACGGCGCAGGTTGTCGCACACACACACACACACACACACACACACACACACACACACACACACACAACCAACTGTGTGCTACACAAGATGGTCAACCTGGCTCTCTAGCTGTATGACTGATGACCGTGCTAAGAGATATGATTACTGGGGACACACACGCACACGCACACACACACACACACACACACACACACACACACACACACACAGAGGGTGATATCATTGCTTAAGTACTATTATTACCCCTGGTGACTGATGGTTCTTCAGTGTGTCACTACATATTAGACAGTGAAAACACCCCCCCCCCCCCCCCTCTCCTCTTCCCTCCCACCCAGGCACATGCTGGCCATTGGGAAAAGCGGGACAACTCCCGAACGGCCGGTTCATTCCCGGCCGGTCCAGGCTGGCCATTAGGAAAAAAAAAATGAAAATAAAATGTCGGCCTTTGTTCCATTTTGGGGGCTGGGTCGGCCAACAAAGTAAAAGTTTCAAATGCGTAAATCTTTTCGCAAAGCAAAGCCCTGCTTCATCATACAAGGCTGTTGCACAAAAGTAGTGAAAACAGCAGATCTACAAGCACACAACGCCTCGCGGTGCGATCTGCTGTTTTCACTAGTTTAAATCATTTTTAAAATGATAAATACAAAACAAACGGTTTTGGACATACAAGGTTTCCACCCGACAACGACGAAATATAACTCATGTCCAGTAATTGGCCCACTGGCTTGTCACTTGTCATGATCTGAAATGGCAAATCTTTGAGTAGCAGCAGCGCTATAGAGAGAGATCTCTCTCCATAGCGCGCAATGAGGGCCCCTCCAACTCTTTTTTCCGGGCTGAATCAGGGGCCCAGCACGTCCCTGCTCCCCCCTCTCTCTCTCCCACTTCAAGCCCCATAAAGCTGTAGGTCTGCTGCCTGCTGCCTTTAAACACATTTTAAATCTAAGCCTTTTTTGTGGGCTCGCTGAACGCGAGAACACTACGTTATATTCATTATTTATCTAGTAAGTTCTCCTAAAAAATTACGTAATTTATCAGTCAAGTTCTCCTCAAAAATGACGTAATTTATCAGTCAAGTTCTCCTCAAAAATGACGTAATTTATCAGTCAAGTTCTCCTCAAAAATGACGTAATTTATCAGTCAAGTTCTCCTCAAAAATAATGTAATATAACAGTCAAGGTCTCCTAAAAAATTACGTAAACTATTACGTCAATTTAGTCAAGTTCTCCTCGACAGTACAAAGGCAGGACCCTTTTCTAATGTATACTATTATTTCTTGGCTTGGAGCGAGCCCACACTGTTTCGTAGGAACAGTATTTCTAGTTTTTGAGCGGTGCAAACCACTCCTATAAGTGGCTGTGCGTGTGTCCGTAGCCACTTTTCCTCAGCGTTTTGCCATAGCAATGTGTTTTCCTCAGCGTTTTGCCAATGTTGCCACTTGTCCCTGCTATTTGTTTCAAAAAGCTTTATACCCTGTGTGTGTGTGTGTGTGTGTGTGTGTGTGTGTGTGTGTGTGTGTGTGTGTGTGTATAACGTTGCAATGTGACACAATGTTTTCTCATGCCAATATCGCTCCTTTGAATTTGAATCGGTCAACTCTATAGCAGTGATTCTCAAACATTTAGGCTAGAGTTTAAGGAGTAAGGACCTGCTGACATGGCAATAACATGAAGTTATTACTGTTCTAAAGTACAGTAACATCATTAGATATTCCATATATTATTGATGTCATCGCGCAATGACATCACAACAATCAGATGCAATTTGTCCTTTAAAATGGCGTTATTGCATTTTTCCAACACAATACCATTCAGAAACTTCTCGGAACAAATTTCCCTAGCTTCTAACAAGCTCTTCTGTAAAATTAGTTGAACTGATTCACGGTGCCGCTGACAAGTGAAATGTTTCACTGGACGATACGTCTGAAAGGAGGACCTAAGAATACCGGCCAAGCTGCTGTGCTGGTTGGACACAAGCTGTACTCATTTGGAGGATACAACAGCTACCTGAAGAACAAGGATCAGATTGAAGTCCACATCTTCAACACAGTGTCTCTACGATGGATTAAGCTGAGCCCAGTAACAACAGGAAGCGGACAAAGTCCCCTTGAAGTTCCCTCTGGACGCAGTCACCACACGGCTGTAATGATAGAATATATTGTCTACATCTGGGGGGGATGGCCTTACTGTGATGGGCTTTATTCATTTGATGTTGACACCCACAGATGGTCCAAGCCCAATGTTTCTGGTACAATTCCAATGGCGAGGGGCTACCACTCAGCCGGTCTCTTGAGGAAGGTCATGTATGTCTATGGAGGAATCACCCAGCTGACTGGACGCACTAATGACATGTACAAGTTGGACACCAGCACAATGTTCTGGTGTTTCATTAACACCAGAGGAACTCCTTCATCTCCTTCATCCAGTCATTCTGCAACTATCATCGGGACAAAGATGTTTGTATTTGGAGGCTACGAGAGCCAGGGGGTCGTCAACAAGAACATCATCACAGTGTTTGACACAGAGACCAACTGCTGGCTGAAGACACCTTCAGCACAGCCTCTCCCTGAACAACGTGGTGGTCATTCAGCCTTTGTCTACAATGGAGAGCTGTACATATTCGGGGGCGAGAAACTGAGCAGGTACTTCAATGATCTGTGGAAATTCAATCCAAAGTCCTTCTTGTGGAAGAAGGTTGAGCCGAAAGGCAAAGCCCCTTGTGGGATGGCTTGGATGGGTCGTTGCATGCTGGGTGGACGCGTCATCCTCTTTGGACGCTCTGTCCTGCATGTCTTAGATTTAAGTCCTACTCTGAAGATGTTATGCAAGATGGCAGTTATTCAGTACGGCATGGATCAGTCTGAACTCAGACGTGACATCAGGTGGGAACTCAGAGCCATGACTGCCGACAATTACTGAAAACATAAAATATCTCTATAACTAGCTCTGTAGTGTGAGGCAGCTTGATGTACATTGTACAAGTACTGTACACCCTCTGGACATGACACTAGTACAGTATGTCAAAGGGGCCTACTGTACACCCAATCCAACCCTTGATGCTGAGTGCCAAGCATATAGTTATAATAAGAATAGAGAGGACACCAGATATCCCCGCCCGTCCACTTGCATTGAGTTGCTCACCCAGCGCATGAAGCGTACTTCCGCGTTTGAGACGCCTCTGAAACGTGACGTAGTGGGGCCTTTGTGGCGCATTTTGCGTCATAGTTTGTGTTCATGGACGCGATGGGGCTCCAATTCATGAACGAGCACTTCCGGTATGAACGCGCGTCAATGCAAAGAAGCCTAGATGCGCGTTCGTGATTAGAAGCCCCAACTGCAGTACCTCAAACGGCCACCATGTCCATTGCGCTTCAGGGCTCCTCCAGGGTTCTGGGGGCTTGGTGCCAAGCAGGGAGGCACTGGGTCCCATTTTTCAGAGTCTTTGGTACAAACAGACAGGGGATCGAACGCCCAACCCTCAAACAGGTGGACTCTGGAGAATGTGAAGAATTTGTTCCCTGGTCCAGAGTTGTGGCATCCTGGCCCATGCGTGTCAATCAGGCTATCCAGACAATAAATAGGCAACCACACTTGCAATTTCCAATTAGCCCTATTCACGGCCCGCCCACCTACTTCCGTTTCTCAGTTTTCCCCGGGTGCTGACTTCAATTTAGAAGGGGAAACTATACTGGACTTAAAGCCAACAAATCGTTATTTCTAACGGTAAAGTAAATGATAATGCTTTGTGCCGTTTACTATCTTGTGTTCTTGATCATGCTAGCCGTATTTTATACTTTACTATTCGGAAATTGCATTAAATTTGCGATTTCTGTGCTAACTCTATAGACTATAGTAGGATTTACCCCTTCAAAACGGGACTTCAGCACCCGGGGGATGCTGAGTGGGCGGGTCGTGAATAGGGCTAATTGAATCTTTTCTAGTTGTTGTTGTTGTTGTTGTTGTTGTTGGATACCATTTAAATGTTGCCACTTGTCCCAAAAGAGACTGCAAAAGACCGCTGCTATTTGTTTCAAAAAGCTTTATACCCTGTGTGTGTGTGTGTGTGTGTGTGTGTGTGTGTGTGTGTGTGTGTATAACGTTGCAATACACAGCTCTTTTTAACACAACGTTTTCTCAAGCCAAAAAAGCTCCTTTGAATTGAACTGGTCAACTCTATAGCAGTGATTCTCAAACATTTAGGCTAGAGTTTAAGGACCCCCGGTTTCACATGCATTGGTCCACAGACAGACCCTCATCTGAGAGGGTTTTCATTTTATCTATGGGACCCCACCCTGCAATGTGTTCATTTAACTAAACTAGGGGTGGGCGATATGGCCATGAATATTGTTGAGGCGATAAAATGTCTCCACGATATGCTTTTTTGGAGATATTGTATAGATCGTGATACAATGAGAGAAAGACGTCTAAACATTCCTGCTTGAAATTGTATTTTGGTCTAAATGCTCCGTTTTTGTTATCCAGTAGGTGGTTGCACTTTTACGTAGCTTGCAAAATAACCATGAAAACCAACATGAAAGATAATCGTGATATGATATTACTCCATGTCTGTGAGAGAGTAGAAACAAGCCAGTAAATGGGAGTTGTATTCCCTGCCACTGAACCATCTGGTCACAGAATCACTCCACCATCAAACAGCTGGAACTCAGGGAAATGTTTGCTGGCCCCTCAGGTCAAGGATTGATTCCCTGGTCCAAAACTATGGCATCCTGGCCCATGCATGGGCAAAACAAATGACCGTTTAAACCCTGTTTCAAAAAAACAGTTAGAATAGAAGATATATAAGCGCACAACGTGTCACAATGTGACACATTGTGAGCTTGTAGATTTGATATTTTCCTTCTCCAACAACAACAACAATAAAAAAAAAAACAATAGGTCTGCCAGGTTTTAAAGTGGTTAATGAATGTATGGCTGCAGAGCCAAACCAGCACTCTGTCGAGGTGCCAACCTGCACCTTGTGCACAAGTAGGCCATGTAGGCCATGTATGGCCTACTTGTGCACCAGCAGAGTGCACAAAAAAGCCTAAGACAGGAAACAAATCCACACTACAGTACATGATGATATGGCAATAATATGACAGTATTAGCAGTTACTGTACTAAAGTACAGTAACGTCATTAGCTATTCCATAAATGTATGTCACCACGCAATGACATCACAACAATCATTATTACATCAGATGTAACTGTGCTTTAAAATGGCGTTATTGCATTTTCCAACACAATACCATTCAGAAACTTCTCGGAAGAAATTGCCCTAGCTTCTAACAAGCTCTTCTGTAAAGTTAGTTGAACTGATTCACGGTGCCGCTGACAAGTGAAATGTTTCACTGGACGATACATCTGAAAGGAGGACCTAAGAATTACGGCCAAACAGCTGTGCTGGTCGGACACAAGCTGTACTCATTTGGAGGATACAACAGCTACCTGAAGAACAAGGATCAGAGAGACAGCCGCTGGCCGCCGCGTCCACGTCCATGGACGCGGCCGTGGACGCGTCCATGGACGCGGCCGCGAAAAAAACGGCCGTGGACGCGAGGCCTCGTCCACGGACGCAAACGGCCGGCCGTCCCGGCCGTGGACGCGGCCGTGGACGCGGCCGTGGACGCAGACGGCCGGGGACGCGGCCGTGGACGAGGCCGTGGACGAGGCCGCGGCCGTGGACGCAAACGGCCGGCCGTGGACGCGTCCATGGACGAGGCCGCGAAAAAAAGGCAGCGAAAAAGAAAAAAAAAGTGTCTATTGTATGTATTTTTTGATGGAGAATTCAAATATGACCTTCTTTTTTGCATAGGACAACTCTAACCTGCATCAATTGGTATTTTATAATTGCCAATTGTACCCTATCCATCTAAAAATCAAATTGGATGTCTATTGCATGTATTTTTTGATGGAGAATTCAAATATTACCTTCTTTTTGGGATAGGACAACTCTAACCTGCATCAATTGGTATTTTATAATTGCCAATTGTACCCTATCCATCTCAAAAACAAATTGGATGTCTATTGTATGTATTTTTTGATGGGGAATTCAAATGTTACCTTCTTTTTTAGATAGGACAACTCTAACCTGCATCAATTGGTGCATCAACCTACTTACTATCTATCTATCTATCTATCTATCTATCTATCTATCTACATTTATATAAAGCTGTTCTTGCATTTGAATTCAAGTCTGACACAAGTTAAGGTTAACTTAGGTAGTATTTCATTTTGCTGGCTTTTAGGGTCTGTGTGTGAGTGTGTAGGCTCACAAATTATTATAATTGTCATTAAGTGACTGACTATCTATCTATCTATCTATCTATCTATCTATCTATCTATCTATCTATCTATCTATCTATCTATCCATCTATCTATCCATCTATTTATGTATACTTCACCTTTAGTCCAGAAGAGAGTTCAGCCTCAGGAACTTGCACACATGGAACTGTGTCATGACTGTGTCATGGAGCTAAAACAGAGCTATGTTAAATACTCACAATGACTCTGATGGACCAATCAGGGTGGTGGTGGGGGGAGGGATCAACAATAGACAGAAACTGGATAATGCTTTAACTGTCCCACCTAAGTCCCTGCTAGTCTGAACAAACATCACCTTCCCTCTCATAACACTACTACTACTACATTTATATAAAGCTGCTCTTGCATTTGAATTCAAGTCTGACACAAGTTAAGGTTAACTTAGGTAGTATTTCATTTTGCTGGCTGTTAGGGTCTGTGTGTGAGTGTGTAGGCTCACAGATTATTATAATTGTCATTAAGTGACTCTATCTATCTATCTATCTATCTATCTATCTATCTATCTACCTATCCATCCATCCATCCATCCATCCATCCATCCATCCATCCATCCATCCATCCATCCATCCATCTATCTATCCATCTATTTATTTATACTTACTGTTTACATTTTCTATAAATATTTATTTCTATATAAAACTCAGTTGTTGGAGTTATTGTGTGCCTTTTCTTGTAGCTAAATAGTCCATTTGTTCACTAGACATTATAAGTCAAGGTTACTATTTTGAGTTGAAGCTAAGTGTTTTATTGCTTTGTGGTTTAACATGATTTAAAAGGCAAATTCATTGTTATGGTTACTTTAGAAGACTGCTTTTGCATTCATGAGTTAAAAAGAGAGCCAAGCTAATTCAAAGAGTTAGGTTAAAGGAACACAAAACATGACCTAACTCACAGCTGCCATTGGACAGACAGTTACAACATACTCTTATCTTTCACAGAACAGACAATTATCATTTATTTTATCTATTTGAGACTATGTAGCTGCTCTAGGGGAAATAGAGCATTATATCAGCCTATTCAATTGATAATGACCAATGGGTGCCAGTTTCTAAGTAGTTAAAGCATATTAACATAACAATATATGTGGCCTAGACATGGACATTGCCCAATCAACTCGTAATCTACAGAAATGTCCACCACATCACACAGTATAAAACCTAGTAGGCTTAGTGGATTACCTATGTTAAATCATGTCAGGTTAGTTTGGTTCAAGGTTCAAGTATAATAATTTATGAGACAAAAATGTAAACAGCACAAATGTACAATCACATCTAGGCTAGAATGATAACATAAAGTCCTGACTACTCCTTGTTATTGTGGTCCTAAATACTACAATGATTAGTTTAGATGCATTGCTTCTATCATGTCCAATTAAAAATAAATACATTACATACATACAGAAATCTGCCTTCTCCTGTATTGTATTAGTGACATTCATTATAAATAGTAAAATAACAGGACAGAGCAAAAAAGGCCTCTGTTGTGTCTTTATCTGATCACATGCAATCAGACACTCACACTGCACAGCAATACTTTATTACAGGCTCAAGGCCCACAGGGTAAGAAGACCATACATTACAAAGATAATAATTAAAAAAACAACAACAGAGTACATTCTCCAAGCCCCACCGGAGCTAAAGAGGCACTCATGCCAGTGGCCTCTAACGGTAGACGTGTACCTGACAGAGTTTTCCCCACATTGGTTACAGATATAAGGTTTCTCTCCGGTGTGAATTTGTTGGTGTATTTTGATATGTTCCAGTCTAGGAAAGCTCTTTCCACACTGGTCACAGCAATAAGGTTTCTTTCCAGTGTGATTTTTCTGGTGTGCTTTGAGATGATGCATATCACTGAACCTTTTCTCACACTGGACACAGCAGTATATGGCTTCTCACCAGTGTGGATTTTCAGGTGTCTTTTCAGAGCCGTCTTCAGAGTGAACCTTTTCCCACATTGGTGACAGCAGTAAGGTCTCTCTCAAGTGTGAATCTTCTTGTGTTGTACGAGGCTAGATTTTACAGTGAAACGTTTGCCACAGTGTTCACAGCAGTAAGGCTTTTCTTCGGTGTGAAATCTCTGGTGTACTTTCAGAGCAGCCGTTAAACTGAACTTTTCCCCACATTGGACACAGCTGTATGGTTTCTCTCCTGTGTGAATTCGTTCATGTATTTTGAGATAAGACAATCGAGTAAAGCTTTTCCCACACTGGTCACAGCAATAGGGCTTCTCTCTAGTGTGAATTCTCTGGTGTTCTCTTAAAATCCCCTTTTGAACAAATCTTTTCCCACACTGGTCACAACAATCTCTCCAGTATGTGAACGCTTATGATCTTTTAATTGTCCAGACGAGCAAAATACTTCCCACATTGTTCACAGCTGAATGGCTTCACTCCGGTATGAATTCTCTGGTCTACTTTGAGATAATAAATTGAGCTGAAGGCTTTTTCCACATTGGTCACAACAGCACTGTCTTGGTTTAACTGAGGACAGCACAGGACAGGGAGAGAAAACACACACCTGATAAGAGCCAGATTCACACATTGATCAGCATTTAAGTAACATCATCATTATTATTGTTGAGTCTGAAAAGAACAATACAATGTGATAGATCTTTACACATCTGACCCATAACATTATTAGCAATTCACATGGTTACTACCAGTAAGACTCCCTAATCGGGAGATAAGCGACCGTTGGTCGCTTATCTCCATAAATAGAGCAAAAATGTGTTTTTCCAAAATCTTCCTGATCCATGTTGTTGACATGAGTGTAGACATACTGTGTAGTGATTTTCGTGATTTTAGGGCAAAATCTGAATCGGCCTCATGGTGGCGCTAGAGGGCCATGTGAGAAATGAGGGGTGGGGTCTCCTCGCCGCCAAGGCGGACGAATAGGTACCGGCCCCGGCTCTCCCGGTCGCTCCTAGCCCGAGTTACGGCATTTTATGTGAGCTGCAGTGGCAGGGGGTCCTCCACTGGGGGCGCCACCACTTTTGCATCCGTTCTGGAGCACCAGGAGTGGGTGGTCCCCGGGAATGCCCCGTGAGCAGCCCCGTTGGGGTGGTCATTTGGTCATTTTTGCACATTTGGTAATTTTTTACACCTGGGGGTCCCCCAGGGACCTGGGGGTCCCCGAAACTCCGGGGGTCCTTGGAGGTTGTAGTTTGGCAGGCAAGGAGTGTGTGTGCAAAATCTGGCATGGATCGGGGCAACGGTTGCAGAGATATGAGCAGGGCAAAAGTGTGACGTGTGACGTGTGACAGAGGGAGTGACGGAGGGAGTGACGGAGGGAGTGACGGAGGGACAGCCGGTGGAGGTTTGGATAGTGTGCAAGTAACTGCGACCTACGGTCGCAATAATAGGTGAGTCTTCTAGCTTTTTAAAAAATTAATATTTCATTAATTCTTTCTCTTACTAAGTGGAACATCCCACTTCTTAATTGTATATTATTTGGAAAGGGTTGAGTAGCAAAATGTTTGCCATAAATTCAATGCTGAGTTGCATTTGTTTTTCTACATTTCCCCTTCAATGTATTATTACAATGTATTTACTATTTCTTACTTAGGTCTACTTAACTTTGTATTTTTACATTATTATATTGATCAACATTAACACATAGTGTGCGTTAGGTTAGGTTAGTTGCAGAGTGTCCACAACTGTCCAGAATACACTGTACATCATTTCAAGACTCCAGACTTCAAGTGAAGCTGAAATCTCTAGACGGCACCAGCGGCAATTCTGATGAACAGGTGGAACCCAAAGACCATCAAGATCTCTGTAAGTCACAGACTGAGTAAGTCTCCAGATAAACTCACACACATCAAAGTGTTTAAACATTACTTTTATCATTCATGACATAATATCATGTTACTGTTACCTACATGCCTTTATATGGGGAGAACCAAGCAACAACTTTGACCCGGTGATGATTTTGCTTTTAATAGAAAGGAATCCCGTACATTGTTGTATGTTAAATTACTTTCTGATCTGTTTGTGTTCATTATAACAGCCACAGGAAATATACATTGTTTCAGATTGTTCCAGAGACTGATGACAGACCCTGGATGTAGCTCTGTCAGGTACACGTCTACCATTAGTGGACACTGGCATGAGTGGCATGAGTGCCTATTTAGCTCCGGTGGGGCTCGGTGAATGTACTCTCTGTTGTTGTTTTTTTTAATTATTATCTTTGTAATGTATTGTCTTCTTACCCTGTGGGCCTTGAGACTGTAATAAAGTTTATATATTGCTGTGCAGTGTGAGTGTCTGATTGCATGTGATCAGATAAAGACACAACAGAGGCCTTTTTTGCTCTGTCCTGTTATTTTACTATTTATAATGAATGTCACTAATACAATACAGGAGAAGGCAGATTTCTGTATGTATGTAATGTATTTATTTTTAATTGGACATGATAGAAGCAATGCATCCAAACTAATCATTGTAGTATTTAGGACCACAATAACAAGGAGTAGTCAGGACTTTATGTTATCATTCTAGCCTAGATGTGATTGTACATTTGTGCACATTTGTGTTACATTTTTGTCTCATAAATTATTATACTTGAACCTTGAACCAAACTAACCTGACATGATTTAACATAGGTAATCCACTAAGCCTACTAGGTTTTATACTGTGTGATGTGGTGGACATTTCTGTAGATTACGAGTTGATTGGGCAATATCCATGTCTAGGCCACATATATTGTTATGTTAATATGCTTTAACTACTTAGAAACTGGCACCCATTGGTCATTATCAATTGAATAGGCTGATATAATGCTCTATTTCCCCTAGAGCAGCTACATAGTCTCAAATAGATAAAATAAATGATAATTGTCTGTTCTGTGAAAGATAAGAGTATGTTGTGACTCTCTGTCCAATGGCAGCTGTGAGTTAGGTCATGTTTTGTGTTCCTTTAACTTAAAGGGATATTCCACTTTCAAAACACTTTTTGTCATTGTATGGTCTAATCAGGCTTGTATGAACACCCTGAACAGTTTTAAATTTTCTTCATTCAGTATTTAGATATTTGATGTAAATGTTACCAGGCCCTCCAGGCTCAGGGCCTCTCCCCACACACACTCATTGTAAATTCAAACTCCATTTTAACCATGATAGATTCATTAAAAACACCCATTATTTTTTCTGGTGACTCATACTACCCTCCTAATACGTGAGCAGGCCGTGTTTTTTCCATAACGTTTTTCATGTATTTTTAATAATTCTTTGGGAAAATGGAAAAAATGTAATACAATAAAAATATATAAAAAATACATGAAAAACGTTATGGAAAAAACACGGCCTGCTCACGTATCAGGAGGGTAGTATGAGTCACCAGAAAAAAATAATGTGTGTTTTTAATGAATCTATCATGGTTAAAATGGAGTTTGAATTTACAATGAGTGTGTGTGGGGAGAGGCCCTGAGCCTGGAGGGCCAGATAACATTTACATCAAATATCTAAATATTGAATGAAGAAAATTAAAAACTGTTCAGGGTGTTCATACAAGCCTGATTAGACCATACAATGACAAAAAGTTTTTTTGAAAGTGGAATATCCCTTTAACTCTTTGAATTAGCTTGGCTCTCTTTTTAACTCATGAATGCAAAAGCAGTCTTCTAAAGTAACCATAACAATGAATTTGCCTTTTAAATCATGTTAAACCACAAAGCAATAAAACACTTAGCTTCAACTCAAAATAGTAACCTTGACTTAATGTCTAGTGAACAAATGGACTCTTTAGCTACAAGAAAAGGCACACAATAACTCCACACAACTGAGTTTTATATAGAAATAAATATTTATAGAAAATGTAAACAGTAAGTATAAATAAATAGATGGATGGATGGATGGATGGATGGATGGATGGATGGATGGATGGATGGATGGATGGATGGATGGATGGATGGATGGATGGATGGATGGATGGATGGATGGATGGATGGATAGATAGATAGATAGATAGATAGATAGATAGAGTCACTTAATGACAATTATAATAATTTGTGAGCCTACACACTCACACACAGACCCTAAAAGCCAGCAAAATGAAATACTACCTAAGTTAACCTTAACTTGTGTCAGACTTGCATTCAAATGCAAGAGCAGCTTTATATAAATGTAGTAGTAGTATTAGTAGTAGTATTATGAGAGGGAAGGTGATGTTTGTTCAGACTAGCAGGGACTTAGGTGGGACAGTTAACAAAGCATTACCCAGTTTCTGTCTATTGTTGATCCCTCCCCCCACCACCACTCTGATTGGTCCATCAGACTCATTGTGAGTATTTAACATAGCCCTGTTTAGCTCCATGACACAGTCATGACACAGTTCCATGTGTGCAAGTTCCTGAGGCTGAACTCTCTTCTGGACTAAAGGTGAAGTATAAATAAATAGATAGATAGATAGATAGATAGATAGATAGATAGTTAGTAAGTAGGTTGATGCACCAATTGATGCAGGTTAGAGTTGTCCTATCTAAAAAAGAAGGTAACATTTGAATTCCCCATCAAAAAATACATACAATAGACATCCAATTTGTTTTTGAGATGGATAGGGTACAATTGGCAATTATAAAATACCAATTGATGCCGGTTAGAGTTGTCCTATCCCAAAAAGAAGGTAATATTTGAATTCTCCATCAAAAAATACATACAATAGACATCCAATTTGTTTTTGAGATGGATAGGGTACAATTGGCAATTATAAAATACCAATTGATGCAGGTTAGAGTTGTCCTATGCAAAAAAGAAGGTCATATTTGAACTCTCCATCAAAAAATACATACAATAGACACCCTTTTTTTTTTTTTTCACTGCCTTTTTTTCGCGGCCTCGTCCACGGCCGGCCGTTTGCGTCCACGGCCTCGTCCACGGCCTCGTCCACGGCCTCGTCCACGGCCGCGTCCCCAGCCGTCTGCGTCCACGGCCGGGACGGCCGGCCGTTTGCGTCCGTGGACGCGGCCTAAACCACATTTACGTACAGATAAAACCTGTTCATCCTGGCCGCGTCCACGGCCGTTTTTTTCGCGGCCGCGTCCATGGACGCGTCCACGGCCGCGTCCATGGACGTGGACGCGGTGGCCAACGGCTCTTGCTGGATTGAAGTCCACATCTTCAACACAGTGTCTCTACGATGGATTAAGCTGAGCCCAGTAACAACTGGAAGAGGACAAAGTCCCCTTGAAGTTCCCTCTGGACGCCGTTACCACACAGCTGTAATGATAGAATATATTGTCTACATCTGGGGGGGGTATCCTTACTGTGAGGTGCTTTATTCATTTGATGTTGACACCCACAGATGGTCCAAGCCCAATGTTTCTGGTACAATTCCAATGGCGAGAGGCTACCACTCAGCCTGTCTCTTGAGGAAGGTCATGTATGTCTATGGAGGAAGCACCCAGTTGACTGGACGCACTAATGACATGTACAAGTTGGACACCAGCACAATGTTCTGGTGTTTCATTAACACCAGAGGAACTCCTTCATCTCCTTCATCCAGTCATTCTGCAACTATCATCGGGACAAAGATGTTTGTATTTGGAGGCTACGAGAACCAGGGGCTCATAAACAATAACATCATCACAGTGTTTGACACAGAGACCAACTGCTGGCTGAAGACACCTTCAGCACAGCCTCTCCCTGAACAACGTGGTGGTCATTCAGCCTTTGTCTACCATGGAGAGCTGTACATATTCGGGGGCGAGAAACTGAGCAGGTACTTCAATGATCTGTGGAAATTCAATCCAAAGTCCTTCTTGTGGAAGAAGGTTGAGTCAAAAGGGAAAGCCCCGCGTGGGATGGCTTGGATGGGTCGTTGCATGCTGGGTGGACGCGTCATCCTCTTTGGACGCTCTGTCCTGCATGTCTTAGATTTAAGTCCTACTCTGAAGATGTTATGCAAGATGGCAGTTATTCAGTACGGCATGGATCAGTCTGAACTCACACATGACATCAGGTGGGAACTCAGAGCCATGACTGCCGACAATTACTGAAAACATAAAATAGCTCTATAACTAGCTCTGTAGTGTGAGGCAGCTTGATGTACAAGTACTGTACATCCTCTGGACATGACACTAGTATGTCACAGGGACCTACTGTACCCCCAATCCAACCCTTGATGCTGAGTGCCAAGCAGGGAGGCACTGGGTCCCATTTTTCAGAGTCTTTGGTACAAACAGACAGGGGATCGAACGCCCAACCCTCAAACAGGTGGACTTAGGAGAATGTGAAGAATTTGTTCCCTGGTCCAGAGTTGTGGCATCCTGGCCCATGCGTGTCAATCAGGCTATCCAGACAATAAATAGGCAACCACACTTGCAATTTCCAATATAATCTTTTCTAGTTGTTGTTGTTGTTGGATACCATTTAAATGTTGCCACTTGTCCCAAAAGAGACTGCAAAAGGCCGCTGCTATTTGTTTCAAAAAGCTTTATTGCGACCGAAGGTCGCATATACTCTGAAAAACCGTGTCGCTTGAGTGACCTTCCTTCCTTCCTTCCTTCCTTCCGTAACCTTCCTTCTGTACGGGAGTGATGTCAGTGTGATGTCAGGGAGTTGTGACACCACTTCCTGTACGGGGCGGCTACACGAAATGTGGATAACACTATACAGTATATGGAGATAGTCCAGTCCATCATGTCATATGGGACTACCGTCATAGACAGTAGCCAAAAGAGAAGGATACACAAGACTAAGAAAGACAAAAAAGAGACAATAAAAAAGAAAAAAGAGGAGGAGGAGGATAAAGATACCAAAAGGAGAGAGAAGAAGGGTGGATGAGGTACAATGTGTCTCAGAAAAGAAAATGTAACAAGGAGGTGGCAACAGGGCGTCTAGATAAAATTATTAGGCCTGGATCCGACTTTAAGTTGACACACAGGATTCCAGAAGTGTAGCGCTTATTCGCTCTTGTATCAAACTGGTACTCGAAACGTTCTTAGAATTTAATATATATTTTCTAAAGTAAATTTGGGGGCGGCTGTGAAAAAAAGAGAAGAATAAAAAAGAAAAAAAGGAGGAGGAGGATAAAGATACCAAAGGAGAGAGAAGAAAGGGTGGATGAGGTACAATGTGCGGTATCATCCTTGTCAAGCTCGACGTTGGGCATTTGGACCTATACATGGAGAAATGGAGCGAACCTGTTTGGCCTAAACATGGAGATGTGGTACAGAATGACTCATATATGGGCATAAAAAGTATGTCATGTGACATCACTTCCTGTACAGACAGTCAGACAGACAGCCATTGACTCCGGCCTAACAATGGCTACTGTCTATGACGGTAGTCCCATATGACATGATGGACTGGACTATCTCCATATATAGTGTTCTCCACATCTCCATGTTTAGGCCCCATCGCTCACACCTTAGGTGGGGTTGGCGATAGGGCCTTTCTGTGTGGAGTTTGCATGTTCTCCCCGTGTCTCCTAGGGTTGATACCCTCACAAAAACATGAACAAACTCCCCCCAGAATGACAACAACTAGAATCGTCAGAGAAACGCTGTGGTTGGCCAGATAGTAAAGAATTGGCGCGACCATCATGTTTTGTCTCAGAGAGTAGAAACAAGCCAGTAAATGGAGTTGTATTCCCTGCCACTGAATCACACCATCTAGTCACAGAATCACTCCACCATCAAACAGCTGGACTACAGCAAAACAAATTACCGTTTAAACCCTGTTTCAAAAACAGTTAAAATAGGAGATCTATGAGCGCACAACGTGTCACAGTGTGACACATTGTGAGCTTGTAGATCTGATATTTCCTTCTACAACAACAATAAAATTTAATTAGAAAGATGCAATTGGAAATTGCAAGTGTGGTTGCTGACGGTTTGCTGACTATATTCTACAGTAAGCTAACTGTCATGTGAAGCTCCACCAATTGATTCCCTATTGATTCCCACTCCCATTGATTCCCTATTGATTCCCACTCCCATTGATTCCCTATTGATTCCCACTCCCATTGATTCCCTATTGATTCCCACTCCCATTGATTCCCTATTGATTCCCACTCCCATTGATTCCCTATATTGATTCCCACTCCCATTGATTCCCTATTGATTCCCTATCCCTGCCATTTCCAAAGTTACCATAGTAATCAATAAAGTTACCATAGTAATCAATAAAGTTACCATAGTAATCAATAAAGTTACCATAGTAATCAATAAAGTCACCATAGTAATCAATAAAGTTACCATAGTAATCAATAAAGTTACCATAGTAATCAATAAAGTGTCCCCAGGACTATAATGTGTTGGGCAACCACACAGATAAACAATAAGGGTGCCAGGTTTTAAATAAAGTGGTTAATGAATGTATGGCTGCAGAGCCAAACCAGCACTCTGTCGAGGTGCCAACTTGCACCTTGTGCACAAGTAGGCCATGTAGGCCATGTATGGCCTACTTGTGTGCCAGCAGAGCGCACAAAAAAGCCTGAGACAGGAAACAAATCCACACTACATGATGATATAGCAGTTACTGTACTAAAGTACTAAAGTACAGTACTGTACTAAAGTACAGTAACGTCATTAGCTATTCCATATATTGATGTCAAGACGCAATGATATCACAACAATCATTATTACATCAGATGTAATTGTACTTTAAAATGGCGTTATTGCACTTTTCCAACACAATACCAATCAAAAACTTCTCGGAACAAATTGCCCTAGCTTCTAACAAACTCTTCTGTAAATTAGTTGAACAGTTTCACGGTGCCGCTGACTAGTGAAATGTTTCACTGGACGATACGTCTGAAAGGAGGACATAGGAATTACGGCCACGCTGCTGTAATCGTCGGACACAAGCTGTACTCATTTGGAGGATACAACAGCTACCAGAACAACAGGGATCAGATTGAAGTCCACATCTTCAACACAGTGTCTCTACGATGGATTAAGCTGAGGCCAGTAACAACTGGAAGAGGAAAAAGTCCCCTTGAAGTTCCCTCTGGACGCCGTTACCACACAGCTGTAATGATAGAATATATCGTCTACATCTGGGGGGGATGGCCTTACTGTGATGTGCTTTATTCATTTGATGTTGACACCCACAGATGGTCCAAGCCCAATGTTTCTGGTACACTTCCAATGGCGAGGTGCTACCACTCAGCCTGTGTCTTGAGGAAGGTCATGTATGTCTATGGAGGAAGCACCCAGTTGACTGGACGCACTAATGACATGCACAAGTTGGACACCAGCACAATGTTCTGGTGTTTCATTAACACCAGAGGAACTCCTTCATCTCCTTCGTCCAGTCATTCTGCAACTATCATCGGGACAAAGATGTTTGTTTTTGGAGGCTACGACAGCCAGGGGGTCGTCAACAACAACATCACAGTGTTTGACACAGAGACCAACTGCTGGCTAAAGACACCTTCAGCACAGCCTCTCCCTGAACAACGTGGTGGTCATTCAGCCTTTGTCTACCATGGAGAGCTGTACATATTTGGGAGCGAGAAACTGAGCAGGTACTTCAATGATCTGTGGAAATTCAATCCAAAGTCCTTCTCATGGAGGAAGGTTGAGCCGAAAGGTAAAGCCCCGCGTGGGATGGGTTGGATGAGTCGTTGCATGGTGGGTGGACGCGTCATCCTCTTTGGAGGCTCTGGAGCATCTGATGAGCTTTATGTCTTAGATTTAAGTCCTAGTCTGAAGATGTTATGCAAGATGGCAGTTATTCAGTACGGCATGGATCAGTCTGAACTCACACATGACATCAGGTGGGAACTCAGAGCCATGACTGCCGACAATTACTGAAAACATAAAATAGCTCTATAACTAGCTCTGTAGTGTGAGGCAGCTTGATGTACAAGTACTGTACATCCTCTGGACATGACACTAGTATGTCACAGGGACCTACTGTACCCCCAATCCAACCCTTGATGCTGAGTGCCAAGCAGGGAGGCACTGGGTCCCATTTTTCAGAGTCTTTGGTACAAACAGACAGGGGATGGAACGCCCAACCCTCAAACAGGTGGACTTAGGAGAATGTGAAGAATTTGTTCCCTGGTCCAGAGTTGTGGCATTCTGGCCCATGCGTGTCAATCAGGCTATCCAGACAATAAATAGGCAACCACACTTGCAATTTCAAATATAATCTTTTCTAGTTTTTGTTGTTGTTGGATACCATTTAAATGTTGCCACTTGAGTTGTGACACCACTTCCTGTACGGGGCGGCTACACGAAATGTGGATAACACTATACAGTATATGGAGATAGTCCAGTCCATCATGTCATATGGGACTACCGTCATAGACAGTAGCCAAAAGAGAAGGATACACAAGACTAAGAAAGACAAAAAAAGAGACAATAAAAAAGAAAAAAGAGGAGGAGGAGGATAAAGATACCAAAAGGAGAGAGAAGAAAGGGTGGATGAGGTACAATGTGTCTCAGAAAAGAAAATGTAACAAGGAGGTGGCAACGGGGCGTCTAGATAAAATTATTAGGCCTGGATCCGACTTTAAGTTGACACACAGGATTCCAGAAGTGTAGCGCTTATTCGCTCTTGTATCAAACTGGTACTCGAAACGTTCTTAGAATTTAATATATATTTTCTAAAGTAAATTTGGGGGCGGCTGTGAAAAAAAGAGAAGAATAAAAAAGAAAAAAAGGAGGAGGAGGATAAAGATACCAAAAGGAGAGAGAAGAAAGGGTGGATGAGGTACAATGTGCGGTATCATCCTTGTCAAGCTCGACGTTGGGCATTTGGACCTATACATGGAGAAATGGAGCGAACCTGTTTGGCCTAAACATGGAGATGTGGTACAGAATGACTCATATGGGCATAAAAAGTATGTCATGTGACATCACTTCCTGTACAGACAGTCAGACAGACAGCCATTGACTCCGGCCTAACAATGGCTACTGTCTATGACGGTAGTCCCATATCACATGATGGACTGGACTATCTCCATATATAGTGTTCTCCACATCTCCATGTTTAGGCCCTATCGCTCACACCCTAGGTGGGGTTGGCGATAGGGCCTTTCTGTGTGGAGTTTGCATGTTCTCCCCGTGTCTCCTAGGGTTGATACCCTCACAAAAACATGAACAAACTCCCCCCAGAATGACAACAACTAGAATCGTCAGAGAAACGCTGTGGTTGGCCAGATAGTCAAGAATTGGCATGTTATCCTGAGGTCGCATTCCACCCTCAGGTGTCTTACTAGTACCCTATGTGTGTGTAAAACGTTGCAATGTGACACAGCTCTGTTTAACACAACGTTTTCTCATGCCAATAAAGCTCCTTTGAATTGAACTGGTCAACTCTATAGCAGTGATTCTCTAACAATTAGGCTAAAGTTTAAGGACCCCAAGTTTCACATGCATTGGTCCACAGACAGACCCTCATGTGAGAGGGTTTTCATTTCATCTATGGGACCCCACCCTGCATTTAACTAAACTAGGGGTGGGCGATATGGCCATGAATATTGTTGAGACGATAAAATGTCTCCACGATATGCTTTTTCTGAGATACTGTGTAGATCGTGATACAATGAGAGAAAGACATTCCTGCTTGAAATTGTATTTTGGTCTAAATGCTCCGTTTTTGTTATCCAGTATAGGTGGTTGTACTTTTACGTAGCTTGCAAAATAACCATGAAAACCAACATGAAAAATCATCATGATATGTCTCAGAGAGTAGAAACAAGCCAGTAAATGGAGTTGTATTCCCTGCCACTGAATCACACCATCTAGTCACAGAATCACTCCACCATCAAACAGCTGGACTACAGCAAAACAAATTACCGTTTAAACCCTGTTTCAAAAACAGTTAAAATAGAAGGTCTATAGGTGCACAACGCGTCACAGTGTGACACATTGTGAGCTTGTAGATCTGATATTTCCTTCTACAACAACAATAAAATTTAATTAGAAAGATGCAATTGGAAATTGCGAGTGTGGTTGCTGACGGTTGCTGACTATATTCTACAGTAAGCTAACTGTCATGTGAAGCTCCACCAATTGATTACCTATTGATTCCCACTCCCATTGATTCCCTATTGATTCCCACTCCCATTGATTCCCTATTGATTCCCACTCCCATTGATTCCCTATTGATTTCCTATCCCTGCCATTTCCAAAGTTACCATAGTAATCAATAAAGTGTCCCCAGGACTATAATGTGTTAGCCTGTTGGTCAACCACACAAATAAACAATAAGGGTGCCAGGTTTTAAAGTGGTTAATGAATGTATGGCTGCAGAGCCAAACCAGCACTCTGTAGAGGTGCCAACTTGCACCTTGTGCACAAGTAGGCCATGTAGGCCATGTATGGCCTACTTGTGCGCCAACAGAGCGCACAAAAAAGCCTGAGACAGGAAACAAATCCACACTACAGTACATGATGATATGGCAATACTATGATATTAATAGCAGTTACTGTACTAAAGTACAGTAACGTCATTAGCTATTCCATATATTATTGATGTCATCGCGCTATGACATCACAACAATCATTATTACATCAGATGCGATTTGTCCTTTAAAATGGCGTTATTGGATTTTTCCAACACAATACCATTCAGAAATCTCTCGGAACAAATTGCCCTAGCTTCTAACAAATGTTGAAATGTTTCACTGGACGATACATCTGAAAGGAGGACCTAAGAATACCGGCCAAGCTGCTGTGCTGGTCGGACACAAGCTGTACTCATTTGGAGGATACAACAGCTACCTGAAGAACAAGGATCAGATTGAGGTCCACATCTTCAACACAGTGTCTCTACGATGGATTAAGCTGAGCCCAGTAACAACAGGAAGAGGACAAAGTCCCCTTGAAGTTCCCTCTGGACGCTGTCACCACACGGTTGTAGTGATAGAATATATCGTCTACATCTGGGGGGGATGGCCTGACTGTGATGTGCTTTATTCATTTGATGTTGACACCCACAGATGGTCCAAGCCCAATGTTTCTGGTACAATTCCAATGGCGACGTGCTACCACTCAGCCTGTGTCTTGAGGAAGGTCATGTATGTCTATGGAGGAAGCACCCAGTTGACTGGACGCACTAATGACATGCACAAGTTGGACACCAGCACAATGTTCTGGTGTTTCATTAACACCAGAGGAACTCCTTCATCTCCTTCATCCAGTCATTCTGCAACTATCATAGGGACAAAGTTGTTTGTTTTTGGAGGCTACGAGAGCCAGGGGGACGTCAACAACAACATCACAGTGTTTGACACAGAGACCGACTGCTGGCTGAAGACACCTTCTGCACGGCCTCTCCCTGAACAACGTGGTGGTCATTCAGCCTTTGTCTACCATGGAGAGCTGTACATATTTGGTGGCAAGAAATCGATGGGGTTCTCCAATGATCTGTGGAAATTCAATCCAAAGTCCTTCTCGTGGAGGAAGGTTGAGCCGAAAGGGAAACCCCCACGTGGGATGGGTTGGAATGGTTGTTGCATGGTGGGTGGACACTTCATCCTCTTTGGAAGCTCTGATGAGCTGCATATCTTAGATTTAAGTCCTACCCTGAAGATGTTATGCAAGATGGCAGTTATTCAGTACGGCATGGATCAGTCAGAACTCACACATGACATCAGGTGGGAACTGAGAGCCATGACTGCCAGCAATTACTGAAAACACAAAATAGCTCTATAACGAGAACTGCACTCAGTCGAGGTGCCAACTTGTGTACAAGTAGACCTACTTGCATCACCAGGAATACTGGTCTCTCATTGGCAAACACACACACAGCTACCTAGCTACCTACCTACAAACCTACCTACTGTACATACGCAGCCGAATGCAGGACTTGCACGTTCTGCTGGCGCAAGTAAAGAAGTAAGTAAACCTTTCTGCGGTTTCTGTAGCGTGAGGCAGCTTGATGTACACGCCCTGGACATGACGCTAGTATGTCACAGGGACCCCCAGATCCAACCCTTGATGCTGAGTGCCAAGCAATTGGAGGCACTGGGTCCCAACTTTCAGAGTCTTTGGTATGACCCGGCCGACCGGGGATCGAACCCCGACCTCCCAGTCTCAGGGCGGACACTCCAACCACAAGGCCACTGAGCTGGTCAGTGGTCAGTTATATCCCTGGTCCAGAGTTGTGGCACCCTGGTCCATGCATCCTGGTCCATGCACCCTGGTCCATGCACCCTGGTCCATGCACCCTGGTCCATGCACGGTGCACCCTGGTCCA
>NC_137818.1:5807973-5822973 GCF_963921795.1 Nannobrachium achirus | reverse complement strand
TACCCTGCCCTTTTTTCAGCTTTCAAATTAATCTTTGCATTCAAAAAAATTTGAATATTGTCATGATTCCTCTCCAGCCGAGGTGGCTTTGTCCAAGGCTTAAAAACGTTTAAATAAATACTTTATGAAATGTCTATGGAAGAAATTAATGGAGAAAACGCTTCCGACACCAGAGTGATGACGGGGTGGGGCTTCAACTGCGATGCTCTATTATTAGTCCAGTCATTATATGAAAAAACCTAAAACAAATTGCAATAGTAGCAAACTCAACTGATTCTGTATCCTCATTATGTCCTTAGTGAGGGAAAAAAAGTCCCAAGGAATCCCATCGGGACAAAGTTTTGAAAACGACCTACCTACCTTCACTTACTATACACGACTACACTATAAAGGAAAAATGACTCCCAAAAAAATCTGCTTTAAGTGGGATGTGAGGGGTCAAACTAGGAGTTTTTAATTATTCTGAATCCATTGCATTGGGCCATTGGGCTAAAAACGGACCCCAAAAGACTGTGAAAATTGATGACTCATCACTAAACCATCATTTTGAGGGGCCATTTCTTGCCCAAGGAATGTTTTTCATGCAAAACAAATGCTTGCAATGGATTCAGAATAATTAAAAACCCCTAGTTTGACCCCTCACATCCCACTTTAAGCAGATTTTTTTGGGAGTCATTTTTCCTTTATAGTGTATAAAGTATAGTATAGTAAGTGAAGGTAGGTAGGTCGTTTTCAAAACTTTGCCCCGATGGGATTCCTTGGGACTTTTTTTCCCTCACTAAGGACATAATGAGGATACAGAATCAGTTGAGTTTGCTACTATTGCAATTTGTTTTAGGTTTAGCCTAATTTTGGCCTAAAATTACTGGACTATAAAGTTCTCTCTGATGCAACTTGTCCCTGTTGAGAGCACCGACACGTAGGGATGGGACGATATGAAACTTTCATATCACGATTATTGTGACAAAAGAAATCGCGGTTTACGTTATTATCACGATAATCAAAATCCATTATCCTGAGGTGGAACATTTGCCCAAAAAAATTGCAATTTTTTGGCAAAGACTTTTGATAGAGAGTGAAAAAAAGACTGTATCAAGTATGTATATTATAAGTACCTTTTTTTCCAATTTCTCAGTGGTACAGCTCGGCAAATAAAAGGTGAATTGATCCCAGTGCTTGACGGAGGACGATATCACGATAAATTAAATCTCCACGATATGATTATCGCGAGTGTTTTTTATCACGATAAACGATAATATCGCGCATCGTCCCATCCCTACCGACGAGCCCTTCCAGACATCCTGCTGGCTTCTTTCTCTTTACTTTAAAAAGCATGTTTTCACCTCCATGAAGAAGGAATCCATGATCACACACAGAGAGCACAGCCAGTGTGGTGTAAAGTAACTAAGCATATTTATTCAAGTACTGTACTTTTTGTACAATTTTTAGTATTTAGTATTTTAGTATTTGTACTTTACTTGAGTATTTTACAATTTCCAGCACTTTTACTTCTAACTCCACTACATCTCGGATCCAAATATTGCACTTTTGCTACACTAGACTTATTTGAGAACTTTAGTTACTAGTTACTTTGCAGATATTATAAAATGTGCATTAACCACTTTAAGCCCCATCTTATACCTAAGGCTATTTGAAAATAGCCATTCTACAATCGAGACGCACCGTGAGCTTGTAGATCTGCTATTTTCAAACATTTTGTACTTTAAGTACATTTTGATGCCAACACTTTCATACTTTTACGCAGGTACATTTTGAATTCCGGACTTTTGCTTGAAGCGGAGGATTTCTACATTGCAGTATCGATACGTTTACTTGCGTAACAAATCTGAGTACTTTGTTTTGTACCACTGAGCACACCTTTGAGCCCATATGTTTTATGTGCCCCCCCTCCTCCTCAGTGAACTGGTTAGGTGCGCTCATTCATGTGCAGCTAACCTTTGTTGAAATGCTGTAATGTGATCCTATAGGTCAGCTGCAGACTAATGATCATGCAGCTCCTCATGCCTTTTCTCTCCTGTTCACAGTATGGGTCTGGGTGCAGCCACGTGCACACATAGACATCAAAGGGGGCTTGAGCCCCTGCCCTTCTATTCGTCTCTAAAAAAGTGCCCTCTCCACACCATGAATGCAAATGCCCCTCTTTCCATGCCATACCTGAAGGCAGCATTCAAGAGAATTGCCCAATTAGCCCTATTCACGGCCCGCCCAAATTTCTCAGGGGGAAATTAATACAGAAATAGCTGGACTTAAAGCCAACAAATCATTATTTCGGTAAAGTAAATTATAATGCTTTGTGCCTTTTACTATCTTGTGTTCTTGATCATGCTAGCTGTATTTTATACTTTACTATTCGGAAACTGCATAAAATTTGCGATTTCTGTGTTAACTCTATGGGCTTTTAGCAGGGTTTTACCCTTCAAAACGTAACTTCAGCACCAGGGGGATGCTGAGTAGGCGTGCCGTGAATAGGGCTAACTGTCCAAACTCTCCTGAACTTGAACGCAGCATCTTATGTTGAAAGAATTTCCCTATCTCGTGTAGAATTCCATGCCGAAGCCACATCTCCAGTATTCACTTGATTATGCTTAGTTCAGAGTGGTATCACGCACCGAAAATAGCCGACCTCCAAGCTCACACCGCGTCACGCTGCGACGCGTTGTGAGCTTGGAGGTCGGCTATTTTCAATATTTTCCACCAAAAAGCCCTTTTGTAAATTCCAGCCCCTGCCTCTCTAACATTCTCTGCAGGTCCCTGTCTGGGTGTCCTGGGATCCTCCTGTCTATTATTACACATCATAATGATAGGACAGACACAGGGACGCCTGGTAACAGAATCTGACCCCAGCCGGACACAGATGACCATCCATGAAGCATAGCGTTGGTTTATGCAGGACACAAGAAGAGTCTGGCCCGTCTCAGTCAGTCAGCTCCTAGTCCTACTCCTCATTCACAGACCTGCTGGTCATTACATCACACTATCGTACTCCCATCAGATGTATTGCTATTATTGCGACCGTCAGGTCGCAGTTACTATCAAAACCTCGACCAGCTGTCTGTCTGTCTGTCTGTAAGTCACACGTCACACTTTTGCCCCGCTCATATCTCCGCAACCGTTGCCCCGATCCATGCCACATTTTGCACACACAGTCCTTGCCTGCCAAACTACAACCTCCACCCATCAATTCTGACATGGCCCTCTTCTAGCGCCACCATGAGGCCGATTCTTGCAAAACACATTTCTGGACACTGCTCCTACAAATTTTGCCCTAAAATCACGCGAATCGGTACACACTTGCTCTACACTCATGTCATCAACATGGATCTGTCCCATATAGCGCCACCATCAGGCTGTTTATTTCTAACACATTTTTTAAAACGTTTTCATTGTTTGACAGCACAATCATCAGTGCATATTGGATTCATGTCAATTTGTGTTTTCAGATATTTAACCACTTGAACTGTCAATACTTAATACTTTCACTCTGTACTTAGTGTGCTCTTTTCCCCCTCTACACCAAACCCCTTTGCCAAAAATAGCCGATCTACAAGCTCACAACGCCTCGCGGCACGAGGCGTTGTGAGCTTGTAGATCGGCTATTTTTGGCTACAGTTCTCAGAATATGGACACTAGGGTTCAAGTTGTTTATATGAAAAGGATTGGAAGATTTGGAGGACCCCTGTAGTATCTCTGAGGACCCCCTAGGGGTCCGGGACCCCCTGTTGAAGATCCCTGGCATACAACATCCTGAACCCCGCATTGCCTCCAATGAGTCGATCGGTGCCAGCTTTGCCACCATTGGTGTGTGAATGTGTGAAGTGAGGATGCTGGCGTCGACTGTTTGCCGCTTCGCCTACCAAAGTATGAATGAATGGACCATTGTAAAGAGCTTTGAGCACTTGGAAAAGCACTATAAAAATGCAATCCATTATTATTATTATTATGGGGGTTTTGCTTAACGTTCTCTGATTTTGCCTAGCAAGCTGCTTGGACAAAATTCAGGTAACATTTCCTAAAGCGGAGCCTTTAACGGCAAGATTAACTGTATTTCCATTTGTTGGTTTAACCTACTTTGACGAGTGCTCCTGACAAAATAACAGACTCGCTGTTCAAGTATTTTGGTTTCAGGTAGAGCTAGACACTTAGTACCTAGTCTCGCGTGGCCAGACTGTTGCCTCCGCGATTTGCAAATACTCCCGGCATACAGTCTGGGGCACGGAAATAGATACGATGAGTGTGAGATAAAGCGGATGTGACGCAACCGCTCCCTTGGTGCAGTAGCAA
Source organism: Nannobrachium achirus (assembly GCF_963921795.1). Classification (NCBI taxonomy): domain Eukaryota; kingdom Metazoa; phylum Chordata; class Actinopteri; order Myctophiformes; family Myctophidae; genus Nannobrachium; species Nannobrachium achirus. The sequence goes on along the minus strand of NC_137818.1, from coordinate 5,818,671 downwards.
TAAACCAGTAAGACTCCCTAATCGGGAGATAAGCGACCGTTGGTCGCTTATCTCCACAAATATCACAGCCTCCACCTCTCACGTCATACAGGCAGCCATAGTTACACCTGGAATGTTGAATCTCCATATATGGAGATAACCTACCCATCACACAAAGTCTGACCTCACCAGCCCATACCTGGGCATGGACGACTTATATCTCCATATACGGAGATGGCCATATATGGAGATACGATGACATCACAGAGTCCACAGCTGATGATGTGGCGTGATGTCATACAATACACAAACAAGCCCTATATAAAGGGGCAATTCTCACCAGGGAAGAGAGCATTCCCCACTAGCTGAGTATCTTAAGATGGTTGGATGTGATGATAAGCCACAAATGGGCCAAAAGTTTGTTTAACAATTATCAAGACATACGGGCAGTTGACAGCTTGCCATTGTTACTCATTGAAGTTGAATCTCCATCTGAATCCCTTTTATGCCCATATATGGAGATCCCTGCTCTGAGTATCTGACATCACTAATCCCTTTTATGCCCATATATGGAGATCCCTGCTCTGAGTATCTGACATCACTAATCCCTTTTATGCCCATATACAGTATGGAGATCCCTAACAGAATCCATTTTATGCCCATATATGGAGATACCTGCTCTGAGTATCTGACATCACTGTGATGTCACCTGTTTATGCCTAAATATGGAGATCCCTGCTCTGAGTATCTGACATCACTGCGATCTCACCTGTGATGTCACAGTGACACATCACCTCAGTATCTGTGATGTCACAGTGACACATCACCTCAGTATCAGGCGTTACACGTATACATTGAGCAGGGCAAAGGTGTGACGTGTGTGACGGACGGACGGACGGACGGACGGACGGCCGGTGGAGGTTTTCATACTAAACTGCGACCTTACGGTCGCAATAACAAGTCCTACTGGAAGCGTTATGTCTCCTTTCAATATTTTTTGGGGCGTTATTTCGTCTTTCTCTGGTGTTGTTGGTGTTACTTCCATGATTTTTTCAAATGTTTTCTTAAACTATACACTCATAACAAGAACATGCTGCTCGAATGACTCTGTCTGTGCTAGTGTGCTTCTGTTATGTTTCCAATGGGACTACAGTTCCGTGCAGCAGTGACTACTTCCGATACTCGCCGTTCGGGAGCTGCCGTTCCAGACTCTATATAGCATTCAGAGATTGAGGAATTAGTACCTGACATATAACTATGTGTTCGGGTCATAGACTGTATAAAAGATATGGACAAAGCGAAGCCATTGGTTTCTATGCAGCGCAAATGACACAATATGGGTCCTTGGCATGGGTGTTGCCATCATAGATTGTAAAGGCATCAGAGGATGCTATTGTCTGCCAACGGTCACGTGCAACCGCAGGGATACATGGGAGAATGTGGTCGGAGCCTCCCGAAATACAGCACACGAAGAAGAACACAGCCGGCTGGTATTAGTGTAGTTGGCCACGCCCCCCGCAACTTTATCATTTATTTTAAAATAAATTGGACCACATTTCGACAAAACGATTATAATGGTGATTGAAAGGCAATTTTTAACTAGCGATAGGAACCATACAGTATTCATGAAAATGTTAATTAAGGTTAGAACACGAAAGGGGAAAATGAATGGGATCCAATGGAGAACAATTCTTTTTGCGATCGGCCGGGGGCGAAAACAGCGCAACTAGCGGCCAATCATAGGAAGTGTTACTTCTGTATTGGAGTCATTTTAAATCGGCAGAACTATGCCCCTGGTCCGGGTAGCTCAGTTTTGAGAGCTTCCGCCATGGACTGATGAAGACTCACGTCTTCAGACTCCACCTTAGCCCATAGCACTACTGTAACACTGCCCCTCCCCTCAATGACCACGCATCAGGGGTCACCCTCCCCTGTGCCAATGTTGCCACCCGTGCCCCAGGTTGCCTAGCCCTGCTAGATATAGATGAAGATAGATAGCATTTTTAGGTTTTAGAAACGTTTTTTTTTACTGATTAGGTGTGTGGTCTACCTGTGTTATTGTTTCTAGATTGATTTCCTATGCGAATTCCTATGCCTTGTTATATTGTTGTTGATGTACTGACATATTATCTTGCTTATTATAGTGACTAGCCCTTACCCGTTCAAAGATATGAGCTCCGAAATGATGTGCAGTGTGTGGGTTATGGGGTGTGCACTGTGCACACAGTATATGAGGGATGGAAAGTAACTTTAACTGGTGCTTGCATGATAATATGTAGGAGCATCAATGTAAGAAATACCCGTTTCGTTTAATGGCTACAGAGATACTGTGTACCGATCTGCATGATTTTTGGACAACATCTGTAACAGGGCCAGACCAGTAGATAGTAGATACACCATAAAAATGCTAATATACAGCATACGATTTGTGAAAGTGACAAACAGGCTTCACAGTTATGTCAGGTGTGTTCATATGCTAATGGTGATGCGATTTTAGATCAATTGCTCCAGCCACTGAGGAGAAACGCTTTGACAGACAGACACTCACTCAGACAGACATTTGGAAAACTATAAGTTTGATGTGTATTACCTGCTTATTGTAAGTCGCTTTGGATTCAAAGGGCCTGCTAAATGCCTACATTGTAAATTGTAGAGCGCTCACCTTTTGACCACATGGTCGTGGGTTTGATCCCTGGCACTGTGCCAACTCACCACATGGGTAAATACTAGGACCTGATGGTAGGTGTTGTTCCAAGTACTGCTGCCAGCTGTCAGCAATGCATGTCACATTATGAAACGGGGATAAGCTCCCACACTCTGGCTTCATAAGCCTCTCCCACCTACTTAGTTATTAGCTTACTGGTAGTATTATTAAAACTGGTAAGTATAGTTATTATAGTTTAAGAGTCTGACACACCAACGTTGTCATGTTCTCATGTTTGAGCAGGTGACAAATAGTCTCGAATCCTTCAATGTACCAGAGACTGACTAAATGTTGCCTATTTATCTGAATTGAAGTTTCAATGGATCTAAATTGTCCTTAATAAATGTTTGTCCCAAAAGTATGAAGTAACTGCTTTGACAATGTGTATGGCAATAGAGAGAGAAAGAGACGAGCAGACAGACAGACAGACAGACAGACAGACAGACAGACAGACAGACAGACAGACGGCATCAAAATGAATTGATTTCTGTAGAAAATTGTCATTCAATCCTGACTGACGAAACATGAAGCAACACACACACACACACACACACACACACACACCCCAAGAAAGGTCTCCATTACCATAGGGAGGGGTGTGTGTGTGTGTGTGTGTGTGTGTGTGTGTGTGTGTGTGTGTGTGTGTGTGTGTGAGAGAGAGAGAGCTCCTTTGTCCCTCTGTCATTGTGACCCTTTCAGAAATGTTTCCTGTTCCCCAGACACACACGCACGAATGAACGTGCACGCACGCACACACGCACGCACGCAGCGCACACGCACGCAGCGCACACACACACACACACACGCACGCACGCACGCACGCACGCACGCATGCACGCACGCACGCACATGCACACAATCTCCCAGTCCTCCTTCCTACTGACCACACCAACATTAAGATTCAACCATCGCTCGTCCCAATTTGGCATTATTTCACACTTCCTCGTCTGCAAAAATAGCCGATCTACAAGCTCACAACGCCTCGCGATCTGCTATTTTTGGCTAAAGTTCTCTGAATATGGACACTAGGGTTCAAGTTGTTAATATAAAAAGGATTGGAAGATTTGTAGGATCCCCTCTAGTGACTCTGAGGACTCCCTAGGGGTCCCGGACCCCCCTGTCTAAACACTACACATACAGTACATACACTACTCAGTTGTTGCACACATTCATCACATCCAATCTCTAAGCATCAACCTACAACACACACATATTCAAATCTCTACACATCCAGGTCTGATGTCAATTACACAATCACATTGTTGTCCAAAAACTACACACAGTAAATAACTGTAAGATTCAACCAGTAGGAAGTGCTAGTTTGGTATCAACACCATGTAAATAACATGTATATTCACTATGAACGTGTCTTCTCTTGCTGTGTAATGTATTGCAATGTTTTGCCATGCGCAACATGTGCATAATAATAAAGACATTAATAAATATGAGGATTATTATTGATCCACTGGAAAACATTATGAAATGCTGCAACACACACACTACGTGCATATACCTGTGAAAAACAAACTGACCAAAAAATAGCTATTTACGATATTATCGTGATAATCAAACTATCCCCAACATTTATTATCCTGTAACATTTGCTAAAGCAGATCTACAAGCTTGTGAGCTTGTAGATTGGCAATCTTTTGGTAAAGACATTTGGTAGAGAGTGTTATAGAGAGTTTTAGTGGTACCAGTCAGATATGCAGCTCGGCAAATAAAAGGTGAATTGATCCCAGTAGGTGACGGAGGACGATATCACGATAAATGTAAATCTCCACGATACGATTATCGTGAGTGTTTTGTTATCGCGATAAACAATAATATCGATTATCGTCTCATCCCTAACCCAGACACCCAAAACACACACACTATATATCCATCAACCACTTCCCAGACAGACACACACACGCACGCATACGCACCGACACAGACACACACACGCACACACACCCACCCTATCAGACACTAAACCCTGACACCCATCACCCCTCTCCCAGACTCTCTCACACGGAGCCACATTTCATATCTTTCGCTTCGTTGCTCAAATCACTCGGAAGAAAAATAAGTCTGTCTCCCCCCTCCTCCCTCTAGTCATGTCACCCCCACCACCCCTCTCTCTCTCTCCCCCCCCCCCCTCTCTCTCTCTCTCTCTCTCCCCCCCTCTCTCTCTCCTTCTCCCTCTCCCTCTCCCTCTCTCTCCCTCTCTCTCTCTCTCTGACCTACTTTCAGGTGGATTAGCTCAATTCTGCTTCCAGCAAAATGGCTGCTCTCATCTTTCCTTCCTCCCTCCATTCCTCCTCTCTCTCTCCATCTCTCTCCTTATGTCTCTCTCCCGTTCTCTCTCTCCCTCCCTCTCTCCTTCCATCCATCTATTCTCTCCATCTTTATGCATCCTCCTTTTCAAACCTCTCTATCCTAAATCTCTCTCCTCCCGGCCATGATGCTACCAACACACAAGCGCACACTCGCGCACACACACTCGCACGCACACACACACACACGCACGCACGCACACGCACACACACACACACACACACATTACAATAACTATACTTGGAAGGACATCCACGTTTTATGACAGAGTCGAAAATAGCAAATAACAAACAGAATAATTGCCGGAAAATAGCAGATCTGTTTTTTTGTTTCTTTTTCCTTCGGTACACGCCACCGGTACAACCATCAGATATAACTGCAACCCCTAAACATAAGCTCAAATTCAGGGGTCTTTTGTGCTTCCCCTTGTTGAGAGATGAAGCAGGGACCCCGACTACATCACATTGTATACCAGTAAGCAGTGAACCCCACTACATCACATTGTATACCAGTAAGCAGGGACCCCCACTACATCACATTGTATACCAGTAAGCAGGGACCCCCACTACATCACACTGTATACCAGTAAGACGCCAAAGGGCGAAAAGCACCATGTCTTGGCCATCTGGCCAGTGAGGCACAGAGTCACAGTGATGTGGACATCAGCCATCTCCATATATGGGCATAAAAGGGATTTGGTCCCCCTGGCATCCAAGGGATCTCCATAGCTCCATATATGGGCATAAAAGGGATTTGGTTCCCCTGGCATCCAAGGGATCTCCATAGCTCCATATATGGGCATAAAGGGATTTGGTTCCCCTGGCATCCCAGGGATCTCCATAGCTCCATATATGGGCATAAAATGGATTTGGTTCCCCTGGCATCACAGTGATGTCAGAGCGTGATGTCAGAGGACTGGACCTCAGTCCTTTCCTAATTGTTAAAGTCCAAATCAACAAATCATGTTTTAACCAGGAAGCAGCGACCGTTTATCTGGCGTGGACCGCAGGAAAACTGTCTTCACAAAGTCCATTTCTCAAACTATACTACCAGTAAGACTCCCTAACGTTTACGTCTCAAATTATACTATAATTGTGGGGATATTTGGCGCTCACGAGTATACTACTGTAATTCAAGCTCTCTCTCTCTCTCCCTCCCCCCCTCTCTCTCTCCCTCTCCCCCTCTCTCCCTCTCTCTCTCTCCCTCTCCCCCTCTCTCTCCCTCTCTCTCTCTCTCCTCCTCCCCTCCGCTTCGTATCCCAGGAGTCTTTGCAGCGCCACACAGACCCCAAACACCAACAAAGAAGAATAGCATGACTCAACAGGAGAGAGAGAGAGAGAGAGAGAGAGAGAGAGAGAGAGAGAGAGAATCTGAACTGAAGAGGGGAAGAAATGGAGTGAAGGAAAAGATAGTGTCGCTTTCTGTAGATGTGAAGGAGAGGAAATCAGACAAAGAAACACTGTGTGTGTGTGTGTGTGTGTGTGTGTGTGTGTGTGTGTGTGTGTGTGTGTGTGTGTGTGTGTGTGTGTGTGTGTGTGTGTGTGTGTGTGTGTTGTGCGTGTGTGTGTGGTCAGCCAGCCAGATGTGAAAGCCAGTCCCCCACCACACCCAGTCTAATTCTGAACACTGGTTAGACTGGTCTGAACCACACACACACACACACACACACACACACACACACACACACACACACACACACACACACACACACACACACACACACACACACACACACACACACACACACACACACACACACACACACACACACACACACACAAGCAGCTGCTCTATTGAAATGTGTATTTTCTAATAAGGTCATGTGAGGAGGGAGAGAGAGATAGAGAGAGAGAGAGAGAGAAAGACAGAGAGAGAGAGAGAGAGATACAGACAGAGACAGGGAGAGAGAGAGACAGAGAGACAGTGTGTCCATACAGAACATACAGTAACTGTCGCCACAGACAGCACCACAGATAACTGCTCGTCAGACAGACAGACAGACAGACAGACAGACAGACAGACAGACAGACAGACAGACAGACAGACAGACAGACACTGGTCAGTGTGAGTCAGTGGAATCCACATAATAACATCTAATCATGATGTATATTCCTGTAGATCTGCTGGATCTGGACCCAGCTGACCTCAGAGACACAGAACCGCTGTGCACACAGCAGCAGAGAAACTTTAAAACAGCGAGGAAAGTTTACTTTAAATTCAACTCATTTCAGAGGAGCCTTGTTGGCATGAGAAAGCATACTGTAGGTTTACATTGGCAAAGTGAGTTTAAAATACATCAATGGAAACACTTAGACACTTAAAGTAAGAAATGCATGTTGTCACTGTCATGCAGAAACCCACATTTCAAATGTGTATGTTTAATGGTAAATTCAAGCCCTACTTGATCAAACAGAAGTGTTGCACAAAAATAGTGAAAATGGCCAATCGTTTTTAAAATAATAACAAAAGGAAGGTCGTGGACATCCAAGGTTTCTTCTACCCGACAACAACGATGTACAATAATGAAGGGAATACAGCGATGTGTAAACAAAGCTATGTCACGTTGCAACTTTGGAAAACTTTGGCACAAAACCAAAAATATTCATCGGAAATAGTTCTGGTATACATGTAGGCAAGGGTAGATTAGCGCTCCAAGGATCAAAGCTTTTTGATAGTTAACACTTATGTTGCAATGATTTTTTCTCTTCAATGTCTTGCGTTGCCATGGTTACCATAGAATTCCATGTAATTGTGCAAGTGTGTAAAAAGTGCACGCCCATGCCTAGATGATGCACCACGTGTGTAGATGCTGTTCACAGCTTTCAAACAAAAAAATCCGCTTGGAAATCCGTTCAGGCATTCATGATTTATCAGCCATTATGTTTTCTTCAGATGTAAACGAAAATGGCTGCCATGTTTGAAAGAATGGGTTGGTATGGGGGTTAAACATGCAATTTCATTTCTGGAGGTCCAAAAAATTTTTTTGAAAAAAAAGAATTTGAATTCCCAAACTCGGGAAACTCGGGGTTGGCACAGCACTAGTACCAATACAAACTCGGGAAACTCGGGGTTGGCACCATATGTGTTAACAGCAGCAGTTTTTTTCAGGATTATGCAGTCACTTATAGTCTTAGTAGACAACATTTTGGGGACAAACAGCAGCGATTTTTCAAAATGTGTTTAAAGGTCGTCCTCTGCACCAAAACCAACCACTGTAACGATAAGTGTAAAATCCTTCCACCTCCAGTGGATCCTGGAGACCGCAGCCACTACTGTAACGATAAGTGTAAAATCCTTCCACCTCCAGTGGATCCTGGAGACCAAAACCAACCACTGTAACGATAACTGTGAAACCCTTCCACCTCCAGTGGATCCTGGAGACCGCAGCCACTACTGTAACGATAAGTGTAAAATCCTTCCACCTCCAGTGGATCCTGGAGACCAAAACCAACCACTGTAACGATAACTGTGAAACCCTTCCACCTCCAGTGGATCCTGGAGACCGCAGCCACTACTGTAACGATAAGTGTAAAATCCTTCCACCTCCAGTGGATCCTGGAGACCAAAACCAACCACTGTAACGATAACTGTGAAACCCTTCCACCTCCAGTGGATCCTGGAGACCGCAGCCACTACTGTAACGATAAGTGTAAAATCCTTCCACCTCCAGTGGATCCTGGAGACCAAAACCAACCACTGTAACGATAAGTGTGAAATCCTTCCACCTCCAGTGGATCCTGGAGACCGCAGCCACTACTGTAACGATAAGTGTGAAATCCTTCCACCTCCAGTGGATCCTGGAGACCAAAACCACTACTGTAACGATAAGTGTAAAATCCTTCCACCTTCAGTGGATCCTGGAGACCGCAGCCACTACTGTAACGATAAGTGTAAAATCCTTCCACCTTCAGTGGATCCTGGAGACCGCAGCCACTACTGTAACGATAAGTGTAAAATCCTTCCACCTTCAGTGGATCCTGGAGACCGCAGCCACTACTGTAACGATAAGTGTGAAATCCTTCCACCTCCAGTGGATCCTGGAGACCACAACCACTACTGTAACGATAAGTGTGAAATCCTTCCACCTCCAGTGGATCCTGGAGACCACAACCACTACTGTAACGATAAGTGTAAAATCCTTCCACCTTCAGTGGATCCTGGAGACCGCAGCCACTACTGTAACGATAAGTGTGAAATCCTTCCACCTCCAGTGGATCCTGGAGACCACAGCCACTACTGTAACGATAAGTGTAAAATCCTTCCACCTTCAGTGGATCCTGGAGACCGCAGCCACTACTGTAACGATAAGTGTGAAATCCTTCCACCTCCAGTGGATCCTGGAGACCAAAACCAACCACTGTAACGATAAGTGTGAAATCCTTCCACCTCCAGTGGATCCTGGAGACCAAAACCAACCACTGTAACGATAAGTGTGAAATCCTTCCACCTCCAGTGGATCCTGGAGACCGCAGCCACTACTGTAACGATAAGTGTAAAATCCTTCCACCTTCAGTGGATCCTGGAGACCGCAGCCACTACTGTAACGATAAGTGTGAAATCCTTCCACCTCCAGTGGATCCTGGAGACCACAACCACTACTGTAACGATAAGTGTGAAATCCTTCCACCTCCAGTGGATCCTGGAGACCACAACCACTACTGTAACGATAAGTGTGAAATCCTTCCACCTCCAGTGGATCCTGGAGACCACAACCACTACTGTAACGATAAGTGTGAAATCCTTCCACCTCCAGTGGATCCTGGAGACCGCAGCCACTACTGTAACGTCTAGAACGCTCAGCGGAGGACAACATCGTTGGGATCACTTTTAGAGACGATATGTCAGGCTCAACACGAGACTCACATAAAAAAAGAAAATCATTCCTGGGATGCTTCAGTATCGTTAACAGTCACAGCTCATCCAAACTACCAGCGAGCGAGTGAGCGTTCCGTTGACGTGTGAAAAACTGTCGCATATGGAGCGTCGGCCGTTGCGTTGCGATGTAGCCTGAACCTTATCTCTAACCCAGGGGTCTTCAACAGGGGGTCCTCAGAGTTAATACAGGGGGTCCTCCAAATCTTTGTGTTATAGGGAAAAAAAATCTCTTTTTTTAATAACCACTTGAACCCTAGCATCCATATTTGGAGAACTTTAGCCAAAAATAGCAGATCGTAGATCTGCTATTTTTGGCAAAGAGCTTTGGTGTAGAGGCGAAAAAGAGCAGACTAAGTACAGAGTGAAAGGTCAAGTTTATTAAGTATTGATGGTTCAAGTGGTTTAATATCTGAAAACACACATTGACATGAATCCAAAATACACTGATGATTGTGCTGTCAGACGATGAAACCATAAGGAATCTATGAAAAGGTTGTGGGGGTCCCTGCTTCATCTCTCTCTCAACTAAGGGGTCCTTGGCATGAAAATATTGAAGACCCTTGCTCTAACCTAATGTGTATCATCAGATATATTGTTTTTGCATCTCCTTGACGCATACCGGTATTTATTCACAATTAGATTTTTATGTTTGCTCTCCCTGACCACCACTTCCCCCTTTTATTTTCCTTTCTCTCCGTAAAAAAATAAAAAATATTATGGATCTATAGCGAAAGACTATAATTTCACCAACTCCACATGTAAACATGTGATCATGCAACGATAAAGATGATTCTGATAGAAGGATTTACTCTTATTCTGTA
>NC_137818.1:5790473-5805473 GCF_963921795.1 Nannobrachium achirus | reverse complement strand
CCTTTCACTCTGTACTTAGTCTGCTCTTTTCCCCCTCTACACCAAACCTCTTTGCCAAAAATAGCTGATCTACAAGCTCACTAGATCTGCTATTTTTGGCTAAAGTTCTCTCAATATGGAGTGTATTTTTGCAAAAACCCGCACATGGCATGAAACCACTCAATTCCCATTGAAAAGCACAATCCAACTTCATAGGTACTCTAGATTTAAACTTCACAGTGAGAGAAGGTCATAAAAATAGCAAAAGTAGCTGATCTACAAGCTCAATGATCTGCAAACCCACTGGAAATCTACCGTCTTGCCAATGGCAGGACATGTGATGGTTTTGAAACGGCACATCTCTACACTTTCTAACCACCTTCCCACTATACCAAGACATCAGAAACACATACTTCCCACAGATTACACACACCCAAAGTCAGTTTGAAAACATGACCAACGGCTAAAAACTCCCATACCTACTGGGAGAAATAAAACAATGTGTGAGCTGTTGTGATAAAAGAAGGCTAGAGAATGCAATACAACAACCACCCTAAGGACTACAAACCATGGAGTGACCTCTACACCCATACTGCACATAAAACAGAGCCATGGCAAAAGATGGATGCTATTTGTTTCAAAAAGCTTTACACCCTGTATATAAAACAAGTGTATAACAACGAAATGTGGCATAGCTCTGTTTACACAATGCTGTACCCCCGTCCAACTGTACACTGTATCTTTTCCCCTTTTTCAACAGTTTTTGAGCGGTGGTCACAAAGCTCCCATACGTGGCCGTGTGTGTGGGTATGTCTGTCTGTCTGTCTGTCTGTCTGTCTGTATGTAGCCTACAGTACCTTTTTTGACCACACGTTAAGGGAGGGGCGCTGTTGTTCAGGCCAGACCCCACACACACACACACACACACACACACACACACACACACACACAGATGGATGATGGATGGATACCAGTGGCGGCCTGAGTGACATGCATTTTATTATTAATATTTTGTTTAATATTGTTTTAATATGTTTTATTATATATATATACAGGTATAAAATATATATATTTGTTTTGCCTTTGCGCAGCCTCCACGACCACCGCTCAGTTCACACGGGTGTGATTTTTATTATATTTTGACTCTTGCTCTGGCAATATATATGTACGTTTTCTCGTCTCAATTGAACTGAATTGGATGGATTCCCAACCTGTGGGCTGCCAGAATATCACGGTGGTAATGATATACTATAAAAAGTATCCATGTCATTGTAGATTTTAGCGTTGGCTTTAAAAACGTGACGTGCAAGCTCACAGCGGGTAACTGGTACATCTACTATTTTTGAACAGTTTCGGACAATATTGAAAGTAAAAAATAATCTGTGACTACTTGTCACAGATGTCCACAATTAAACCAGAGGCAGCGCCACAGTTCACGTTCAACCCAGAGTCAAATCAAACAAAGGGTCAAACCTGTTCTCCTGCTATACCACCAAAATGTGGAACGCCTTACCTAACATCCTTTAAAATCGCCCTGGACAACCACTTACACGCTTTTTTTTTTTTTTTACAATCTAATGCATAGTACTGTGTTCTTTCCATCTGTCATTCAATGTTGTATGAGATACTTTAATGGTTTCCTGTGCAAATAAGCCAAGTGCTTACTAGGATCTCCTTTTAGTTGAACTTGTACCAGTGAACTGTACCGTCATGAAACTGTACCTTTTTCTATGCAAACTTCTAATAAAGTCTTCAATCAATCAAACAATCAAGAGTTACAGACCTATAATGCTGTCATCATTTGTATGTCCATGTCAAGGATATAATTTTGACAATTGACAATTGAAGATTTCCACCACAGGCCAACATAGCAATGACCCTTGGTCAACACGGCAGCCAGAGTCAGGCGGGCCCTGGTTCTTAATAAGGTTGAGAAACACTGTGCTATAGAAAGGTCTGAACAGCCCATTATGCAGCTTATCAAAGCCTTCCGTATGAAAAGCTGTACAGTTTACATCTGTTCCTTACTGGTCAGATAGAAAGCAGCATTATGTTATGTATGTTCCATGACCAGTGCAAACCTATTAGCTGTGTTGAGCAACACACAGCTAATTGACCATCACAGCACAGTAGGCTAATGATGATGATGACTGGGGAGGTGAAAAAGATGGGGTGCGTCTCAGCTACTTGAATTCAATCCCTGTTTCCCCTCACTCCAGTTCTTTCCTTGCAACTTAAGCCGGATTTCAGCTGCAGCTTTAGCCCCACACAGCATCAAAATATCAACCTTTTTCCATTAGCAATAAAGTATGTCACTAAACCCCCTCTCCTTCTCCTCCTGGAGGGAATCAACACCCCTTTCTTCAACACGTGGGTCTCTCTCTGTAAACACTATATAAGATGTGTCACATCTACCATGTGCAACTTCAAACCTAAAAGCCAAACAGAAATGTAATTGTCAACGACAAAAAACACAATTAAATCGTTAATCGCAATTATTTGAGAGAAAATTAATCGTCATGTAAAATGTCATAATCGTGACAGCCCTAGTAGTAAGAGAAAGTTAGCCTTTTGCTACATCAATCTGGGAACTAAATCTAAATCACTAGCTTTCTTCACAAATGTGTTCATAAAGGTGTCTACTATCACCTCTGAACTTTGTCAAACCCATCTCCCTTGACATACTTTGTGGGAGCCAATCAAAGTTGGGGGTATCGGGATACCCAGGGCCTGGGATTAAAGGGGGAAAAATAAAAAATGGCCAATATGAACGTATGAGGTGTGTAATTAGGGTATTGTTGTGCTGCTGAATCCATTCCAACCATTAGTTATCAGTAAAAATGACTCCTTGGCCATAAAAAAGGCCTAATTGGCTAAGGCTTAGCCAATCATGTCATTCGAGTTCACCTGTGTCCTGTTAGTCCCTGTTGTAAACCCTGTGTTTGAGTGTTCCTTGTCAGATTGTATCATGTTATCCTGTGTGTCATGATGTGTGCTTACCCACCCGATCTTGAATAGTTTTCATGAATTCAAACCCTACTCCAACTTTTTTTTTATTGCCAATATTATATGTCTCATGGACAGACACAAGTAGCTGTGGCCTATTTTATGGCCAAGGAGTCATTTTAACTGAAAACTAATGGTTGGAATGGATTCAGCAGCCCCAAAATACCCAAATTACACACCTCATACATTCATATTGGCCATTTTTTATTTTTCCCCCTTTAATCCCAGGCCCTCGGGATACCCAATAACTTTGATTGCCTCCCACAAAGTATGTCAAGGGAGTTGGGTTTGACAAAGTTCAGAGGTGATAGTAGACACCTTTATGAACACATTTGTGAAGAAAGCTAGTGATTTAGATTTAGTTCCCAGATTGATGTAGCAAAAGGCTAACTTTCCCTTACTATAGGACCTTGATGTGAAAAGGGTTGAATACCACCGAATTATAGGCTACGATAAACATGAATAATAACCTGACTAAACATCAACTGTGTGTGAGGAGGTGTGTTACTCTTCTGTTCCTCACAGATCTGAAGACAGACTCTACACTCTCTCTGTTCTGTTCTCTCTCTCTGCAGGAGCTAACCACTTAATACAATAATGTCCTCCATTAAACAACACACATAGCTAGCATACCACGCTACTAGCATACCGCACCGCTAGCACGCTACTGAACCGGAGAGGGGGGGGGGGGGGGGGGAGAGAGAGAGAGAGAGAGAGAGAGAGAGAGAGAGAGAGAGAGAGAGAGGGGTTTAATAACTTCATCACAGAAGCTGATTCCACATCTGCTTTTAACTACCACATCTGGTAACTATCGCACACACACACACACACACACACACACACACACACACACACACACACACACACACACACACACACACACACACACACACACACACACACACACACACACACACACACACACAGCAAGGACACGTGTGCACACACACACAGGCCTACAAGTGTACACACACAAGCACACACACACACAGAACATTGGCAGCAAGTTACTATAGCTTAATGTTTTAACACCTCAGTCATCCACTACACTTCTCACCAACACACACACACACACACACACACACACAAGCGTGAGCACGCACGTGCATGTGAGCGTGCACGCACGGTAACTGAGCACCGGGCTTGGATTTGGCTGACAGAGTAGTTTTGATTGCATTACACCTTTGAATACAGATACAATCACATTGGACACTGGCCAGACAGTAGGGCGCGCACACACACACACACACACACATGCACACACACACACACACTATAAAGCTATAAAACAATGCAATGCCACACAATGACAGATGTAAATACATAAAATAATAAACACACAATAGAATAAACACACCATATAAATGCGTGCGTGGCGTGCGTGCGCAAGCACACACACGCACATTCACCCTGCAGAACAATGCTGTGACTTGTCAGACATAATGTCTACCTCTTAGCTTGGCAGGCACACACACACACACACACACACACACACACACACACACACACACACACACACACACACACACACACACACACACACACACACACACACACACACACACACACACACACACACACACAGCGCGGTTGTGTTGGGTCAGGATTTATGCCTGGCAGATTTCCTCCTGATAGGTGCAGCCCGGCCAGGCCGGGGTCATAAATCTACACCCAGGCTTCAATCCGGCCTGTCCTTCTAGGAGCCATTTATAGACCATTAGAGGAGAGGAGAGGAGAGGAGAGGAGAGGAGAGGAGAGGAGAGGAGAGGAGAGGAGAGGAGAGGAGAGGAAAGGAGAGGAGAGGAGAGGAGAGGAGAGGAGAGGGGAGGAGAGGAGGATATTCTCTCCTCAGTGACAAAATGAAATGTTAAACTCAGAGGAAGAAAAGTCAGACAAGGTCACCTGTGTGTGTGTGTGTGTGTGTGTGTGTGTGTGTGTGTGTGTGTGTGTGTGTGTGTGTGTGTGTGTGTGTGTGTGTGTGTGTGTGTCTCTATATAAAATGGTGAATAAAAGGTCAATGGTGCGTTTATAGCAGCTTTCCTCCACAGCACTTTAAGATGTGTGTTATATTCATCCATCCACACTGATGGAGGAGGGAGGGGAACCGTGGGGTTAAAGGAGTTCAGTGTCTTGCTCAAGGACAGGTCGACACAGAGGCCAAGGAGAAGCCAGGTTCAATCGGGCATCGAACCAGGAACCTTTTGATTGCAAGACAGCTAGTCTACCTCCTGAGCCACTTCCTTTTACTTAGCTAGGCCTGTCATAATTATCCCATTTAGGCCTAGGATTATTGACTGCTTTAACTATTGAAAAATTTGCAGATATACAAGCTCACAGCGCGGCACCGAGTGCCGCGCTGTGAGCTTGTAGATCTGCTATTTTTGAAAAATCATGATTTTTTTTTGCAAGTCTTTGAATATATCTACTTAAAAGCGAACATTTGTAACTAAATATTTACTTCTGGGTGGTCCCTGGAACAACATATTTTGAGATGGGGGTCCGCGGCCAGATACCTGTAATTTTGGGGGTCCTTGACATGAAAAGGTTTGAGAACAGCAGGATTTTTAGAGGAAGGATTTAGAAGTCGGGCCAACGATCGGGTCAAAGATATTCAAAGACTTGCAGTCATTTTCTCGATTAAAAAAAAATAGTAAATCTACAAGCTCACAGCGCGGCACTCGGTGCTATATCTGCTATTTTTCTAAAGTTAAAGCATAAAATAATGGTTAAAGTGGTTAAAATCTAACGCGACTCGGGCGCGTTCCAGGTATTTGAGAGTTAATACACAATCATCTAATCACAATTATTTGTCATAATCGTCATTATCATTTACATGTTGAAAAATGCTCATATATTAAAAAAAGCTTGTAGATCGGCTATTTCCATTAACAATCTTCTTTTTTAAAGCTATACTGTGTAAGTTCAACTAGTGGTCAGTAGCGGTATTGCTTTTTTCGGCCGTTTTTCGTCCGGAGTCGTCGCGGACCACCGCCGCGGACCACCGGAGCGGCGCCGCAAACCACCGCGACCGATAGTAATCCGTGGAGGGGTAGAACGCATGGTAGAACGTAATTTTCTGGCCAGGATTTGTGGATTAAGAGGTTAAAATCCTTCACCATGGTAAACACTGTAGCCAAGCGGAGGCGCTTCCTGGAGACCAGAGCAGATAAGCTGTGATTGGCCGGTAGTGTACCATGTGTGCATGATCGGCGATGTGATTGGGCAACGTATACACAACGTATACAGATGATGCAGATTACGTCATTTTGGCGCGAAATCCGGTCCACGGCCAGGATCATAGAAAACATATAAAGAGAAGGCTTCAGAAGCTGAAAATAACGGAGTGGGTGTTCTAAAACTTTAGCGATTTAACAGTTAGGACAATTTTAAGATTTGTTTTATAAAAAAAGTTACATGGTACAACTTTAAGTATAAAGTTGTCAAATATGTCAGTAATGTCTTTGTACATTTAGGTCATGTGTCATATCTACAATGTGTAACTTCAAAGCCTAAAAGCCAAACAGAAATGTTGTCAACGACAAAAACACTATGAAATGGCAATTATTTGAGTGACAATTAATCGTCATGTAAAAATTCATAATCGTGATGGCCCTATGCAAGACAGCTAGTCTACTTCCTGAGCCACACGCACACGCACACACACACACACACACACACACACACACACACACACACACAGTGTGTTCCAGGGATGCGCTTGGCTTGATTGGCGCTATGAAAATCTCCCCAAATCACGTTTTGATCTTTCTGTTGCCGTGGCAACCTCCAATCATCTCTAATCTCATTTATAACCAATCAAAACACAGCAACCAGCTGGACCTCTCTAACCAGCCAGAGATGGAGCTGTGTGTGTGTGTGTGCGTGTGCGTGTGCGAGTGCGTGCGTGCGTGCGTGCGTGCGTGCGTGCGTGCGTGCGTGCGTGCGTGCGTCCACAGTGAGAGCAGGTGTGAATCCTTCTCCTCCAATCACACACTAATCAAGCGACTATATCACACAAGATTGGCTGAAACTGTGACTGTGTGCGTGTGTAAAATGATAGCAATATCATCGCTTTATTGGCAATTTTCTACTCAAAATACCAACCAATCAGCGGTGCCATTTCCCCCAGAGCGTCACGTTTGATTGGCTGATAGGTCATGGTGTCGGAGGTTAGAGAGGATTGAGATGGGATTATTCAAGTGAATCCTTCATGTTTCCTTTGCAGATTTAAACGTAATACGTACAGTATCCATCTGTTTCCACGGGAATGTACTGTAGCATTATGTGTGGGACACATCCGGAGAACAGCGGACATACAAGCTCACGACACCGGCACTGACCGCCCACCTTCTGCGCAATGCATGATGGGACGTTGGAAACTTGTGGATCCACAAGTTTCCCCGGGAGTTTACTGGAGACTATCAGGACCAAACTTCCGGGTTTAACAGCAGACATACAAGCTCACGTCGCGTCGCAGATGCAACCCGTTGTGAGCTTGTAAATCGGCGGCGGAACCTCGATGCAGACGTTTGCGCAATGCACTATGGGCCATTGGAAACTCGTGGATATATATATATATATACATATACGGTATATACATACACACACTTGTTTTACTTTTTGTAACAATAAGCTCTCTATGCACAGCAGCTTCTGTAAAGAAATTGGCCCTATTCCTTAGATAGATACCTTTATTATCCCACAGGGGAAATTCAGTTGCCCAGAGGCAGCACAGCAGTTAAAGGTTACAAGTTACAAAAGAAAACGAGTACTGTTGTGTACAGTAAAAAAAAAAAAAAAAAGGCACAATAAAAAGAAGAATATAAATATAAAGTGTTGAAAAAGCTGTCACTTCCTTAACCAATTGATTGTTACCAATGATACTAATGAAGGCTCTGTTCCATTCTGCTCAAACAGGGTCAGTGTTACCAATGATACTAAGGGTAGCTGCAAATTTCGAAAGTGACAATTTAAGTACTTTTTAATACTAATGATAAATGAATACTAATGATAAATGAATGGGAGAGACGGGTACCGTCATTAATTCGGCTGTTCGGTTCTGCCGAGATTTTGTGACTCCCCGAACGGAACCGACATAAATTTGTCTCTAAAAGTGGAGCACGCATCGCCCCCTGAGGTGGGCAGGAAACAATGTGTGAGTGTAAGGACGCGAGGACGCGAGTTTGACTTATTGGGGATCCGGCTTCTGTTTCCATTGAGGAGACACAGCTTATTATTGGCCAGAGGAAACCCAGGCGGTTTCTGCCAATGGTAAACAAGAAGAAGAAGAAGAAGAAGAAGAGAGAGACAGTGAGTGATTGGACGCGCTCCATTCCGGTGAGCTGACAAGCTGTTTGTTGTTGCGTTGCTTCCAGGAGGACAGACAGCATCTGTGCTCGCCGGCTGCTCCGCGGCCAAGAACATTTGTTCGTTGCGTTCCTGACGAGCCTAACGAGCTACGCTTCCACGCCCCAACTCCAAATTAATATCTGGGTCTCCTTCGTGCAAAACATTGCAAACGGTGAACCAGCTCAACCCACCACAGCTCTGTGGTGAAATCACTGTTGTGCTCGTGTAGCGGTGTGAATTCCGCCTGCGTTTGTGCGTTGTGTTAAGTCTCCAAAGAAGCTTAGCAGCTAGGGCTGTCACGATTATGACATTTTACATGACGATTAATTTTCACTCAAATAATTGCAATTAACGATTTAATTGTGTTTTTGTCGCTGACAATTACATTTCTGTTTGGCTTTTAAGTTGCACATGGTAGATATGACACATAACCTAAATATACAAAGACATTACTGACATAATGTCTGTTACACTCGCTTGGTGCATTCTTGTTTTTCCAGCTACCCCAAATCTCTTTGCCGAAAATGGCCGATGTACAAACTCACAATGCTATGCGTTTTGAGCTAGCAGATCTGCTATTTTGGGTGAATCCCCCCCCCCCCCAATGGTTTAAATACCCACTCCACCCAAAAATCATGTTTTCTGTTATTTATTTAGAAACTGCTATGTGTGTACTATAAGTATAATCACTCTCCTTGACATAGACATCGTAACATTAAATTAAATCAAATGTAATCGGCTAAAATCGGCTATAATCGATCATGTCACGTCGCTGCACGTCGAAACGCGGTACAGCTCTAACACATAAATTCTAGGGGCGTCCGCTGGCCTACCGTTCCAGGCGCCTGACAGCGTGTCGCTGGTTCGATTCCGATCCTGACTAACTTTGCTGGGTGTCAGTGTATGAAATGTAAATAAATGTGACTTGACTTGACTCCCCATCTCTCTCCCCATTTCCTGTCAGTCTACTGTCCTATCAATAAAGGCATAAAACCCCCAAAAAAGATCTTAAAAAAAAGAAAAGAAAAGAAAATCTCAATATAAAAAACTCACCCTAAAGCCACAGATGTTACCCGTGAAATCTAGTCCGTTTATAACAACGCAATAATATTCTGTATTGTTAAAAAAATAGGTGTTTTTTTTCCTGTCTGTGCCTGAAGTTCACCGTACTCCAGGTATTATGGAAATGAGGAAATATCAAATATGACGACATTCAGACACAGAGAGAGGGATTTAAAACAACTCTTTATCCAACAATAAACGGAACATTAACGGAACAACAAGGGCTCCGAATCGAAGGGTAAGAGCCGTGGCTTCGGGGGAAAAGCGCTTGATATTATGAATTTGTAATGTATGGAGTAGCACGAGCATTAACCCATTGAGAGTTGAGATCTGGACGGCATCTGTGTCAGCTTAGACTTGGAACCTCTTTAACCAGGCTTTTGTGCTTTAGCTATCGAAAAATAGCAGATCTACAAGCTCGCAGCGCGGCACCGAGTGCCGCGCTGCGAGCTTGTAGATCTGCTATTTTTGAAAAATCTTGAAAGTTTGTGCTTTGGAGACTTTGAATATATTTTTTGACCCGAGTCTATAAAATGTCTTCTAAAATCCTTCTTCTAAAAATCAGTGGTTCTCAAGCTTTTTCATGTCAAAGGACCCTCAAAATGACAGGTATTTATTTAGCTGTGGACAGGACAACCCTTCCCAAAATATGTTGTTCCAGGGACCCCACCAGAAGCAGAGATTTGAGTTACAAAAGCCTTGATTTGAAAAATATATATTCAAAGATTTTTTTCCCAAAAATAGCAGGTCTACAAGCTCATAGCGCAGCACTCGGTGCCACACTATGAGCTTGTATATCTGCTATCTAAAAACGACACAGATGCTCTACCGACGTTAATGTCTTAAACACACACACACACACAGCGAGAGTTCCCGTCACGTCAACCCCAAGGAGCCTTGACATCAGAGAGGAAGGGAACGGCTGTTTTGTGGTAGTGCGTTTGGTGAAGCATTCTCTGTGGATTAAAGACAGGTTTCTGAAGGATCAAATGTATGCATAATTCATAGGACAGTAGAATACTAAATGAGGGCAACGACGGAGCAAAAGAAAAGGCTTAAGCCCTTTGCACACAGGCGCGTTTAACCGCACGGATAAAACGGACAATATCATTTTTTGAAAAGAAAACAATGATTCTCTATGACCTCATGCACACCGGCTCCGAATTAGCCGTGCGACGAGTGGCTGCCGCCGTGCGTTTTTTTCTCGATCGAACCCAGTTCGATTTGTGCGTCTTGTCGCATGCGGTGAAAAACTCATCACTCCTTTTATGACTCCTTTTGGGATCCGCAGCGCCGATTCCGCACAGCATTGCACACCAAATCCAATGCATTTTATTCATACAGCAAACGGAAGAAACGCAACTGTCCTGTGTGCAAAGGGCTTAAGTGTGTGCATTTATTGAACAAAAGACTATTTATCTGAGGGTTTTAAAGCACTGCCATGTGATTGGTGGGTTCGTTGTGAACATGGGAGATCAAAGGCATACAGTAGTATGCAACAAAACAACACTATAAATGAATAAATGTTTAGCCATAATTTCCCACTATATATATACAGTTATCAGTAGGCCTGTGCAAAAAATCGATTTACTATATTATCGTGATGTTAATGCCGGCGATTCAATTAATCGATTTTCAAAGTTCAGAATCGATTTTCCCGATTTTTTAAGGCGAAATTAACCTGAAGGTGAAATAACCACTTTCAGTCAGAGTAAGTACAGGTCCTAAAGGAACAGTTTTAGGTCATGAGGATGTCATGTTATGGCTAAAGCTAGCACAGTGCTGTAGGCCTGCAGCACAGCGATTTCTTTTTTTTTTTATGACTGTTGTGTTTTCTGGCATCTTGACCAGGAACATGTTGTTGTAATGTTGTACCACTGACACTTTGACTGAAATAAATGTCAGAAAGATTGACTGCATTGATTTGAAGTATATGATTCAACTTTTAATGTTTTATATTGTTTAGAATTGTTTTAAAATGTTTCAATATAAAAAAGCTGTAATTTTTGGGGAAAAATCACAATAATCGTGATTCGAATCGCAAATCGCAGGAAAACGCAATAATCGTGATATAATCGAATCGTCACCCTATGAATCGAAATCAAATCGAATCGGGAGATAAGTGAATCGTCACAGGCCTAGTTATCAGCCAAGATATTGCAACACTAGATTTTCTTTTTTAAATCGGTTGAATCTAGGGTTGCAATACCTCCCATAGGCAGCCAATGCATCATAAAAAAAAATTGCTATCTGATTGTATTAAACAATGTCAAACTCACTAATATTGGGGCTGTATGGAAAGCTTGGAGTATCCTCTTTCTATCTGCAAAGTGTTTGTTTCATAAAAACCCGCTACTCCAAGCTTTCCATACAGCCCCAATATTGGTGAGTTTGACGTTGTTTAATACAATCAGATAGCAAAAAAAATGTTTTGATGCATTGGTTGCCTATGGGAGGAATTGCAACCCTAGATTCAACATATTAAAAAAAATCTAGTGTTGCAATTTGTGGCTACCAATTGTCCTTCATTGTGATATCGTCCTCCGTCATGCACTGGGATCAATTCACCTTTTATTTGCAGAGCTGCATATCCAGTACCATTTAAACCCTCTATTGGTAAAATGTACTTATAATCATACTTGATAGTCCTTTTTGAGCGGTGGTTACACCGTCTCCTATACGTGGCCGTGTGTGTATGCGTGCGTGCGTGCGTGTGTGTGTGTGTGCGTGTCTGTATGTAGCCTGCAGGCCTGCAGTACCTTTTATGACCACACATGTTAAGGGAGGGGCGCTGTTGTTCAGGCCAGGCCAGACCAGGCACACACACACACACGCACACACACACACACACACACACACACACACACACACAGGGGGGAAGGGGGGGGGGGGAGGGGTAAACCACCGCTCAGTTCACACGGGTGTGATTTTTTCACTCTCTACCAACATTTGGTTCTTTGCCAAAAAACATAGCTGATCTACAAGCTCACAACATGACGCGTTGTGAGTAGATCTGCTGTTGGCAAATGTTCCGCCCCAGGATAAATTATGTTGGGGATATTTTGAATATCGCGATATTCAAATGTTATGGGCAAGGCCACTTGGCCTTTGGTGTATTGGGGGGCACAAAGGCCAAATGCCAGGGCGAGAAGGCCATCAAATAAAACAAGATTTTAGTCCATTGAAAGAATGACTTTAATTTAAGGGTTACCTTTAATATGTAGAATATCTGCTGTGAAATAAATAAATGGGTATTTACAATCTGATGCTCAGACCTGCACAAATCAAAGATACTGGATAGGTTTAAATATGGGGACTCAACAAGACACTGGTGTCTACTTGACAAGAAAGACACTGGTGTCTACATATTGAAAAGACAGAGACAAAGTGGTACAGTCAGCTGGGGCATTAAGGCCACTGTGGCCTCAGGTCTTGCCATTGGTTGGAGCGGCACAAGGCCAAACTTAGGGGCAATGACGGCCATGGCCTTCATGGCCTCCCTGAAATTCCTGCCCTGCATATATCGCAATTTCTTTGGTCACAATAATCGTGATATGAAATGTTCATATCGTCCCATCCCTCGTTGGATCGGCTGTTTTCTGCCGAAGCTTTCCCTGCGATATAGACGAGAGGAGGAGCCATAACGAGAGGAGGAGCCGATTGGTGGAGACAACGAGAGACGCAACAACACAGGAAGGAGAGAGAGAGAGAGAGAGAGAGAGAGAGAGAGAGAGAGAGAGAGAGAGAGAGAGAGAGAGAGAGAGAGAGAAAGAGAGAGAGAAGAAGTCCAGTTGATGGGTGGCGGAGTGTGTGTGTGTATGTGTGTCGTCTGTTCTCTGGCCAAGACAAACAGGCCTGAGGGGAGAGGGGAGATACGCTGGACTGACCCTACCAACACACACACACACACACACACACACACACACACACACACACACACACACACACACACACACACACACACACACACACACACACACACACACACACACACACACACACACACACACACACACACACACACACACACACACACACAGCCTGGAAAACAGTTAACAGACACACTTGCGTACACACAGCCTGAGCCTGTGTTTGTGTGCGTGCGTGCGTGCGTACGTGTGTGTGTGTGTGTATGCGGTACAGTGGAATTTAAAGGGCTGTATCTCTGCTACATCACTCACGCTGACCCGTGCGCTGCTTCTTGACAATCAACAGCTTAATGTATCCTCCATCACGCTTTGACTCGTACAGAAACACACATGCTACGTTTAAAAACAGCTTAATGTATCCTCCATCGCACCGCGCGGTCCACGCTCTGACTCGTACACAAACATACATGGCACGTTTTAAAACAGAGGGGAGGACGTTTGCTTAACCACGTGACTATAGTCCTAGAATACTTCACCGTGTGACAGATAGTGAGAAAAGCTGATCTATACAAGACCACAACACATTGCATGGCAACACATTGTGGGTCAAATTTCTGCCACCTCTGATACCCTCTAGCTCAGGGGTGCCCAAAAGATAGTTTGTGAAGCAAAAAGGGGATGTAAGCTAAAAACCAACAGTGCAATAGTTTGTTTTCAAGAGTGTTGCGCACAAACGTCAGTAGCTTTACAAAGTTATTTAAAAAAAATAATCCTACCAATTCATCCTTTGTTAGCCTTCTGGTTGGTCCCTGACTGACCAACCAGCAGGCTCTATCTGCCTTGTCCCGCCCTGGTTCCGCCTTTTTTATGTTGAATTTGCCAAAACATAATTTTTGGAGAAATACAAAAAAATTAAAGTCACTTTACTGCCACTGAGCAGCTCCATTTTACTAAAACCAAGTTTGAAATTAGAATTGAACACAGAGTAACAATACGAAGCAGCTGAATTAAAATGGTAGTGGATTGGAGTGTCCTACCGAGTGTCCCACCAAGACACAGCAACCAATGGGTGTGAAGAGGGGCGAGACAACGGGCGGGAGCTGACAAAGGTTTAATTCCATTTTCCCCCTCCATTTCCCATTCCATGTGCAATATGCAACAGCAGTGTCACTATTCCAAAGTCCCCTCTGGTAATTGTGGGCTCGCCTGGAAGGCGAGCACACGTATGTTATCTTCATTATTTATTTCTATACTATACTAGTCAGTATCCTCAAAACTTTGGCGCGATTCATCTCCTAAACGCTTACACCTTTCAACACCATTCAAATTTTTATGTGTTCAGCTTACTGAGGACAAGTGTGCGTGTATTTTTCATTTTGAAATGTTTTGTAGTATAATTATAAAAAAATAAAAATGTTTAACTTTAAGCACCCAATGCATTTTCAATGGGTTTAGACAGAGTGAGACATAGGAAAGGGACCCATGTTTATATTAAGTCGCTGTGGCTGCAATATTCACACTTCAGATATGCTATTTATATCAATGCGTTCACACAGGTCTGCTGTCTGATTTGATCCAAATGTCTAAGCTGTGTGATGTATAAAACTATAGTTATAGTTAAAACTATAAATAAATGTCCCTCTACACTCTACTGATTGACACAGCTGTGATTAAAGGCTTGGCTGTCATTGGCTGTTCTGTGGTGATGTAGCCTTACATAAGTCGGCCCTGCAGT
>NC_137818.1:5732973-5785473 GCF_963921795.1 Nannobrachium achirus | reverse complement strand
GAAGGCTTTACATGTGTAACCCTGTGATGTCCACCGGTTCTGTGGCCACATGGAACCTAGAGTCTCTATGCTGGGGAAAACATTCAGCCAACGGCAATGTGAGATTGTAGATCGGCTAATATTAATCAAAGAGATTTGGTTTAAGGGGAAAAGAAGGACGTTATACGGAGCCCTTGGGGACCCCCTGTCAACAAGGTTTATAGGGCGGTGGTGAATGCAATCTTAAAACAATACTTCTAATGGATTCTGTGTTGAATTAAATGAAAACACATTTTAAAAGAAAACGTTGTAAACCGTTCAACGCTATAACAGACTATAATAAAGCTGTGGCGTCGAAAGCGCAGAGGTCGTTTTTTAAACTAATGTTTTCAGAACATTTACTGTATGTATTAAAATACATAAATAAGCACAATCCTGATGTGTGTCAGGGGAACACACTCGCTATGAGAGGTTGTTAAAGAACCCATCCATGTGGAATGTTTATAGTGAAATGTATACTAGTGAAAGATTAGCCCATTTAGAACGGGTACACAGTATTGTGTATTATTATTTTATGCTCTAACTATTGAAAAATAGCAGATCTACAAGCTTGCAGCGCGGCACCGAGTGCCGCGCTGTAAGCTTGTAGATCTGCTATTTTTGAAAAATCGTGAAAATAAGAATTTTGACCCGATTCCATAAGTGTCTTTTGAATCCTTCTAAGATTTTTTGAAAAACCTACGTTTCTATGTCAGCAATCTGGCCAGCCATCGTCAAAGAAAAGGTCCTTTTCACTCAACCGGAGCTCAGTTAGTCTGTTCTTGAGAGACTACTATGTCAGTGGTTCTCAAACCTTTTCATGTGAATTGTGAAGGACCCCCAAAATGATAGGTATTTGGCCAAGGACCCCCCATGTCAAAATATTTAGTTCCAGGGACCACCCAGAAGCAACAGTTGAGTTACAAACGTTCGCTTTAAAAATACATATATTCAAAGATGTGTACACATTTTCACAACTGATAAAGACACGAGTAATGTTCTATGTCTGGGCATGTCTGTGCTGCTAGCGCTTGGCAGCGGGACAGCGTGTCTCTCGTCCAATTAAATTAAATAAATGTGATTCATTAAGGGTCTCAGCTCCTGTTCAACTAAGCAACAGTCACACAGGCTCAGTTAGGGCCATCGCACGTACTGTAAATTAAATCACATGACACAGGGACCAATCAGAGCCACGGAACACAGTCACATGACAGTCACATGACCAATACTACCGCTAACTACTCTGTAAACATAAACATGTCGTCACCGTCGGGTACAAACCATGTTTCTCCATGCTTCAACTTTTTAACGTTTACTTTTTCTTTCTCGTAGATTAATGCCCTACTTCGTACATACAGGGGCAGCAGTAGGGCAATGGTTCTCAACCTGTGGGTCGGGACCCCCAGTGGTGTCCCCAAATTATTTTGGGGGGGGTCCCCAGATGTTTAGCTAAATGTTAACATTGTTTTTTCACTCAACAGTAAACAGACCAACATACAGTATAAGTGTATACAGGTTATCTGCACATTTCTAAAGTGACAATTTAAGGACTTTAGAGACATTTTTAGTACCTCCGGTTCAAACATTGGTCAAATTGTCAAATATCAGAGGCAGAAATTGACGGGGACGGGGAGTGACACGCGACAATGGTCGTCCAGATCGGGAATCGAACCGGCGACGCCGCCAGGCATCCATGCCTATGTGGCAATGGCTAAGTGGTATGCGCCTGGACCAGTAGGCCAGCGGGCGCCCCCTCAGAACTCTATTTTAGCTGATTTTGAAAGTGAAAGTGGTTGTCTGTCCAGGAGTTTTCATACATATTTATGAAGAGCTTGTGAAGAGCTTGTAGATAATAACAGCATTGATCCGCTGGGTACAGGGTAGGGCATTAACGACTAGTGATTTTTGCAAGTCGACTCGACTTAGTAAAAAGTTGAGTTGAAGTCGACTTTATCGTTTGATGACGTCATCACATCACACACGACCCCCCGATTATTTTGGGGGGTCCCCAGATGATTAACTTAATGTGAAACATTGTTTTCTCACTCAACTGTAAACAAACCAACATAAGGTTTAAGTGTATAGAGGGTAGCTTCACATTTCTAAAGTGCCAATTTAAGGACCTTTTAGTACCTCTAAAATGACAAATTAAACATTGTCCAAAATTGTCAAATATATAGTCAGAAATTGTGAAAATAGCAGATCTACATGCTCACAATAGATCTGCTATTTTCACAATAGAACCATGTTATACCAAATGTAATGTAGCACTGTAATATTGGATCATTCCGTCCTTGACAATAAGCAATCCTACTGTTTGAATGCTGTTCAGACGCACACATGGAGAAAAAATAATGATAGAAAAAAAATACAAAGGTTTAATTTTTTTCAACTTCAACTTTCGACTCTCTCTGGTGGGAGTCGACTTGTGTAATGAAGTCGACTGAGTCGACTTTTTCATTCATTCATTAATGGTATTTTTTTCAATCACATTTGAAAATTTGATTTAATTCTATTTTGGCTTTTTCCGGGGCTTTCCAGAATATATCTGAGGCTTTAGCCACGGTTTCTCCCCCCCTCCTCTCCCCCCTCCCCCCCATTTCCTAAAAAGTGTGGCTATTTTGGTGAAGAGATTCTGTGTAAAGTCAACAAAGTGTACATATTGTTTAAGGGGATACACTTAAACTATTTAGGCCTAGGATTATTGAATGCTTTAACCAGTGAAAAATAGCAGATATCTGCTATTTTTGAAAAGTCGTGAAAATGTGTGAAAATCTTTGAATATATGTAATTTTTTAAGCGAACGTTTGTAACTCAAATTTTGCTTCTGGGTGGTCCCTGGAATATTTTGAGATGCGGGTCTGTGGCCAAATAAATATCATTTTTTCACATGAAAAGGTTTGAGAACCACTGACATAGTAGTCTCTCAAGAACAGACTGACTGAGCTCCAGTTAAGAGAAAAGGTCCTTTTCTTTGACGATGGCTGGCCAGATTGCTGACATAGAAACGTAGGGTTTTTCCAAAAAACCTTAAGAAGGATTCAAAAGACACTCATAGAATCGGGTCAAAATTCAAATTTTCACGATTTTTCAAAAATAGCAGATCTACAAGCTCGCAGCGCGGCACTCGGTGCCGCGCTGTGAGCTTGTATATCTGCTATTTTTCAATAGTTAAAGCATAAAATAATGATACGCAATAATGTGTACCCGTTCTAAATGGATTAAACAAGATGTAATCTCTTGCTCAGGGTCCCCCTGGGGTCTGATCTTATTCTTATCCTTTTTTTCTCTCTACACCAAATCTTCCATGGCTATCGGCTGTTTTTTTGCATAACGCTGTCCTATGACGCCATGCCCAGAATAGAGACGCTAGGATTCATGAGGTTAAGCCTTTTAGGCCTAAAATTATCGAATGCTTTAACTATTGAAAAATAGCAGATGTACAAGCTCACAGCGCGGCACTGTGCACACAAAAAAGTGTGCACATTTTTCAATATATATTTTTCAAAGCAAACTTTTGTAATTCAAATCTCTACTTCTGGAGGGGGATAGATGGGGGTCCGCGGCCAAATAAATGTAATTTTGGGGGTCCTTGATATGAAAATGGTTGAGAACAGCTGATTCAGAGGAAGGATTTAGAAGTCGGGTCAAAGATATTCAAAGACTTGCACACATTTTCATGATTTTTCAAAAATAGAAGATCTACAAGCTTGCAGCGCGGCACTCGGTGCCACGCTGTGAGCTTGTAGATCTGCTATTTTTCAATGGTTAAAGTGGTTCAAATATAACGTGACACGGGCTCGTTCCGGGTCTTTGAGGGTTAAAGTCGTATCAGATACAGTATGTTCTGGAAAGCCCCAGGAAGCCAAATAAAATTACACCAATTTTCAAATGTAATTTTAAAAAGAAGATGATGCGGGCCGGCCCAGCGACTACAGTTGAACAGGAGCCAAGATGGCTGGCCAGGAACTTTTACACAAATGTTTATTATCAATGTGAACTGCTCCTGTAACTTTAAACTATGTAAAAATGACTTCATATATTTGATATACTGTACATAGCCTGAAACATGACCCCATACTAAAAGATTTAAGCACTAGGGGTGTAACGATATGGTAACTGAATCGAAAAAACGATTTTGAGTTGCAATGATCTACTACAGGGTTCCTCAATAGGCGGCCCGCGGGCCATTTGCGGCCCGCAGGGGGCTACTGTCTGGCCATCCAGTAATAATGGTGGTATAAGAGCAGCAACAACACTAGTATATCGTCGTTGTTGGGTGGAAACCTTAAATCATTTTTAAAATGATAAATGCAAAACGAACGGTTTTGGACATACAAGGTTTTCACCCGACAACGACGATATCTGAACTGTCACTGCCCCCTGCAATGTTGTGGCCCTCGGCTTGGTACCCTAGACATAATTCGGCCCTTGGGGAAAACTAAGCAGGGAACCCTGATCTACCATATCGACATGCAAAAGCATATATCGTACTGTTTTGGCTTTGCATCGTATCGGTATCGTTTTACAGTCCAGATAATCGGTATTGAATCGCTTTGCAGTGCAAATAATTGATTGTATGGAAACTAAGTATTTGTGCCTTGTATTTAGACATGTTAAGAAGGAAAATGAAAAAGAGGGGTTTAATAACTTTTCCTTTACATATAGCTAGTCTTGGTCTAACGATAAATGTGTGTAATCTCTGTGTTCATGTCAAGGTGTGGGTTTGTCCATAATGTGTTGAAATATAATGTCCATGTATTTGCTAGAGAATCAAAGTGTTTACGTATTTATATAAACTAGAAGCGGGCGGCCCAGCGTCTAGTCGGCGACCTGGCCAACTCGGAACAATGTAAATAGGGAATGAATGCCCCGCCCTTTAATGCAAACCCCATTATACCTGTTTTTTACCTGGTCATAGGACCCGTTTTGACCATCTGTCTGCCTGTGTCCATTTATGCCCATATGGAGATATCTGTATCTGTCTGTCTGTCTGTCTGTCGGCGTCCATTTTATGTCCATATATGGAGATCACTGCAGTTATAGTTCTGGGTCCATTTTATGCCCATATATGGAGATATCTGTCTCTGTCCATTTATGTCCATATATGGAGTATCTGTCTGTGCCTCCAACTGTGTTGCAGACACAGTGCCGGTTCCCCCTTTAATGCAAACCTCATTATACCTGTTGTCATAGGACCCGTTTTGAACATCTGTTTGCCTGTGTCCATTTATGCCCATATATGGAGATATCTGTATCTGTCTGTCTGCGTCCATTTTATGCCCATATATGGAGATCTTTGACCATCTGTTTGCCTCTGTCCATTCATGTCCATATATGGAGATATCTGTATCTGTCTGTCTGCAATCCATTTTATGCCCATATATGGGGGCATTCATTTTATGCCCATATATGGAGAACGCGCGTGCCCGTGGGACGAACGGTTCTCGAGATACGCGGATTACATACATACATACACACTCACAGAGATTTTTTGTTGACTCATGTGGCGTACGTGATGTCAGAGCCTTTTATGAAGTGATGTCACAATGAGTCAGAGCTTTCGCCGATTTCCTCCGGAACAGCCTGATGTCAACAATCAACCCCGCATAAGGAGATTCCGAACGTTTCGCGCCGGTTCGGGAAAACCGCGCGTCGGTTCGGGTCGAGACCCGGCACTGCACTCCGTGCCGCGGCGGGGAACGCGCGTGCCGAATCTGAAGCCGGTGGGACGAACGGTTCTCGAGATACGCGGATTACAGACACACACACAGACAGACAGACAGACAGACACGCAGAGACTTCACGCATTTATAGATAGATAATAATAGATTTTCCCTTAACACAACGGCCGCCAAGGTTTCTAACATTTCTAGCTGTTGCTGGTGCCGCTGTTCACTTATGCTTTATTTTGAAGAGCCTCTGAAGCATAATCCATTTGTTTACAAGCGCTCGCGAAACTAAAATCCAAACCGGGGCCGACCATCGCGGTAAAGTGTCGCCGTGAAAACAATCAGATCTCTGCTTCCCTGGCGTTCTTTGCACCTTATTCAGAGATAATGCCCTTTTTATGTTTCAGCTTTAGTGGGAGAAATATGTAACAAAAAAAGGCAAATGTGTTCACTTCCGGCAGAAAGCGTGAAAATTTGCACCTAGGGGTATTTTTGTGCGCTGAATTCAAAAATTGACGGTCCCAAGCACTTTTCCCATGGGATCTGGTGGCTCCCATTCACTTACCATACTAGGGAAAAAAGACCCCCCAAAAAATCTTCTTCAAGTAGCATGTGAGGGGTCAAACTAGGTGTTTTTCGGGATTCTGAATCCATTGCAAGCATTTGTTTTGCACGAAAAACATTCCTTTCCGAGAAATGGACACAACAAAACTTTGAAAAGTGATGACTCATCACTAAACCATAGTTTGTGGGGTCCATTTCTTGCCCAAGGAATGTTTTTTGTGCAAAACAAATGCTTGGAATGGATTCAGAATCATGAAAACACCCTAGATAGACCCCTCACATGCTACTTAAAGAAGATTTTTGGGGGATCTTTTTTTCCTAACCCTAACCCTATGGTAAGTGAATGAGAGAAAAGTGAATTTCAGAAAAGTGCTTGGGACCGTCAATTTTTGGATTCAGCGCACAAAAATACCCCTAGGTGCAAATTTTCACGCTTTCTGCCGGAAGTGAACACCTTTTTCACATATTTCTCCCACTACTTAGAATAGAAGTCAATGCAGCCTAGACACTCCATTTTGTTTCTGTGCGAGTCACGTTATGACGTATGGACCAGGGTCTTTCACAGACAACACAACATGCGCGCAGCTACACGCTGCACAGTTAACCCTTTGTCTCGTCTCTCAACGAGACAACTGATTTTTGGCACAGCGACCTCCAGTGGCCGTATCTCGTTACTGAACGAGTTTGGCTCCATGGGTGTTAAAAACATGCACTATTGACACGTTTCACACAGATTTAATTTCTTTGCTAAATAGTTACTATATCGATTTTAAATCATTGAATCGAATCGTATCGTACCGCCATGAATGAACCAATATCATCCATGTATCGTATCGTCAACCATGTATCGTGATATGTATCGTATCGTTGTTAAATGTATCGTTACAACCCTATTAAGCACTCAAGCTACATTTTTATCAGAATAAATATGAATTAATACTTGGAAAAGGAAGTCGCGTTTCAACAAGGGGAGTCTCAGTCCTAAACTTGTTCCAAAAAGATATGAAAGAAAAGTTTTTTGTCTTTTTTTCTTTGAATTTCCAAATCATGGAGGACAAAGTGCTCACATTACACGTATTGATTTGGCAACGTCACAATACAAAAACACTTAGCGCGTTTCAACGCTCCAAGGAGGCTCTGACGAGGCTCTGTGCCCAAAAACCAGCAAGCATTTTTTTTTCTATTGTGACGCGAGCCAAGGAAGTAAGTGGAATGGAAATATGAATAATATTTATTGACTAAAAAACGGGAGACACTAACAGATTAATTCCTTTCTCCGTCTTAAAAAAAATATTTATTTACTGTAACACAATAAAGTCCAACGGTAATACACACGCTGCAAGAGAAAAATCAATTCACACACACACACACACACCGCCAAAACCCCCAAATACCTCATTGCCAAGAACTGGACTGCTGTATTTACACACACAAACACACGGACGCGTGCACACACGCACATGCGCACACGCACACATGCACACACACACACCAGAGTGAGAGAGAGAGAACAGAGAGAGAGACGGAATGGTAATAGCAGCAGTTGGGAGATACGGTATCAGAAAATTAGCAGCCGTAAATTTAATGGAAACTTGTTGACATGGTGTCTGTCTATGCACGTGCGTGTGCGTGTCTGTTGACATGGTGTGTCTACGCACATGCACATGAGTCTGTGTGTGTGTGTGTGTGTGTGTGTGTGTGTGTGTGTGTGTGTGTGTGTGTGTGTGTGTGTGTGTGTGTGTGTGTGTGTGTGTGTGTGCGTGCGTGCGTGTGTGTGTGTGTGTGCGTGTGTGTGCGTGCGTGTAATGTTTACCCCACAGAATAAATACGTGTACTGAGAAGAAGAGAACGGGTTCAATTTACTGTAGATTAAAAGTTCTTCTCCAGCGACTGCAGGCCAGCAGCACAGAAATTGGTTTCCCGTACAGAATGTGCTCCACATCCTCTGCTAAATGAACTCTTGTACACACAGCAGGTGTGATCATCCTTCAGGTCCCACGTCTGATTGCTTTGAGGTAAACGCTAGACGGAGCGTTTGTATAGCGGCTTTATCCAGAGCACTTCAGACTGTGCATTCGTTACATTCACCCATTCACACACACATTCACACAGCGATGGCGGAGGAAGCCATGCAAGGCACCAACCTGCTCACCGGGAGCAACTATAGGGGTTCAGAGTCTTGCTCAAGGACTCTTCCACATTAACTCAGGGGGAGCCCGGGATCGAACTGGGAACCATCCTTATCGCAAGAGGCCGCTCTACCACTGCTGTTCCTAATGTCATTTACAGATCAGCATTCACGGGTGAACTGCTCACACTGTGTACTTTTTTTTAAAAATATATATAATTTTTATCCCACGATTTTGTAACCCATTTTTTCACCCAGTGCCAATTGCCTAAGCTGTAGTCCTAGTTTCTGCCCTTCCCTCTGCCACGCCTGGGGAGCCCAGGCTGGCCAGGGGGAGGCAGTATAGAAACCAGGACTACTGCATGTTTTTGTGAGGGTATCTACCCTAGGAGACATGGGGAGAACATGCAAACTCCACACAGAAAGGCCCTTTTGCCAACCCCACCAATGCGTACGTTTGCTATATTTTTTTAAATAGATTTAGTGTAGAGGGGGGGAAAGGAACAGACCTAGTATAAATCCTTAGGGCACTCCGGTCAATGAAGTATACAATAATAATAATGGATTTCATTTTTATAGCGCTTTTCTAAGCACTCAAAGCTCTTTACTACAATGGTTCTTTCACTCAATTCATTGGGAAGTGAAGCAGTGAACAGGCGACGCCAGCGTCCTCACTTCCCACATTCACACACCAACGGTGGCAAAGCTGACACAGACCCACTCACTGGAGGCAATGTGGGTTCAGAGTCTTGCCCAATGACACTTTGACATGTGTACAGGAGGACGGGGATTCGAACCGCTGACCAACGGATCATTGGACGACCTGCTCTATCTCCTGAGACACAGCCGCTGCAGTACTGTATATGTAAGCCATTTACCATGAGAGGGAGTGGGTTGTTGGCTGATTTACCACGATTTATATCAGCCAACAACCCACGACCCTCGAATGGTAAATTGCTTTTTTACCACTTCTACCATATAAATGAAAGAAAACACAGTTGTAACTTGCAAGGTTATTTAGTTACAATCAACTGCAACACAACAGTGGGCGGGGTCCATGAGCCAACTCAAGGTTGTTGACTGATTTACCACTGTTTTAAGCCAATCAGAATCCAGTATCTGAACATGTGACCACAAAAAGTGGTAGAAAGAGTGGTTAACTCATATATTATGACGTATTTTGATCCTTGTCAACCTAACGCACAGACCGCCAATGACGTCATTTGAAGCATTTTCAGTCGTTTACGGTTTACCAGACTTTTTACTGTAGTTGTAACAGAAGTTATTCCTATGTTGCAGTCAGGGACGTGCTGGCCATTGGGAAAAGCGGGACAACTCCAGAACGGCCGGTTCATTCCCGGCCGGTCCAGGCCGGCCATTAGGAAAAAATTAAAAATAACATTTCGGCCTTCATTCTATTTTGGGGGCTGGGCGGCCAACAAAGTAAATCGTCACTGTCGGGCAGAAACCTTGTATCTCCAAGTTTCATATTTGTAATTTTTTTCGCAAAGCCAACCCATGCTTCATCATACAAGGCTGTCGCACAAAAGTAGTGAAAACAGTAGATCTACAAGCACACAACGCCTCGTGGTGCGAGGCGTTGTGTGCTTGTAGATCTGCTGTTTTCACTATAGTTTGAAATCATTTTTAAAATGATAAAATACAAAACAAACGGTTTTGGACATACAAGGTTTCCACCCGACAACGACGAAATATAACTCATGTAATTGGCCCACTGCCTTGTCACTTGTCATGATCTGAAATGGCAAATCTTTGAGTAGCAGCAGCGCTATGGAGAGAGATCTCTCTATAGCACGCAATGAGGGCCTCTCCAACTCTTTTTCCCGGGCTGAATCAGGGGCCCAGCACGTCCCTGGTTGCAGATAGCAGGTCTAACGGGGACACTGACTGCACACTGATCACTGTGATGCAACACTTCATTCTGGAGCTGAAGGGGAGCTGCATTCATTCTGCAGGATGAAAACATCTGCAGGAGGAACGTTGTGATGGGAACATGGAGACCAACCATGTAGCTCTGGTCCACAGCGCTAGCAGGAGTTCTACTTAACACTATGTCAGTGATGATCCAGAGACCATGCACTGATACCGATATGCACACATGGTAACAGCCACATGCTGAAAGTAACGGTGCCCAAATTTGGAGATGACTTAAGGGGAGCACACACTGCGCAGGAAGAACCATGGGAGAACATGTTCACCGCGTGGCAACGCTGGAAAAATAGAATAGCGGCGTATCGGCGTGGCAGGCGAGGCGGGAGACCCGCGGCTGCGCGCTAGTTCATTGAAAATGTTTTGACACGCCACTTCTGTGCCGCCTCCATGACGCTTCCGCGTCCGGTGTGTGTTCCCCTTAACTCACCGATTGGCCTACCTAAGTCTTAAATCCTACCATCCTACAGCCAATACATTCACCTCAGTACACAGTCTACACACCACAACAACGGGCAATAAATAAAGTTTATAGTTTAGTTAGTCCTGACGTCCTAGACTGGTATGATAACAGGTACGCTGACATCCCATAGATGGCTTACAGTAGCTCCCAAAGAAGATAGTCGGTGACATCATCCATGTCCATATTTGGGCAATCCTAGCCCATTTGTTTGTTTTTTTGATACGCCTGGCTTTGTGCGTATGTATCGTACAGTATGAAAGGATCTCCATGTATGGAGATAACTAACGTCCCAGAGAGAACGGCCCATAAAAGGAGATATGCACGTGTGTCGTGTTTGATACCATACAAAGTGAGCACCGCTCACTTCGCCCCGCTGAGATTTTTCACAAGAAATAATATGGCGCTGACCATTTGTCAGATTAACTCTGGACAGACACACAGACACACAGGACAAACAGACGCCCTTATAGACTCTTTCAGAAGCAGGCAGTAAAAATAAATAAAAGGCTTGTGGCGTTTCAAACACACAGAGCAGAGGAGACAATAACACAAGGTGAGGTCAGTGTCTCAGACAGTGAAATGACTTCACCGTGTTTATGAGGACCAAACGCTTCTTCATCTGAGAGACGCACGACGAGTCCTACACACACTGTCCTCTGACACACACACTACACACCACTCAGCAACACACCACAGCAACACACTACACACACACTGCAACACACCACACACACACACACACACACACACTACACACACAGAGCAACCAGGGATGTCGCACCAAATTCTGGGCCCTGGGTACAAGGATTCACTCACATGTTGTGCTTTAACTATTGAAAAATAGCAGATATACAAGCTCAGAGCGCAGCACCGAGTGCCGCGCTGCGAGCTTGTCGATCTGCTATTTTTTGAAAAAACTTGAAAATTTGTGCAAGTCTTTGAATATTTCAAATCCTTCTAAGGTTAAAAAAAAAAAATGTTTCTATGTCAGTGTTGCTCAAACATTTTCATGTGAAGGACCCCCAAATGATATGTATTTGGCCACGGCCCCCATCTCAAAACACTTAGCTCCAGGGACCCCCCCAGAAGCAAAATTTTAGTTACAAATGTTTACTTAAAAAAAATACATATATTCAAAGATTTGCGCACATTAGCAGATCTACAAGCTCGCAGCGCGGCACTCGGTGCCGCGCTGTGAGCTTGTAGATCTCCTATTTTTCAATAGCTAAAGTATAACATAATTAAGGCCCCTCCACCTTGGGCCCTAGTAACTCAGTCCCACTCCCCCCCCCCCCCCTTGTGACGCCCCTATGAGCAACACGAACACACCACACACATACTCTCTCTCTCTCGCACTCTCTCTTCTGCTCTTTCTTTCTCTCCCGAGATAGAAACATCCATGAGCGACGTTATTCCATCCATCCATCCTGTCACAATTATCACATAATAATCGCCTAATCGCAATTATTTGAGATTATCGCAGTTATTTTGCATAATTGCCATAATTGTTTCCATGTTTGAGAAACTTTCATACGTTCGCAAACATTTTCCAATAATAGCAGAAAAAGCTGATCAACAAGCTTACGTGACACGTTGCAAGCTTGTAGATCAGCTATTTCTGTATAAAACGATTAGCAATTTATTTTACATTTATTTTATCATATCTGCTCTGTGCAATTTGTGATTCCGAAGCCTAAAAAGGCAAGCAGAAATTACGTTTTGGTTTTCTTCATATGATCAATGCCAAAAACACAATTAAATTGTTAATCGCAACTGTTTGCGTGACAGTCAATAGTCAACTTAAATGTGTAATCACGACAGCCCTGATCATGCATCATCCATCCATCCATCCATCCCCCCATCCATCCATCCATCCATCCATCCATCCATCCATCCATCCCTCCATCCCTCCATCCATCCATCCATCCATCCATCCATCCCTCCATCCCTCCATCCATCCATCCATCCATCCATCCCTCCATCCATCCATCCCTCCCTCCATCCATCCATCCATCCCTCCATCCATCCATCCATCCATCCCTCCCTCCATCCATCCATCCATCCACCCATCATCATCCTACCTTCTTCAGGGTTCCACTGCGGGTCCCCACAAACACCACAGTGTGTTCTCCGTAGGTGTATGCTGCCACGGAGCCCATGCCCTCCGTGCGGTCCTCGTACAGCGGGGTCCCCTCGATCACCCTGAGGCCCCCCAGGGGCTGGTTCAGCACCAGACCACAGAAGTCATCTCCTATCTGCTTGGGCTGGAGGGGGAGAAAGAGAGAGGGAGAGTCAATGTCAATGTACCGGTATGTTATTTTTTTTTACCTTAAAAATAGCTGATCTACGATGAATCCGGTCAATTTGACATATGGTGTGCCGCGAAAACTGTCGTCTTTTTCGCATCTTCGCATTTAAGTCAATGGGATTTTTTTATCCACTAATACATTCATATAAATTAAACTACCGTATTCAACATATCTCTTAGCAAAATGAGCAGAAACCTGCTCATCTGGAGCAATAGACCCTATTCACGGCCCGCCCACGCACGCGCACTCAGCTAATTTCTCAGCAACTTCCTGGTGCGGACGTCAGCTTTGAAGGGTAAAATAACACAGAAATAGCTGGACTTAAAGCCAACAAATCATTATTTCGAACGGTAAAGTAAATTATAACGCTTTGTGCCTTTTACTATCTTGTGTTCTTTATCATGCTAGCTGTATTTTGCGATTTCTGTGTTAACTCAATAGGCTTCCCCTTCAACCGTGACGTCAGCACCAGGAAGATGCGTAACGTGAATTTGGTCAATTAGGGGTTCAGTGGTTCAAGGACACTTCAGCACGTAGCCAGGTGGAGCCGGGAATTGAACCTGGAACCTCCGGAATCCAAAGCATTGCATCACCTTTCCCTTATGGGGGTCAGAAAAATGTCCTCCCAAAAAAAAGTCTCACACACACACACACACACACACACACACACACACATGCCATCTAATTTGACTTTATTTAAAAGATGACATTCGGGTCGAGGAGACCTTCCTGGAGTTAAACCAACCATAAAGTGACAACTTAGTGCTTAAACTGATTCTACAGCCTGTTAATTGCAACACTGCAGCTGTGCCAGAGGTGTGTCCACCATCATAAACAGATAGATCACCCACCGGGAGCAGTAAGTCATACTTAATTAAACATTTAAAAAGTGCTTTTGGACGCGACAAATATAGATTCCCTGGTCGGACAGATTATTTGACTTTTTAGACAATACTTGTATCTGCAATTACAGCCAATTCGTAACCATTTTCAACTGGACAACCCTTTTTTTTTTTTTTTAAACGTTGTTATAGGTGATTTCTTTTTTTTTTTAAATAAAGTTGCGTTGTGAGTTTGTAGATCGGCCTTGTTTTTTTACAACTTACAGTACAAGTAACTAAACAACAACTAATCAAATCTACATTCTTCAAATATATTAGAATTACACAATCGAGAAGCCCAAAACATTGGTAATCTAATCGGTTGGTGGAAAGAATCGCTAAAACATTTAACTTCGTGACAGGTCTCTCTGATCACAACATAATATTCTTTTCCAGAAAACTCTCAAAACAGGCGTTTAGCAAAGCTCAGTCCCAGCCTATAGTCAAAACAATCCCAAAACATCTGCAACATAGCCTTGAGGTTGCCCTACAAGGGCTAGAGTGGGATGATCTACACTCATGTGATGATGTTGAGACCGGATGTAATATCCTGCTCTCCAAAATTGGCAGGGTAATGGAATCTTTCACCAGAGGTGGTAACCAGAGGAAAGTGAGAAAAATTACTCTACCTTGGGTCGATAAAAAATGTAGAGATCAAATGAAAACCAGAGATTTACTGCTTAAAAAGGCATTAAAATCTGGCCTGACAACGGACAGACAGCTATTCACACATGCTAGAAACAAAGTCACAAATTTCTTAAGGAGGGCTAAAGCTGGATTTTATATCTCCATCATAGAGAGTGCCAGAGGAAATGGAAAAAAAGTGTGGGAATACATAAATAAACTGACAGGGAAATACTATAAGCAGGATAATAACAACTTAGAACTTAAAATAGATAATGTCCTGGTGAAAGATCCCCACACGCTTGCTAGCAATCTAATGCTGTTTTTTCTAAACTCTGTGTATGAAATCACACAGTTGTTCAGACCCTCTAAGTTTGTTTCACGCCCTGTTCAAAATGATCTCCCCATTTTTAATTTGGAGGAAGTCACAGAAAACGAGGTGACAAACATTGTCAGATCACTGAAAGCATCCAAAGCTAAAGATGCACACGGGCTTGACACAAACTTTCTTAAAACAAATATTGTATCTCTGGTGGCACCAATCACACATCTGGTAAATCTGTCCATAAGAAAATGCACTGTCCCAACTCAGTGGAAAGCTGCTGTTATAACACCTATATTCAAATCTGGCTCAAAAACGGACATATCAAACTATAGACCCATAAGCATCTTACCTGTTATATCAAAAGTGGCTGAAAAGTGGATTGTAAAGTCTATTGTTAAACATCTAGGCAAAGGCTACACCCCTCTGCATCCTATGCAGTTTGGGTTTCGAGCCTTCCACTCCACTGAGTCAGCAAATTGCTTATTCATTGAAAAGCTAAAGTGTGCTTTGAACAAGGCCCCCTGCGCAATGGCAGTATTTTTAGATTTCAAGAAAGCATTTGACTCTGTCAGCCATCAGGTCCTCTTGTCCAAACTAACACATTTCAACATGTCCCCAGAGGCCATCAAATGGTTTACATCATACCTATCAAATAGAGAACAGTGTGTAAGCATAAATGGCATCAAGTCTCCTTATCACACTTGCTCGGTTGGTGTCCCCCAGGGATCAATAGTAGGACCAATTCTGTTTTCTCTGTTCATAAACGACCTACCTGATGTATGTAAAGATGTACATATCCAGATGTACGCAGATGATGCGGTTATACTGACTCATGGAAAGAGCTATGCAGAGGTGTCAACGGTTTTAACTTCTGTTCTGACCAGCGTTCAGGACTGGCTTACAGACTCATGCCTGCTCCTGAATGCAAAAAAGACGGTCTGCATGGCTTTTTCCAAAAGACCAGTTGTGATGGAGTCATCAAATGTGTTTCTGGGTGGAGAGGAACTTGAACTTGTGCCAGATTTCAAGTACCTCGGGGTCATGTTAGACTCAACCCTAACCTTTAAAAAACATGTAAAAAAGGTTACAAACACAATCAAGTTCAACCTTCAGAACTTTAAACAAATCAGACCTTGTTTGGCAGTTAGTGCTGCTAAATCTTATCTCCAATGCATGATCCAATCACACATTGAGTACTGTTTCACAAACTGGTCTTGCACAGGTATAACGATTCTCAAACCCATTGAACAGCTATATAAGAGTGCGCTTAAGGTATTCGATAGGAAACCCCGCTCATATCACCATTGTAATATTCTTCAGAGGTACCGTTTTTTGAGTTTCGCTAATTTTAAGGTATTTAAACAGGTCAGTATCATATATAAGACCCTAAATGGTCTATGCCCACCTCCCCTAAAGGAATTCATAAAAAGGAAGCCCGATAGAGGACTCAATACTAGAGCAATCACTAGAGGGGATTGCGAAGTACCGTACCGGGTAACCGCTTTTGGAAAAAACACCCTCTCAGTGCAGGGATGTTCAATCTGGAATGACCTACCTCTAACAATAAGAGACTGTTTGTCATTTCCATCCTTCAAGTTCAATCTAAAAAAATGGTTAGTTGACAATCAAACCTGTGACCATGTATAGTTTTAAGAGTACAGCCCATGTCATGTACGTATATTTTTAAACTTTTCTTTTCTAATGTAGGGTACTGTTAGTAATATGTGTTGTTTTTGTTGTTTTCTCTTGGTTGAGGAAAAATAGTATTGTATGTATGTTCTTAGGCGCCCTCTCCTAATGTAGGGTTACTGTTTGTTGGTATGTATTGTTTTGTCTTCATGTGGGGACTACGGATGAAATTTAGCATTCTTGCTAATTCCGGCTTATTTACATTGCTTTCATGTAGTGTTCATTAATATGCATTGTCCCGTCTAAATAAACAAATAAAGTAAAGTAAAGTAATCGGTGTTCTGACACTCTCAGAACTGTGTCGAGCTCTAAGCACCAATAGCATGAAGGGAACCAAAACAAAGGTGTCTGTATGATGTTGTTGAATGCAAGTGTGTGCGTTAGGGGTGTAATGATAGTAACTGAATAGAAAAATCTATTTTAATTTGCAATGATCTACTGTACCGTTTGCAAGAGCAAAATATCGTACCGTTTTGGCTTTGTATCGTATCGTATCGTTTTAAAATGTGATGATCGGTATCGAATCGTTTTGCAATACAAATAATTGATTGTATGGAAACCAAGTATTTCAATTTGTGCCTTGTATTTGGCAATTTTAAGAGGGAAAATGTAAAAGAGGGTTCTAATTACCTTTCCATTCCATATAGCTACTCTTGATCTATCAATAAATGTGTGTAATCTCTTCTTCTGTTCATGTCAAGGTGGGTTTGTCCATACGTGTTGAAATGTCCATGTATTTGCTAGATAATCAGAGCGTTTACTTCCATAATAATAGATTTTGTACAGGTTTTACACAGATTTAATTTCTTTGCTAAATAGTTACTATATCGATTTTAAATCATTGAATCGAATCGTATCACCATGAATGAACCAATATCGTCCATGTATCGTATCGTTAACCATGTATTGTGATGCGTATCGTATCGCTGTTAAAATGTATCGTTACACCCCTACTAGTGTGCGTTTGTGTGTGCGTGCGTAAAAGTATTGCAAATTAATCAAGGCCATTTTTCGCAATTTTTGTAAATAAACCAGGGCAGAATATAGACTAACTCGTGACAAATATGTTCCTCGTACAAAGACAGCTTTACTAACAGAGAAACCCCCCCCCAAACGCTGTCCCCATAATGTCACATTTGAATAGGAAGACCTCACACACATGTGCGCACGCACGCACGCGCGCGCACACACACACACGCACACGCACACACACACACACAGCTGTACTGTACATAATAAATGGAGGTCAACTACAGTACGTTCTCTGTCTCCGTCCCTCCATTTCTTTCATCCCTCTCTCTCTCTCTCTCTATGTCTCTCTCTCCCTCTCTCTCTCCTTATCATTACATCTTTCATATTCTCTCTCTTCCTTTGTCTCCGTGTCTCAGTTTCCACTTTCTCTCCTCCTCCCCCTCTCCCAATCCCATCATCACTTCTCACCCCACACACACACACACACACACACACACACACACACACACACACACACACACACACACACACACACACACACACACACACACACACACACACACACACACACACACACACACACACACACACACACACACACACACACGACCCCCCTGCTGTGCGTGTGGGGGAGGCATTGAAGACTGAATGTCTGAAGATGAGTTTGCGTGCACGTGCGCACGTGCATGTGTGTGTGTGTGTGTGTGTGTGTGTGTGTGTGTGTGTGTGTGTGTGTGTGCGCGTGTTAACCCAGTTATGTCCGTGTGGTGGTTATTATTCACTCAGGCCCATTCATTAGATTAGTGAATGGTAACCATGGTAACCAGCACTGGTAAACATTGGGGTTTACAGCTTGGGGGCGGGGCCAGGGGACCACCAGTGTGCTGTTAACGCAACTCTCAATCTGTCTGTCTCTCACACACACACACGCACACGCACGCACACGCACACGCACACGCACACGCACACACACACACACACACACACACACAGTCTTGAGAGGAAATCTACATTTTAGGAGGACAATTTTCTAAAATGCTACTTTTTAAGGCTGACCCTGACTTATATTTAGTTTTGTGTCAGAATTAGACATAATAATTATAACCCCTAAACCTAACCTAACCCTAACCCTAAACCTAACCTAACCCTAAACGCTTAAAGGAGTAGTTCACCCCCCAAAATGACTTTTTTTTTTCTATTGATTACTCATGCCATGGAGACTAGAGTTCAATAATATTTTTAGTTTTTGTCACATTCCTAAGACAAAAATGTGATAACAATACATTTTCCCCCATTCGTTCCGGATGGTGACCCGTTTCGAAACGGGTCCCCATCCGGAATCAATGGGGGTAAATTTACTCGAATCAAATTTTTGTCTTAGGAATGTAAAAAAAAAGAAAACAAGA
This sequence comes from Nannobrachium achirus, assembly GCF_963921795.1. Classification (NCBI taxonomy): domain Eukaryota; kingdom Metazoa; phylum Chordata; class Actinopteri; order Myctophiformes; family Myctophidae; genus Nannobrachium; species Nannobrachium achirus. Next base: position 5,766,472 of record NC_137818.1, on the reverse strand, counting down.
AATATCATTGAACTCTAGTCTCCATGGCTTGACTAATCAATAGAAAAAAAGTCATTTTGGGGGTGAACTACTCCTTTAATCCTCCTCCAAACCCCAACCTGAATCACTTCCTAATTGTAAGCATGATCTAACCCTATGAACTGTACTGTTTTCTCTGGTGTAAAATACATTTTCCTCACCACGTCCAGTTCTCAATCTATTCTATAGGCCTAATTGTGGGGACGTTTAGCCTTCACAAGTATCACACACACTAGTGATGGGACGACGATCGATATTATCGTTTATCGTGATAAAAAAACACAATAATCGTATCGTGGAGATTTAATTTATCGTGAAATTATCCTCAGTCATGCACAGGGATCAATTCACATTTCCGGTACCACTTAAACCCTCTATAATCGGTAAACTGGACCAGGAAATAACGTACTTGATACAGTCTTTTTTTCCTTTTCACTCTCTACCAAATCTCTTTGACAAAGGATAGCTGATCTATAGCTTGTAGATCTGCAATTTTTTGGCAAATGTTATGGCACGGGTTAATGGCTGTTGGGGATGTTTTGATTATCGCGATAATATCGTAAATCGCAATTTCTTTGGTCACGATAATGATGACATGACATCGTCTCATCCCTAAAGTATAGCATCGCACGCACGCACACGCACACACACATACACGCACACACGCACACACGCACACACGCATGTGTGTGTGTGTAACTCACAGTGTTGATGCAGGGCAGCTCCTTGTTGAGTAACCATGGCAACGAGAGGCGTCCCTCTCCACGGTAACAGGAGCGTATCCTCTCCCTCATGGCCAGGTTGATGTGATGCAGCGTGAACAGACACAACACCGTCTCTCTGGGGGGGTTGGAGCGGTTCTTCTGACCCTATATGAAACAACAACAACATTTAATAAACAACAGCGTGAACAGACACAACACCGTCTCTCTGGGGGGGTTGGAGCGGTTCTTCTGACCCTATATGAAACAACAACAACATTTAATAAACAACAGCGTGAACAGACACAACACCGTCTCTTTGGGGGGGTTGGAGCGGTTCTTCTGACCCTGTAAACAACAACAACATTTAATAAACAACACCGTCTCTCTGGGAGGGTTGGAGCGGTTCTTCTGACCCTGTAGGACACGATAACACTACTTAATAAACAACAGCGTGAACAGACACAACACCGTCTCTCTGGGGGGGTTGGAGCGGTTCTTCTGACCCTATATGAAACAACAACAACATTTAATAAACAACAGCGTGAACAGACACAACACCGTCTCTCTGGGGGGGTTGGAGCGGTTCTTCTGACCCTGTAAACAACAACAACATTTAATAAACAACACCGTCTCTCTGGGAGGGTTGGAGCGGTTCTTCTGACCCTGTAGGACATGATAACACTACTTAATAAACAACAGCGTGAACAGACACAACACCGTCTCTCTGGGGGGGTTGGAGCGGTTCTTCTGACCCTATAGGAAACAACAACAACATTTAATAAACAACAGCATGAACAGACACAACACCGTCTCTCTGGGGGGGTTGGAGCGGTTCTTCTGACCCTGTAGGAAACAACAACAACATTTAATAAACAACACCGTCTCTCTGGGAGGGTTGGAGCGGTTCTTCTGACCCTATAGGAAACAACAACAACATTTAATAAACAACAGCGTGAACAGACACAACACCGTCTCTCTGGGAGGGTTGGAGCGGTTCTTCTGACCCTATAGGAAACAACAACAACATTTAATAAACAACAGCGTGAACAGACACAACACCGTCTCTCTGGGGGATTGGAGCGGTTCTTCTGACCCTGTAGGAAACAATAACAACATTTAATAAACAACGCCGTCTCTCTGGGGGGGTTGGAGCGGTTCTTCTGACCCTGTAGGACACAACAACAACATTTAATAAACAACACCGTCTCTCTGGGAGGGTTGGAGCGGTTCTTCTGACCCTGTAGGAAACAATAACAACATTTAATAAACAACACCGTCTCTCTGGGGGGGTTGGAGCGGTTCTTCTGACCCAGTAGGAAACAATAACAACATTTAATAAACAACACTGTCTCTCTGGGAGGGTTGGAGCGGTTCTTCTGACCCTGTAGGAAACAATAACAACATTTAATAAACAACACCGTCTCTCTGGGGGGGTTGGAGCGGTTCTTCTGACCCTGTAGGAAACAATAACAACATTTAATAAACAACACCGTCTCTCTGGGAGGGTTGGAGCGGTTCTTCTGACCCTGTAGGACACAATAACAACATTTAATAAACAACAGCGTGAACAGACACAACACCGTCTCTCTGGGCGGGTTGGAGCGGTTCTTCTGACCCTGTAAACAACAACATTATTTAAAAGAATTCAACATTCCTAAAGCTATCCAGCAACACATCCATCCATCTATCCATTCAATCATCCCATCCATCAATTAAAGATCCTTCCATCTCTCCCTCGCTCCCTGTATGGCTGGGAGCGTGACGCTGTTACTACATGTCATCTTTTCGACACCCGACTCTAACCCTCACCCTAACCCTAACCTCCGTGGAGTGAGTCGCTAACCCTCCGGTCGAAATGATGGTCGTTCAAAAGAGCGTGATGTATGGCTAGCCCTTATAACATTTGTAAAATCATTCAAAAAAAATTAAAAAAATGAAAGTAAAAAAATTCCAGGATTTCAACATCACAATTTGGAATGTTGCCATCAACCAAACCTGATTAAATGTCAAACTAGCTTACGATTTTCTTTTAATTAGACATCAAAATCTCCTCCTCCTCCTTGTAGCACTGACTAGCATTGACTGTTATGGACACTTTTGTTTGGCACTGTATTGTATTATAGTTGCGCTTAAGGTTTGCATTTTTTTGTTCGAGTTGGCTGTTTCACGTTGAGCATTGACAGTTTTTTGACACTTTATGTATTATAGTCTTCGTTCCCTTTCTTTGTTGTACCTTGCTCTTTACTGTTCTTTTTTATTCTTCTCATACTTCTCTGTAACTTTGTAAATATCCTTAAACTGCTGTGCTGCCTCTGGGTAACTTATTTTCCCTCTTGGGATGATAAAGGTATCTATACATTTACTATTGAATTCATTGCAAACAGACCACTAGGGGGCGAGCCCAACTTGTTTGCGATGTTTTTTGAAAACCTTATACCCATACCTAACACCATACCAAAATTCAAATACTCATCACCAAGTGCAGATGTATTATGACATTTTACACATTAAAACCCAGTTTATAGGCATTTTCAGCTCCCGGCAGCCATCGTGGACGCCATCTTGAAAATGATGCCTTTCCGGTAGTTATTTTTTCCTGATTTTTTAGTAGGTTGTTAATCATACCCAATAGTAACAGAAGCCAGTGACAAATCTCTTTCATCAATTATTTGGGGTTTGAACCATATAATAACCTATCTAATATTTGATTAATTGCAAACAGACCACTAGGGGGCGAGCCCAACTTGTTTGCGATGGTTATTGAAAACCTTATACCCATACCGAACACCATGCCAAAAATCAGAAACTCTTCACCAAGTGCAAAAACTTTCCCAGTTCGGCCCCAGCTATATCTCCTCCTCCAACCCACCTAGAAGAAGACCAGTCAACCCACCTGACTGAAGACCACAAACAGCACGTCCTGGTCCTCGTTGAGCCCCAGGGCCTGGGCCAGGCGGCGGCCCGGCTTGTGTCGGTATGCGGCCTGCACCAGCCGGTACTCCACGCCGTCCTTGGTGCAGCCCAGGGGGAACTCCACGTAGGAGTAGAACTCCGTGTCGTTGGAGCACATCCGCACGATCTTGGAGGTGAAGAACTTCTCTCCCGTGGCGTCCATCTGGGTCAGTTGCGTGTCCAGCTGCAGCGTCAGGAAGTACACGTACGTCCCGCTGGAGAAGCCGTAGATGTAGTAGATGTCGAAGGCCGGGTAGAGAGACAGCGTGTCCGATGGGATCTTGATCTAGTAGGGGTAGGGGGCGATACGGTTTTTGATTAGTTGATTATTTTAGTTGATTATTTTATTAGACAAAAATGGAGAACAGTACAAGTATAGTCAATACAATTGAAATGTAGTACAGTACAAGTACAGTTAAACACCCTGCCTAAAAGGAACAAATAAGACCTTTTACGGTCTTTTTTACATTGAAAGCCCTCTGTATTTAATTCATGGACATAATAAATAGCAAGCAAAAATCAAAGAAAACATTCAATAATATTGCAGTTATAAAAACACTATGTACAGGATAAGGGAAACAAGGGGGTGGGGCTAAGGTAAGGTAAGGCTCACTTCTTGCCTGTCTTTGGGAGAAGTGATAACTACCTCCTTCTCTGGCCTCCTGAAAGGTGAGTTTTCACCTGTCTATGGGAGAAGTGATAACAACCTCCTTCTCTGTCCTCCTGAAAGGTGAGTTTTCACCTGTCTATGGGAGAAGTGATAACTACCTCCTTCTCTGTCCTCCTGAAAGGTGAGTTTTCACCTGTCTATGGGAGAAGTGATAACTACCTCCTTCTCTGTCCTCCTGAAAGGTGAGTTTTCACCTGTCTATGGGAGAAGTGATAACTACCTCCTTCTCTGGCCTCCTGAAAGGTGAGTTTTCACCTGTCTATGGGAGAAGTGATAACTACCTCCTTCTCTGTCCTCCTGAAAGGTGAGTTTTCACCTGTCTATGGGAGAAGTGATAACAACCTCCTTCTCTGTCCTCCTGAAAGGTGAGTTTTCACCTGTCTATGGGAGAAGTGATAACTACCTCCTTCTCTGGCCTCCTGAAAGGTGAGTTTTCACCTGTCTATGGGAGAAGTGATAACAACCTCCTTCTCTGTCCTCCTGAAAGGTGAGTTTTCACCTGTCTATGGGAGAAGTGATAACAACCTCCTTCTCTGTCCTCCTGAAAGGTGAGTTTTCACCTGTCTATGGGAGAAGTGATAACTACCTCCTTCTCTGGCCTCCTGAAAGGTGAGTTTTCACCTGTCTATGGGAGAAGTGATAACTACCTCCTTCTCTGTCCTCCTGAAAGGTGAGTTTTCACCTGTCTATGGGAGAAGTGATAACAACCTCCTTCTCTGTCCTCCTGAAAGGTGAGTTTTCACCTGTCTATGGGAGAAGTGATAACTACCTCCTTCTCTGTCCTCCTGAAAGGTGAGTTTTCACCTGTCTATGGGAGAAGTGATAACAACCTCCTTCTCTGTCCTCCTGAAAGGTGAGTTTTCACCTGTCTATGGGAGAAGTGATAACTACCTCCTTCTCTGTCCTCCTGAAAGGTGAGTTTTCACCTGTCTATGGGAGAAGTGATAACTACCTCCTTCTCTGTCCTCCTGAAAGGTGAGTTTTCACCTGTCTATGGGAGAAGTGATGACTACCTCCTTCTCTGGCCTCCTGAAAGGTGAGTTTTCACCTGTCTATGGGAGAAGTGATAACTACCTCCTTCTCTGTCCTCCTGAAAGGTGAGTTTTCACCTGTCTATGGGAGAAGTGATAACAACCTCCTTCTCTGTCCTCCTGAAAGGTGAGTTTTCACCTGTCTATGGGAGAAGTGATAACTACCTCCTTCTCTGTCCTCCTGAAAGGTGAGTTTTCACCTGTCTATGGGAGAAGTGATAACTACCTCCTTCTCTGTCCTCCTGAAAGGTGAGTTTTCACCTGTCTATGGGAGAAGTGATAACTACCTCCTTCTCTGTCCTCCTGAAAGGTGAGTTTTCACCTGTCTATGGGAGAAGTGATAACTACCTCCTTCTCTGGCCTCCTGAAAGGTGAGTTTTCACCTGTCTATGGGAGAAGTGATAACTACCTCCTTCTCTGTCCTCCTGAAAGGTGAGTTTTCACCTGTCTATGGGAGAAGTGATAACTACCTCCTTCTCTGTCCTCCTGAAAGGTGAGTTTTCACCTGTCTATAGGAGAAGTGATAACTACCTCCTTCTCTGGCCTCCTGAAAGGTGAGTTTTCACCTGTCTATGGGAGAAGTGATAACTACCTCCTTCTCTGGCCTCCTGAAAGGTGAGTTTTCACCTGTCTATGGGAGAAGTGATAACTACCTCCTTCTCTGGCCTCCTGAAAGGTGAGTTTTCACCTGTCTATGGGAGAAGTGATAACTACCTCCTTCTCTGTCCTCCTGAAAGGTGAGTTTTCACCTGTCTATGGGAGAAGTGATAACTACCTCCTTCTCTGGCCTCCTGAAAGGTGAGTTTTCACCTGTCTATGGGAGAAGTGATAACTACCTCCTTCTCTGTCCTCCCTAAAGGTGAGTTTTCACCTGTCTATGGGAGAAGTGATAACTACCTCCTTCTCTGGCCTCCTGAAAGGTGAGTTTTCACCTGTCTATGGGAGAAGTGATAACTACCTCCTTCTCTGTCCTCCCTAAAGGTGAGTTTTCACCTGTCTATGGGAGAAGTGATAACTACCTCCTTCTCTGGCCTCCTGAAAGGTGAGTTTTCACCTGTCTATGGGAGAAGTGATAACTACCTCCTTCTCTGGCCTCCTGAAAGGTGAGTTTTCACCTGTCTATGGGAGAAGTGATAACTACCTCCTTCTCTGGCCTCCTGAAAGGTGAGTTTTCACCTGTCTATGGGAGAAGTGATAACTACCTCCTTCTCTGTCCTCCCTAAAGGTGAGTTTTCACCTGTCTATGGGAGAAGTGATAACTACCTCCTTCTCTGGCCTCCTGAAAGGTGAGTTTTCACCTGTCTATGGGAGAAGTGATAACTACCTCCTTCTCTGTCCTCCTGAAAGGTGAGTTTTCACCTGTCTATGGGAGAAGTGATAACTACCTCCTTCTCTGGCCTCCTGAAAGGTGAGTTTTCACCTGTCTATGGGAGAAGTGATAACTACCTCCTTCTCTGGCCTCCTGAAAGGTGAGTTTTCACCTGTCTATGGGAGAAGTGATAACTACCTCCTTCTCTGGCCTCCTGAAAGGTGAGTTTTCACCTGTCTATGGGAGAAGTGATAACTACCTCCTTCTCTGGCCTCCTGAAAGGTGAGTTTTCACCTGTCTATGGGAGAAGTGATAACTACCTCCTTCTCTGGCCTCCTGAAAGGTGAGTTTTCACCTGTCTATGGGAGAAGTGATAACTACCTCCTTCTCTGTCCTCCTGAAAGGTGAGTTTTCACCTGTCTATGGGAGAAGTGATAACTACCTCCTTCTCTGTCCTCCTGAAAGGTGAGTTTTCACCTGTCTATGGGAGAAGTGATAACTACCTCCTTCTCTGGCCTCCTGAAAGGTGAGTTTTCACCTGTCTATGGGAGAAGTGATAACTACCTCCTTCTCTGGCCTCCTGAAAGGTGAGTTTTCACCTGTCTATGGGAGAAGTGATAACTACCTCCTTCTCTGGCCTCCTGAAAGGTGAGTTTTCAGGGCAGTTTTGAAGGATGCCAGCGAGCTACATGTTTTAAGGGAGGTAGTCAAGGAATTCCACACCTGGGTGGCAGTGTTGTAGAAGGAGAATTTACCCATATTTGTCTTATGGGTTTGTGTTATCAGATCATTGTGTGCACTCCCTCTGGTGTTGTGGCTGTGGGTGTCGCTAACTTTTTGCTTATGTTTGGTCAGATACGCGGGAACTGAGGGGAGATGGTGATTAAATATCGTTGAGACGATACAATGTCTCCACAATACGCCTTTTCAGAGATATTGTATATATATATATATATATATATATATATATATATATATATATATATTGTGATAAAATGAGGGAGAGCCTCATAAAAAATCCTGTTGAGTTGTTAATATAGAAATTCATTTAAACCGGCATTTTGGTCTAAATCAGTAGTTCTCAAAACTTTAAAATGTCAAGGTCTCCCCTTAACTCTGACAGTATACAAATGAAACCAAATGGACCCATCTGCTATTTTTCAATAGGTAAAGTATAAAATAATGAAGGCCCCTCCACCTTGGGCCCTAGTAACTCAGTCCCACTCCCCCCCCATCCCTTGTGACGGCCCTGGGTGGAGCACTGACCTGTGAGGAGACGAACTCGTCCTGGTAGACCAGAGAGAACATGAAGACGTTCTCCTCGTCGGGGACCAGCTTGCGACTGGACAGCGTGGGGAAGTACTCTGACTTGCCATCGATGGACGCCCCGATGAAGAGCCGCCCGCCGCCCTCCACTCCGCCTTTACCCGACCCAGGCTTCTTCTTCTTGGGGTCCGTGGTGAACTCCTCGTCCCCCACCACCACGCCTGGAAGAGACACAAAGAAACACACTCTGAGTTTGACGTTTTACCATGGATATATACCGGTATGCACAACATCCGAGAATCGTACACCCTCGGACCCACTGCAAGGCATGACATTAAGGCTTGTCCTGTTGTCCGGGACAAGTAATAAATCCTTCCCTAACCCTAACCCTTTAAAAAATATATAGTTTATAAAACTTGGCTATAGGAAGTCATAAGAATGAGTTGTCAATGCCCCTGGTGGATGAATTTGTTAATTGTTGTGAGCATGTAGATCGGCTATTTTCACAATGTTCGCCTCTTGCTTACTTAATATTTGGCCGGTTTGGCCAGTCTCAATACTTTGAGGTTGAATAATTTGAATACTAAAAATCACTATTTGTAAATGCCCTAATGCAGACTATGGACTGGCCATACTATGGAGTGGAGGGAGCAAAGTTAATGTCAAGCCCCTGCCCTGTTCCTATATACGATTCTCCTATGGGGTCTATTTCAAAATCTATTTGGCAAATTATTTATTATGCAGTATCATGTTTAGGGAATGAAATGAAATGAGGCAGAGCAGAATATGCTATACATATTTATTCTCAATAAATAAATATATATATATATATATATATACTGTATAATATATTCAATTGAAGAGTTGTCTCACTGAAATAACTATCTTTGGTGAATCTATCTGGTGCAGAGGGAGGAAAAGGAGCGGGCCAAATATAGAGCCCTGGGGGACCCCGGTCAGCTGAGTATAGAGAGTTTAATTAAGACACATGCACTCAGATGGGACTCATCTCTCCAGGGTTACTGATGTGATTCCATTCATTCTGCGGTGGGAGATAAAAGACAATCAGGAGGAGACCAGAACCCATTCATCAGTGTTCCACTAACATAATGTGTCTCTACACCATCATATAGACCAGAACCCATTCATCAGTGTTCCACTAACATAATGTGTCTCTACACCATCATATAGAACAGAACCCATTCATCAGTGTTCCACTAACATAATGTGTCACTACACCATCATATAGAGCAGAACCCATTCATCAGTGTTCCACTTCCATAATGTGTCTCTACACCATCATATAGAGCAGAACCCATTCATCAGTGTTCCACTTCCATAATGTGTCACTACACCATCATATAGACCAGAACCCATTCATCAGTGTTCCACTAACATAATGTGTCACTACACCATCATATAGAACAGAACCCATTCATCAGTGTTCCACTAACATAATGTGTCTCTACACCATCATATAGACCAGAACCCATTCATCAGTGTTCCACTTCCATAATGTGTCACTACACCATCATATAGACCAGAACCCATTCATCAGTGTTCCACTAACATAATGTGTCACTACACCATCATATAGACCAGAACCCATTCATCAGTGTTCCACTAACATAATGTGTCACTACACCATCATATAGAACAGAACCCATTCATCAGTGTTCCACTAACATAATGTGTCTCTACACCATCATATAGAGCAGAACCCATTCATCAGTGTTCCACTAACATAATGTGTCTCTACACCATCATATAGACCAGAACCCATTCATCAGTGTTCCACTAACATAATGTGTCTCTACACCATCATATAGACCAGAACCCATTCATCAGTGTTCCACTTCCATAATGTGTCACTACACCATCATATAGACCAGAACCCATTCATCAGTGTTCCACTAACATAATGTGTCACTACACCATCATATAGACCAGAACCCATTCATCAGTGTTCCACTAACATAATGTGTCACTACACCATCATATAGAACAGGGGTGGGCAACTTTGATGATGGCGAGGGCCACTACAGTATATTTCCACCTTCACTCCAGAGGGCCACATTGCATAGTGCTACGTCCTACTTTGTCATTCTAGTATCTCATACAAAAGAAGAAGAAATAGCAGATCTGCAAGCTCAAAACGCACCGCGCCGTGATGCGTTTTGAGCTTGTAGATCTGCTATTTTTGCTTCTTTTGAATTGGAATCCTGAATTTTTTGTTATTTTTTTATTTGAATCCTGAAATGTAACATTTTGATTTAATTTCAAACGCATTTAGTGGTAACATGTCATTAGGTCGAACACCCTTTGGATCGACCACCAAACTCTAACCCAAACCCTAATCCTAACCTCAGTAAAACTATGCCTAACCCTAACCCTAAACCGAACCTCAGTAACCGTGACGCCTAACCCTAACCCTAAACCGAACCTCAGTAACCGTGACGCTGGTGATTATCAAACCTGCCGACGCTCACGGGTGATTATCTAACCTGTCGACGCTGTTTGACCCAACGGGAGTTCGACCTATGGGGCAGTCCCCTATTTAATTATATACCCATGTTACATTTATGAACTTAAATACAAATACATTGTGACATTTTAATACTACTATACTAGGCATTAAGCTTCTAGTATAGACTGAAGTAAATAAAGGGGGTCATGTTTGCATGTTTGGAATTGTAACAGCTGAAATCAATACTATATCAGTATCCCGGTATTAACCTGCGGGCCCCGGGCCGCCAGTTGCCCATGTATGATATAGAACATCTAAATATACTGATGTAGATTCGTGATGAGAGCAAAGAACAGCATTAAGAGGAAAAACAACAAACAGCATTAAGTAAAAGTTCAGAGTACTTCTTCCACCACTGGGAAGATGACAGGACAAATATTTGATCTCAGATGTCAAATCCTGTCTGAAAGCCTCCCTCCTCCACCCATCCATCCATCCATTCATCCACCCATCCATCCAGTTCTCACTTAACTCTCAAATACCTGGAACGCGCCCGAGTCGCGTTAGATTTGAACCACTTTAACCATTATTTTTATGCTTTAACTATTGAAAAATAGCAGATATACAAGCTCACAGCGCGGCACCGAGTGCCGCGCTGCGAGCTTGTAGATCTGCTATTTTTGAAAAATCGTGAAAATGTGTCTTTGAATATCTTTGACCCGATCTTTGACCCGACTTCTAAATCCTTCCTCTAAATCAGCTTTTCTCAAACCTTTTCATGTCAAGGACACCCAAAATTACATGTATTCGGCCGCAGACACCCCATCTCAAAATATGTTGTTCCAGGGACCCACCAGAAGCAGAGATTTGAGTTACAAAAGTATGTTTTGAAAAATATAGATTGAAAAATGTGCACACATTTTCAAGATTTTTCAAAAATAGGAGATCTACAAGCTCACAGCGCGGCACCAAATGTGCACACATTTTCAAGATTTTAAAAAAATAGCAGATCTACAAGCTCACAGCGCGGCACTCGGTGCCGCGCTGTGAGCTTGTATATCTGCTATTTTTCAATAGTTAAAGCATTCAATAATTATCTCTTTGAAGTTCCAGGATGCCTCCATAGACTTCCATGTAATTCATAGTGCACGGATCATGCACGCCCATGCCTAGATCATGCACCACGCGTGTTCACGCCGTTCACAGCTTTCAAACAGAAAAAATCCACTTGGAAATCCGTTCAGGCATTCATAACAAACATGGCTGCCATGTTTGAAAGATGGGGTTGGTATGAGGGTTAAACATGCAAGTTCGCGATCGCGATCATGCCTAGTACATTTTTGGAGGTCCAAAAAATATTTTTGAATATATGGGATAACTCGGGAAACTCGTGGTAAAGCAGTGAATGAGTAAACACATGGAGTGCTTAACGTCTGGGAATTCCCAGACGTTTTAACGATTCTAATAGTCAGGACATTCGACCATCCATTGACTTGTATTCAGCCAGGCTGCAGAAAAATTGCGTTTGGTCAAAACTGCCTGTTTTCTGTGCACCATAGCTTACACACGGATTATCACGGTTGTATTTTTTCTTCTCCATGTGAAAGAAAAGACGTTGGTCAGCCTTTACCGGCACCCTGCGTGTACATAATGGACACATGCTGTATACACAGAGCCCTCGAAAATCAGGTAAATACAATGGGAAAAGGCCTTGGCAGTTAATCTACATTAGTTATGGCAAAACTATGGCAGTCCCCTCCATACCTGCCATGCCGTCGGCCTCCTTGGCTCCAGACAGGTAGTGCTCCTTGCGGTGGTGAGGCTCAGACAGTACTAACCTGCCATGCCGTCGGCCTCCTTGGCTCCAGACAGGTAGTGCTCCTTGCGGTGGTGAGGCTCAGACAGTACTAACCTGCCATGCCGTCAGCCTCCTTGGCTCCAGACAGGTAGTGCTCCTTGCGGTGGTGAGGCTCAGACAGTACTAACCTGCCATGCCGTCAGCCTCCTTGGCTCCAGACAGGTAGTGCTCCTTGCGGTGGTGAGGTTAGGACGGTACTAACCTGCCATCCCGTCGGCCTCCTTGGCTCCAGACAGGTAGTGCTCCTTGCGGTGGTGAGGCTCAGACAGTACTAACCTGCCATGCCGTCGGCCTCCTTGGCTCCAGACAGGTAGTGCTCCTTGCGGTGGTGAGGCTCAGACAGTACTAACCTGCCATGCCGTCAGCCTCCTTGGCTCCAGACAGGTAGTGCTCCTTGCGGTGGTGAGGCTCAGACAGTACTAACCTGCCATGCCGTCAGCCTCCTTGGCTCCAGACAGGTAGTGCTCCTTGCGGTGGTGAGGCTCAGACAGTACTAACCTGCCATGCCGTCAGCCTCCTTGGCTCCAGACAGGTAGTGCTCCTTGCGGTGGTGAGGTTAGGACGGTACTAACCTGCCATCCCGTCGGCCTCCTTGGCTCCAGACAGGTAGTGCTCCTTGCGGTGGTGAGGTTCAGACTGTACTAACCTGCCATGCCGTCAGCCTCCTTGGCTCCAGACAGGTAGTGCTCCTTGCGGTGGTGAGGTTCAGACAGTACTAACCTGCCATCCCGTCAGCCTCCTTGGCTCCAGACAGGTAGTGCTCCTTGCGGTGGTGAGGTTCAGACGGTACTAACCTGCCATGCCGTCAGCCTCCTTGGCTCCAGACAGGTAGTGCTCCTTGCGGTGGTGAGGCTCAGACAGTACTAACCTGCCATGCCGTCAGCCTCCTTGGCTCCAGACAGGTAGTGCTCCTTGCGGTGGTGAGGTTCATACGGTACTAACCTGCCATCCCGTCAGCCTCCTTGGCTCCAGACAGGTAGTGCTCCTTGCGGTGGTGAGGCTCAGACAGTACTAACCTGCCATGCCGTCGGCCTCCTTGGCTCCAGACAGGTAGTGCTCCTTGCGGTGGTGAGGTTCATACGGTACTAACCTGCCATGCCGTCGGCCTCCTTGGCTCCAGACAGGTAGTGCTCCTTGCGGTGGTGAGGTTCATACGGTACTAACCTGCCATGCCGTCGGCCTCCTTGGCACCAGACAGGTAGTGCTCCTTGCGGTGGTGAGGCTCAGACAGTACTAACCTGCCATGCCGTCAGCCTCCTTGGCTCCAGACAGGTAGTGCTCCTTGCGGTGGTGAGGTTCTGATGGGCTCCAGACGGTACTAACCTGCCATGCCGTCAGCCTCCTTGGCTCCAGACAGGTAGTGCTCCTTGCGGTGGTGAGGTTCTGATGGGGTTCAGACAGTACTAACCTGCCATCCCGTCAGCCTCCTTGGCTACAGACAGGTAGTGCTCCTTGCGGTGGTGAGGTTCAGACAGTACTAACCTGCCATCCCGTCAGCCTCCTTGGCTCCAGACAGGTAGTGCTCCTTGCGGTGGTGAGGCTCAGACAGTACTAACCTGCCATGCCGTCGGCCTCCTTGGCTCCAGACAGGTAGTGCTCCTTGCGGTGGTGAGGCTCAGACGGTACTAACCTGCCATGCCGTCAGCCTCCTTGGCTCCAGACAGGTAGTGCTCCTTGCGGTGGTGAGGCTCAGACGGTACTAACCTGCCATGCCGTCAGCCTCCTTGGCTCCAGACAGGTAGTGCTCCTTGCGGTGGTGAGGCTCAGACGGTACTAACCTGCCATCCCGTCAGCCTCCTTGGCTCCAGACAGGTAGTGCTCCTTGCGGTGGTGAGGTTCAGACGGTACTAACCTGCCATCCCGTCAGCCTCCTTGGCTCCAGACAGGTAGTGCTCCTTGCGGTGGTGAGGTTCAGACGGTACTAACCTGCCATCCCGTCAGCCTCCTTGGCTCCAGACAGGTAGTGCTCCTTGCGGTGGTGAGGTTCAGACGGTACTAACCTGCCATCCCGTCAGCCTCCTTGGCTCCAGACAGGTAGTGCTCCTTGCGGTGGTGAGGTTCTCCCAGCTTGAACAGATCCTCCAGCCTCAGGAACTGACACACCCCCTGCCAGATGGAGCCGCACGCCACCAGTCTGTTGCCACGGTAATCCACCAGCAGCAACTTGTTCACGTTGTCAGAAGACTCCAGTCTGAGGGGGAGGGAGGGGAAAGAGAGAGAGAGAGAGAGAGAGAGAGAGAGAGAGAGAGAGGGGGAGAGAGGGGGAGAGAGAGAGAGAGAGACCAACAGAGTCAGCATGAATAATCATGCATTCTGCAACTATCGATTATTCAATCAATGAATGTTCTATAGAGTAACGAAGTCATGACGTGACTCGCTCATCCCCCGGTTCCAATGAAGTAATTCTCTATGGAGAATAACATTGAGTCATCTTAAAATAGTCTCATATAAGCATTGCGGTCTAAAATAAACAAGCGGTCTTTGCGATATTGTATAGTTATATATATGACGCGATATGAAAAAAGGTCTTATGGGAATTAAAAAAACGCAAACCAGGTAGGATGTGTAAATTACGTCACACTTCACTACTCTATTAATCGAATAATCAAGAAACCTGTCTTTAGGATACTTTGTATGCTAACGAATCAATTATCTTAATCAATTCTAATACGATTTTAGAAAATCCCTGAAAACAGTTGATGCGACACATAGTGACACATTTTCGAGATGTATGAAAAACTATTATTTTATTGAAATTGATTATAATAGATTAAACAAAGCAGTTTATTTAACTGTTGCACTCTTAACACATCGGACGCCCACGTGGTTTTGATGTCTTAGTTTGCTGGTGCCCATGGCAACGCATCAAACGCGTCATTTTACCTACCGGCGAGAGTACTGGCGAGAAAAGTAATCCGAGTAAATGTAATCCGAGTATGTCCTGTTTATTTCGCGAAAATCTTTTCTTTCAGTCAGGACCGTTTTTTATCATTTCTAAGCCACAGTGTTTGTGTTACGGCATGTAGAAGAGGCTGCCGTTTTGAGAAAAAAATGAAAAAAGGAAGAGAATCCGGAGAAAACAGCATTTTTGTGCAGCCGCTAAACAGGAAGTCAACGAGACACACAGCACGTCCGGGTGACGTAATTGCGCGCTGCATGTTGGGAAATGGAGTTTGTTTCATCACCGCGGTAGCCAAGTGCAGTAGCTACAGTACAGTATACTGTACAACGCGTCAACCGCGTCGTGGGCCTCCAGCGACATCAAAGAAATTGACTTGTAGACACCACGTGGGCATCCGATGTGTTAAGACAAAGAGATGGGAGATGGAAACGGCCACTCAGACAGGCAGACAGACAGACAGACGGACTGGTGAAAGCAGGTACGCTAGGCAAGGGTGCAGTCTCGCATGGCCAGACTCCCACAAGACTGGAGTTCTGATCATGAGCATGGGTTAAAGCGGAAGTGAAGCCTCCTCCCTACTTCAGTTTCATTTTTAACATTGTGCACATGTAATCCTAATATAAACCAGTAAGACTCCAAATCGGGAGATAAGCATTAAGCAACCGTCAGGTCGCATGTATACACTGCAAAAAGCAAAATCATGGTGGCGCTAGAAGAGGGCCATGAGAGAATTCAGGGGCGGAGGTTGTGGTTTGCCAGCCAAGGAGTGTGTGTGCAAAGTTTGGCATGGATAGGGGCAACGGTGGCGGAGATAAGAGTAGGGCCAAAAGTGTGACGTGACGTGACGTGACATGACGGAGGAACAGCCGGTGGAGGTTTTCATAGTAGCTGTGCAACCTGATGGTCGCAATAAAAATACTCTAAACCTATTTAGCTTGCTGCTTAGCAGAAATTACATTTTAAAATATATTTTTGTAAACGGAAATGCCAGCTTCCGTTACTCGGATTTCAGGAGCTGTAGGTCCAGACTCTACAGTCTGGACCTACAGTCCCCAATTAGCACTCAGACAGACAGACAGACAGACAGACGGTGGGTGCCTACCCGTGGGCACAGGCCCGTACGCTGGGCGGGGGGTAGCACTAGACAGACAGACAGACAGACGGTGGGTACCACTACGTACCTGTGGGCACAGGCCCGTACGCTGGGCGGGGGGTAGCACTAGACAGACAGACAGACGGTAGGTACCACTACGTACCTGTGGGCACAGGCCCGTACGCTGGGCGGGGGGTAGCACTTGGCATTGTCCTCCACCGGGCCGGTCATGTGACTCCTCATCTCCGTCAAGTTGGCCGACAGCTTGAGCACGCGGTTGACGGCGCCCACGAACACCTGGCCCGTCACGGCGTGCACCGTCAGGTGGGTGAGGCTGGTGTCCAGAGCCCGGTACACCACCCTGCCCGCACCACCACCCCCACCTCCACCACCACCCCCAGGGGAGGAGGGGAGGGGGGAGGAGGAGGAGGGTGCAGAGAGGAGAGGCCAGGGATGGAGGGAGAGGAGGAGGAGAGAGAGGAGGAGGAGAAGAGGAGGACGGGAGGAGGAAGGGAGGAGGAGGAGCATGGCCGGAGAGGATGGAGGAGGAGAGGATGGAGGGATGGGAGGAGGAGAGGAGAGGAGAGCTGGATATGGAACGGGTGGAGAGTCGTCTTCAGTGGGGCATGTCTGGATGGAGAGAGAGAGAGAGAGAGAGAGAGAGATTTACGTTTAGATATTTTGTATTTGTTGCATTCACGACTGTAAATCAACGACTTTGAAATGAAATTAATTAAGTATTGATTAGACGTATCGGTCTGGCTGATATATACCGTATATGGACCGTTTTTCATCTGTATCGGCGTGCATGCATGCGTCTCAATTTGTTTCTTTCAACCTCTTGTCCATATGTTGGCCATGTTAACACTTTCTGCACGTAAATCTGTCTTTTCATCGTTTAACAGTGATGTTAATAGGTTTTTAATGTAATGAGTCCCGGGACCCAAGAAGGGTCTTTCGGATGAGTCCCAGGGATATTTTATGGGTCCCACAAAAATTCAACGCGTCATGTCATTTTTGACAAAGTGCAGCATTTAACTTGAATTGGTTATTATATGGTTATTTACATTGTTTATCTTACAAAATACATACAAAAACGAATGAAACAATTAAACTATAATAGTACCTTGAGATGAAGAAGCACTAGGGATGGAGCTCGTTAATATTTATTGATAATGAGCACCTAATCGATGTTGCTTATCGAGCCGGGCTTTTATCGAGCCCACTATTGAGCTTTTTTCTGTTATTTTGTGGAAAGACATGATGAGACACTAATATATATACTGTATATATTTAATTACAGTACTATTCATTAATTAATAATAATAGCCTACTGTAAAACTATACTATAAACTATAGGCTAACATTTCCATGTCTCTCCTTTTTTTTTTTTTTTTTTTTTTTTACAGTAAATGCATATCTATTTTTTCCATTAAATACATTTGACCAGGGCCTTCAAATACAGTACTTTAACAGACAGAAGGCAAGTCAACCTTTTTATTTTTGGAAAATATTTGAAGAAACTAAATGTGTACCGTCTCTTTAACACCTTGACGTCCGAAATAGAATGGTGGTTGGTAGATTAGCCGTGAAATTTCTATTATTGTATTGTGATCTGAGACATAATATTATGTTTATAAACATGACCCCGCAGCCCCTCCATCTTGAACAGCGCCGCTGTTTTTTTTTTTTTTTTCCCCAGGCCAGTAACTCACCATGATTTTCTCGATTTCCGTTGGGATAGAATGGGGGTTTTGGCCGATCGTCGATGTCCCCGTGCGTTTCGCGTGCGCGATCCTTTCACGTAAATGTCCCCGCAAATAGTCCATGTGTGACTGAAGAACAGAACTGAAAAGTTTCGCTAGCATAGCCCCAAGCATGGCTGCTGTAGGAGCTCGAGTGTGCAGACAGCAAACGGATGGCTGGGAGTAGCCTTGGAGAAGGAGAGGCGCTGACGTCACCTCTGCTTCATGCACGGTCTGCATGAGCTATCAGTGCACGAGTGGTGACTAGGGAAGGTTAGACGATCGCCGATTTTCGGATCAAAAGCTTTTATTCCGGTTTTAAAGACAAAGTCCGGGAATGTACGACGTGGCTGAGAGTCCCTGGGGGGATGTGCGATATAGTACGGTTTTAACATTAAGGGGCTCCCCGTGGCTTAGAAGGTGTTAACAGTGTAATTTATAATGCATAGTACGACGGTGTCACGCAACAAAAAAATACCCAATCAACAAGCTCAAACCGTGTCTGCTCGCACCGCGTTGTGATCTTGTACATCTGCTATTTTCGGTAGACTGAAGTCGTCGCGCTGGCAACGCTACGGATTCATTCGCACGGAGCGATACATTATAACTCTATGGCAGTGATTTTGAGTGTCCCAAACGGATTATTATCGATGGAATCATTCATATTTTCAAGCACCACATACTTTGGGTGGAAGAGAACGGTTGTCGCGCTGCTTCAACAGCCCGCGTTGGAGTTGTTTCAACTCCTCTCAGACTAGCTCTGGTCCATAGCGTTAGTGGAGGAGAACTCCACTAACGCTATGGACCAGAGCTAGTCGCAGACGTGCAAAGTTATTGATTGCACTTGGGTCTTATGTGATGCACTATGGACAAGTGCCTGGCTCCGTCTGCATTGTCGAAGTGTTCCCTCCCGAGCATGATGTAACAACCGTGCTGCATATAGCCCATTGTATTTAGCTCTCCCCTTGTCTTTTCAAAAAGGTAACCAAACTTTTTAGTGTTTCACGCGTTCCACCGTTGTTCCGCGGCATGCATGCACTTCCAAAGCACACAACTATCGATGACGCATTGTACCTCCCGGCCCCCGGCCGCTATAGCAGCCCATGACGTGACGCTTACCCGATAACAGGCTCGACAAGCCAAACCCACGTTTGGTGGGGGAACCCTTCTTGGTGTATCACCTAACACGCTGTGCCACAATGGTCAGAGAGCGGCCCGGTGCTACGCTAAAACTAAGGCACCCATTGAATTCTGTGACCATGCACGGCGCACAAAATAGCGTCGGTGGATTCCAAACACACACTGTCGTTAGTTCTATCGTCTGTTTTAAGACTTTCTACGCGGATTTCATTTGTGTTAACGTAGGGTACAGTAGCATGCCTTCACCCATGAACAATGGTGGCGTCTGTGGACTTTTTAAAATATTTTTTTTTTCCGTAAATTATTTTAACGTGGACTCCAATGGAGGCGATGCGTCCGTGGGACCCCAGGACAATGACGTGAATGCGTCTCTAGGCAACGTGAATGCGTCAGAGACGCGGGACGCGCACGTAATGACGTCACTGGTTTAACCCGTTCAGAACGGGTACACATTATTGTGTATTATTATTTTAATACACATTGTATTTGATGTATTATTATATTATGCAGATCTACAAGCTCGCAGCGCGGCACCGAGTGCCGATGCCAGAAGATTCAGAAGAGGCTCATCGCGGTCGCATTTCTTCTTTACCGAGCGAAAACACACGATCGTTTGATGTTACACATCGTGGTCACGCCCGTGACTTCCGTGGGTCCTTCCATACAAGGTTTAGCATTTTTCTGAATTATAAAAACTACCTGGCAGGAAAAGTGTTTTAATAATAGAGGCTATGCAAGCACATGCATGAAGTCAATGGCAAATCGAGTGGCAAAGTGAGTTCAACGTCGTGTAATGTCATTTAATGCAATCAGACAGGACTTTTCTGTTTGGGTGTATACTATGCCAGTGATGCTACTAGCCCTGCATTCTGCATCCCTTACCCATATTTTTAATAAAGGACTCATTAAACTAAGCATCCCTGCATCCCCAAGATGCATACAACACTATCCTTCCTGCTATCAGTCATTTCACTGCACCAGCTGAGCTGCATGTGGTGGAGTCTCCACAGCTGTGCGTTCTGGCATTATTGATGAGATGATTGAGATTGTCTTGTTGTAAATCCATGCTTCTGTCCTTTATTAACGACATACAAGTAGCTATTTGCCACTATTTGTTTAAATTAAAGTCCTTTTTGATGTTTTCACCGTTGATACATAAAGCGTGTGTCGTCGCGGGACCCATAAAATTATTCTGGGACCCATTTGAATGACCACCTGTGGGTCCCGGGACCCATTACATTGAAAACCTAGCAAAATCACTGCTATGGGCTGTCAAGGTCAGAAAGTAGTTTTTTGCCACTCAGTAGGCGTTCCCACATAACTTCCACTCTTCCAGGTATGATGATGATGATGATGTCATGCACATACACCATGTGCTTTCTATTTTATTCTATTTTCTTTTTTTCAACAGCAACACACCAGGACTAGGAAAGGAGTATCAGGCACCATCAGGTACACTACAGTAAAAAAGCCTGTCTGGATTCTCTCTCTGCAAGACAATACAGTTGTACAGAGTATGCTCATAAACACTGGACATTTAGAACAAGACAATACAGTTGTACAGTGTATGGTCATAAACACTGGACATTTAGAACAAGCAGGGGAATAACAGTTCAACCCCAATTAGAACAGAGAGCAGCAGAGTTATGGGCTGTGAGTGAGAGCCATTAGTAGAACTCCATGGACCAGAGCAGTGTTAGCAGCACTGGACACAACAGAACAACCAGGCAGAGACTGAAGTAACAGCTTAATGTATTAGACCATAATAGAGGTGGTGATTCAACCACACAGTAAATATACTCATCCTGGTCAAATATACTCATATATACTTTTTTGCGATTTTTATTTCAGTGGGTGAGGGCATGCGTAGTGCCGTAGACAAGTGGCTAAACATGTCGTTTTAGACACAATAGGCCACTGATATTCTTTATTATTATTTACAGTAACACTACTAGCCCCCAGAAGTCATAGCATGTTTCCTAAACCCACCAGGCTTGAGTTAAGACCCGCCTCGCGGAAACGCCAGAACGTCCAGGAGTGTCTGAAATCCTTTCCGGACACATGGAGGGTGGATAAAGTCAGAGTAAAGGCATGAAGACAATCTTAAAATTTGTACTGAGAAAAGCCTGCATTTGCACAATGCACAGCTATTAAAATAAACTGTGCTTAAAAAAGGGGAAAACTTTGTAACTTTGCTAAAGAGAAAAACTTACTGAGAAAGCTATTAATTTGTCACTATTGTGCTCAAAATAAAAACTCTTACAGTCTTACAGTTCTTATCAGTTAAATTGTTATAGTTTGGATATGGGTTTGGCCGTATTCTGCGTGTATTATTGTAATGGATCGGTAGGTAGTAGCCTAGGTACAGTATTGCTTTGCACTAAGTCTAACGTTCATATGCACTTTCATACTTAAAGGGGAAGACCACCCATTTTCAATATTGAACTGTGTCATTAATATACCTTAGAGGATGTGTGTGGAAATAGAAAAAAAGTTCCCCCCCTTCTGTGTTGCCTAGAACTGGAGGATTGATTTTGGGGTTTGTATTGTAAATTACAACTTGATGACATCACACATTGTACTTTACAATACAAACCCCAAAATCAATCCTCCAGTTCTAGGCAACACAGATGGGGGGGAACTTTAAAGGACCTACACCATGAATTTTCACTTTTTCTATTTTAAAACCTTTTTTTGGGGTCCCACTGGCACCTTCTATCCTCACAAAGTCCTATTTCTGACAATTGTGTCTTTCTCTGGTTTTGGGCAGACAGAGATGAAAAGCTTTCCACGGGTTCTCAGAACAGTGCTGTTCTGAGAGTTGACGAGAGTGACGTCACTCTCGTTTTCCCGTTTTTTTTTCAGAGTAAAAAAAAATATATATATATTTTTTTTTTTCTAATTTTTTTTTCAAAACTTTTTTTTTTCAAAAAAATGCAATGCAGTCAAAAAAAAATTTTTTTTTCAAAAAAAATCTTTTTTCAAAAAATTTTTTTCAAAACTTTTCAAAAAAATTTTTTTTTTCAAAACATTTTTTTTTTCAAAAAACATTTTTTTTTCAAAAACTTTTTTTTCAAAACTTTTTTCAAAAAACTTTTTTTTTCAAAACTTTTTTTTTTTCAAAAAACTTTTTTTTTTCCTGGAAAAACCCCACTAGATGCGCCCCTGAGCAAACAGAGGCCGTTTTGGTATTGCAGCTGGAGAGCCTCATTATAGTAGAGCTAGAACAAACAAAAAGAATGGTCAGAGTGTTTTTTGAGGGTTAAAACCTGTCTAAAGGTGGTTGCACACTGCTGCGTTTTTCGTTGCGAAATGCGTTTTTCAGGGCTAGGAGAGAGAGAGAGATAGAGAGAGCAAGAGACCGAGTGGTGCGCGAAACGGACGGCAGTGTGCAAACGTGACTGACATAACGTGAGGTTGATTTTTTATTTGCGTGCTCCGAAATTCACTCCGATATTCGGCCCGAAAAACGCAGCAGTGTGCAACCAGCTTAAGACTCAATTTTGAGCATATATTTATACAAAAAATATAATTTTAAAAGCATGGTGTAGGCCCTTTAAGGTATATTAATGACATGTTTCAATATTGAAAATGGGTGGTCTTCCCCTTTAAGATTATTGAGAGGGGCGTTTCCGCAAGGCGGGTCTTAACTCAATCCTGGTGGGTTCAGGAAACACGCGAAGTCACATCTGCCCATGAAAGATTGCAGTGCATCTTGGGAATGGGCTTATTGTGTCTTGTACGCATGTCCCCGACCCATTGAAATCAAAATCATAAAAATCTCTAAAACGATAGAAAGCAGTAAAAAAAACACTGATTTTTAACACTCATCTTTTATTTTGTCTAATTACAATCTAAAATACCAGTAAGACTCCCTAATCGTGAGATAAGCGATCCTCAAGTCGCATACACAAACTTTAGAAGGCAGTCGTAGCCAATCAGGAAATTGGACAGATCCATGTTGATGACATGACTTTAGAGATATTGTGATTTTTTTGCGTGATTTTAGGGCAAAATCTGTAGAAGCAGTGCCCAAAAATGTGTTTTGCAAAAATCGGCCTCATGGTGGCGCTAGAAGAGGGCCATGTGGGAAACGGTTGTGGTTTGGCAGCCAAGGAGTTTGTGTGCAAAGTTTGGCATGGATAGGGGCAACGGTGCCGGAGACATGAGTAGGGCAAAAGTGTGACGTGACGGACAGACGGACAGGCTGATGGACAGCTGGTGGCGGTTTTGATAGTAACTGCGACCTGACGGTCGCAATGAACCCTTGTTGTAAAAACAACCCAAAGTTGCATGTCCTTTAAGTACTATACTCTGTCTAGCGTCCACCACTGGAAGTAAATGCACTTTAAGTAACTAGTTACTGTCCAGTGTACAGCACTGGAAGTAAGAGCCATGGGGGATGCTCTTTCAAAGTTAAACCGGGAGGAGAGGAGAGAGAAACGAGCCAACGCGGTATCACGGTATCAATGGAGCGCGGCTACAAACCAGAGGATCAATGGACATCCACTGCAGTGAGAGAAATCAAAGAGCTTCATCCATCGATCTGGAACAAACAAGGGTTGCTTCTGCATCCCTGCCTGGCCCTCCTCCACGGCGTGTATCAAAACAACATCCCGGTTCCAACAATGGAACAAGGGTGGAGCGCTTGTTTTCGGTGGAGATGACGGAGGCGCGCCGGCGTTATATTATGAACACAATCTGATCTAGCTATAACAACAATCATGACATAGGCTATTTATTATAATCACCAATTCACTATGAAGTGTCTTTAATTATAATTAAAGTCAAAATAGTCAAATAACAAGGACAAATTGTTCTGCCCACAACCTTATCAAACCAAAATGCCTAAACTACTGTAAATGTAGGTCTATTATAACTATGATAATGGTTGGTCCCAATTATTAAGTAGAATACTTGACCTTATAGATATAGAATGTTTATAATGTGTTATGATTATTTCTTGTGTTATGTTATAAAACACTGCATGTAGTCCTACCTATAACATATACATGAGTGAACTCTCGGCACCTCTGCACGGACCAGGTGAACACAACGGAGCGCTCCCTACCTCCGGTTCAGCCAATCACAAGCTTCCACTGCTGGAAGCGGGATGTTGTTTTGATACACACTCCTCCACGGGCCTCCACACACCCGGGAGGAGGAAACCAGAGGAACACAACAAACTGAAGCTCTTAAATCCTTTAGACCCCAAACTTATCATTTACTTCTTTAACCATTATTTTATGCTTTAAATGGTGAAAAATAGCAGATATACAAGCTCGAGTGCCGCGCTGCGAGCTTGCCTTGTAGATCTGCTATTTTTTGAAAAAAGTCGTGAAAATGTGTGCAAATCTTGGCATATATGTATTTTTTAAGCAAACGTTTGTAACTCAAATTTTGCTTCTGGGGGGGGGGGGGGGTCCCTGGAACTAAATATTTTGAGATGGGGGTCCGTGGCCAAATACATATCATTTTGGGGGTCCTGCACATGAAAAACGTTTGAGAACCACTGAGATAGTAGTCTCTCAAGAACAGACTAACTGAGCTCCGGTTAAGTGGAAGTAAGCCATTTACCATGAGAGGGAGTGGGTTGTTGGCTGATTTACCTCTGTTTCAGGGTTGTGCAAACAACCCTGAAACGTCCCTCGAATGGTAAATTGCTTTTCTACCACTTCTACCATATAAATGAAAGAAAACACAGTTACGGAGGCGCATTGATCTTGGAAATGCAACACAACGGTGGGCGGGGTCCATGAGCCAACTCAAGGTTGTCGACTGATTTACCACTGTTTTAAGCCAATCAGAATCCAGTATCTGAACATGTGACCACAAAAAGTGGTAGAAAGGACCTTTTCTTTGACGACGGCTAGCCAGATTGCTGACGTAGAAAAAACATAGGTTTTTCAAAAAACCTTAGAAGGATTCAAAAGAAAAAAATAGCAGATCTACAAGCTCGCAGCGCGGCACCGTGAGCTTGTATATCTGCTATTTTTCAATAGCTAAATCATTAAATAATAATACGCAATAATGTGCAGGGGTTGACACTAAGGTCTCAGAGGCACTTGCCCATCGGGCAAGTACAGGTCATGTTCTACTTGCCCGAAGGTAATGCCCACTTGCCCGAAAAGTAAATCGTCCATTATAAAATGATAGGTACGATTTTAATTACCGCTCAATTTAACACTTATTTCTTTACTTTCTGGGGCTGTGCGATAAACTGTCATACCTCAATACCTCCAAATCCAAATACCAAATACTTTAGCTATGATTGAATATGTCTATGGTTTCACACTTGTTATTTTATATTTTTAAATGTAGCAACAGTAAAAACAGCACATTATAGGTAAATAGTGCTCTTATTTTACATTCCACAGACCAGAAGAGACACAGCGCACTGGCCACGTTCAGATGTTTAGACAGATATCTTGTGTTGTGTTTATAGACATTTGTGTCCCCTCTCAAATGAGCACTTGCCCTGTCGGGCAACCTGAAAGCCAACTTCACCTGCCCTGACGTTTTATGTACCTGCCGGGGGCCGGTGGGCAAGCCTTAGTGTCAATGCCTGATGTGAAAAGAAAAAGAACCCAAACCCTAAAATCGTGGATCTCCGTCCAGCTATAAAGCCCCCCCAAACCAGACCGTTCCTGGAAACAGTAAATATCAATTCACACACTGGGTGGGACCACGTTACCAGCAGCTATAATTATCATCAGCTTCTCCCTCTCTCTCTCGCCTGGCTGGCACTCACTTCATCCTGCCAGGTTTGAATTAGCAATAAGCCCAGCTTAAGGGACAATGCACACACAGCATAATATTACACAGTCAGAAAGGTATTGTACTAGAACCACACACACAAACAAGCTCATTTCGTACCGGGGCGTTTCCCCCGACCAATGATGTGTGACGCTATATATAATGTAAATAACTTAAGTAAGTAAGCCTTGCCGAGCCATGAGTAGGTATGGGACGATATGACAATTTCATATCACGATTATTGTGACCAAAGATATCGCGATTTACGATATTATCGCGATAATCAATATATCCCCAACGTCCATTGTCCTGGGGCGGAGCATTTGCCAAAAAAATAGCAGATCTACAAGCTCACAACGCATATTATAAGTAGGTTTTACCAATAGAGGGTTTAAGTGGTACCAGATATGCAGCTCGGCAAATGAAAGGTGAATTGATCCCAGTGCATGACGGAGGACGATATCACAATAAGTGAAATCTTCACGATACGATTATAGTGAGTGTTTTTTATCGCGATAAACGATAATATCGCTTATCATCCCAAGCCATGAGGCTCATAGGGCAGGAGCCTATCTCCCGTATCTGTAGCGTGAGGCAGCTTGATGTACAAGTACTGTACACCCTCTGGACATGACACTAGTATGTCACAGGGACCTACTGTACCCCCAATCCAACCCTTGATGCTGAGTGCCAAGCAGGGAGGCATTGGATCTTTGGTATGACCCGACCGGGGATCGAACCCAGTCTCAGGGCGGACACTCTAACCACAAGGTCACTGAGCTGACACGACATGCATTCATCTATGTTGATATGATGCCATATGACACAAATAATGGGTACTGCACTGTTTGGTAGCTTAAAAGGACGGATCTATAATGCACTTATACGGTTTCATAACACTCGTTATGAAAGTTAAATGTTTATAACTATGCATGACAACAAGCTCTATGAAAGGTTTATGAAGTCATAATGCATCATAAGCTCAGCCAAACAGCATATTAGACGTTTATAACCAGTCAGTTCTAAGTGTCTTTATACATTTAAAGTCAGTTCTAAAGTGTCTTTAGTTTATTTATACATTTAAGTGAAGTGTAAGTAACCACTATTTCAATAGAATTAGGAAATAGAGAGAGAATAGATTTTAAATTCACACTGATCAGAGTGATTTAAACAATTAAATTCTGAAGAGAAACTAAAGGAGAAAGAAGCCTGAAAAGCCTGTACGTTTTTACACTGCTTTAACCCTTTAGGGCCTAGAATTATTGAATGCTTTAACCAGTGAAAAATAGCAGATATACAAGCTCACAGCGCGGCACTCGGTGCCGCGCTGCGAGCTTGTAGATCTGCTATTTTTGAAAAAGTCGTGAAAATGTGTGCAAATCTTTGAATATATGTATTTTCAAAGTGAACGTTTGTAACTCAAATTTTGCTTCTGGGTGGTCCCTGGAACTAGATATTTTGAAATGGGGGTCCGTGGCCAGATAAATATCATTTTGGGGGTCCTTCACATGAAAAGGTTTGAGAACCACTGACATAGTAGTCTTTCAAGAACAGACAAACTGAGCTCCAGTTAAGTGAAAAGGACCTTTTCTTTGACGATGGCTGGCCAGATTGCTGACATAGAAACATAGTTTTTTTTCCAAAAACCTTAGAAGGATACAAAAGACACAAAAAAAAAAATCTAATTTTCACGATTTTTCAAAAATAGCAGATCTACAAGCTCACAGCGCGGCACTCGGTGCCGCGCTGTGAGCTTGTATATCTGCTATTTTTCAATTGTTAAAGCATAAAATAATGATACACAAAATGTGTACCCGTTCTGAATGGATTAAACACGTCAAAACAGGAGAAAAAAAGCAGGAGAGGAGAGGAGCAGAGCAGGGGAGGTTTTATGTTAAATAATAAAAGCGGAGCCGTTTAATTTGTTAACAGTGACATGTTGACTCCACCCCGCTGAGACACGCTGTGAACACATTCCCAACGCGCCCCCCCCACACACACACAGTTCAATAAGGCACACATAAATTAAAGCACCCCTCTGTCTGTCTGTCTGTCTGTCTGTCTGTCTGTCTGTCTGTCTGTCTGTCTGTCTGTCTGTCTGTCTGTCTGTCTGTCTGTCTGTCTGTCTGTCTGTCTGTCTCTCTCATGAACTGCAGGCTGCTGTAAACCGTCTGTGTATAAAGTAGGATTTATTAATGGTTTACGTTTTGTATACAGTATAGTGTTACACAAACCAGACATAAACCTTGTAAATCATTTACATTAGTTATATGTAATGTCGTTTCAGTCCGGCAGTTTCCATAAAGCCGTTTTTTGCACATTAAGGCTTTTGCGCATAAATCTTTTTATGGAAACACTTCAAAATTCAAATAAACTTTCATTATTCGCAAAAACATTCATGCGCTTGGAGGAGGTGGATTTTGAGGCTTTATCGGAAAAAACGTAATGCGTAAAGAGTGAATGGAAACACTAAGCGAATTACGTTTTGTATTAAAATGCATTGAACTCGCAGGAAAAGCTAGTGGGGGTCGGCCGCCTCTTGTACCAACACCGGACGCTTATGTTCAAAGCAGTTGTGCTCAAAAGTAAAACCATTCGTCATTATTCTCCGTGTGTCGCGCACACAGAACGGCCGAGAACAGCAGACCTCCAAGTCCAAGCTCACATCGCATCCGCAACGAGCTGTGATGAGCTTGTTCTGTATATCAGCTGTTGCGGGGTGGAAGTAGCTACAGTATGTGGAGTGGAGCGTATTCTCTTCTTCTATCTCGCGGGACCCATAAAATAATTCTGGGACCCATTTGAATGACCACCTGTGAGTTCCGGGACCCCATTACATTGAAAACCTAGCAACATCACTGTCTTTCAAACATATTTTTGGACACTGCTCCTACAGACTTTGCCCTAAAATCACGCAAATCGGTACACAGTATGTCTACACTCACGTCATCAACATGGATCTGTCCCATATAGCGCCACCATCTGGTCGATTTTTTCAAACACATTTTTGGACACTGCTCCTCACATTTTGCGCTAAAAAATCAATAATAAAATCACGCTGCGACCTGACGGTTGCTTATCTCCCGATTAGGGAGTCTCTCTTATCTTAAATATGAAATCTATAGACTGAAGAGCCCTGGGTTAGAGTGCATGTTCAATAATGTATCTCACTTGACTGGAAAAATAGTGCCTGTCCGACTGCTTATTTCATGAACTATCTTCCAAGAATCACATTTTATCAGTGAATGGATTTTCTTTTTTCGACTTAATGATGATTCGCTTCCTATTTTCTAAAAAGCTTTATGGAAACGCAACTACTGACACAGAAAAGTAGATCTACAAGCTCACGATGCCATTTCTATCTAATGTTGCACCTCGAATGTGGACACTGGGGTTCAAGGGGTTAAATAACTGTACGATTTGCATTAGATATGCATTATTATGAATAAATTACATTAGTATTATGTTTTAATTAATGAATTGCATAAGATATTCATTCATATGTTATAATAATCATTAGATACATAATATGTTACCGTCTTGCAGGGTGTCTGAAAGCTGAGCCAGTTTATAGCACGCATATACAGACACACACCATAAATAACACACACACACCATAAATAACACACACACACACACACACACACACACACACACCATCTCTCATCCCTTCCAACAGACTGGAAAAGATCAGGGCCACAAAGACAGACGCACGCGCGCGCGCACACACGCACACGCGCACGCACACACACACACACACACACACACACAGTGTGGTTCGCAGCGATGTTGAGTTGCTTTGGACAGCACACACACACTCAGGCTCCTGCAGTGGTGAGTGTAAGATAGATTAGTTGTAGTGTGTGTGTGCGTGTGTGTGTGTGTGTGTGTGTGTGTGTGTGTGTGTGTGTGTGTGTGTGTGTGTGAGAGAGAGAGAGAGAGAGAGAGAGAGAGAGAGAGAGAGAGAGAGCAGTGGACAGAGTGATAGAGAGAGCGATATAGAGACAGATAGAGAGAGGGACAGAGAGATAAAGAGTCAGATAGCACAATAAAGTGAGAGAGAGACAGACAGAGAGTGATAGAGACACTATAGAGCCCAACCCATACTGGATTCTTCAGAGTGCGTGTGCGTGTGCGTGCACAACTTCAATTCCCACACAAACATACAGGGGCGTCACAAGGGGGGGTAAAGTGGGACTGAGTTACTAGGGCCAAAAGTGGAGGGGCCTTCATCTATACTATAATTTTGCGAATGTCTGTCTGTCTGTCTGAAACAGCGTTTCTCATCAGTGGCTGGAGCAATTGATCTGAAATCGCATCACAATTAGCATATGAACACACCTAACATAACTGTGAAGCCCGTTTGTCACTTTCACAAATCGTATGCTGTATATTAGCATTTTTATGGGGTATCTACTATCTATTCTGCATCTAGCTTGAGGCTAATCTATTCTGCATCTAGCATGAGGCAACATGTTTAACCAGCTGTGTGTGTGTGTGTGTGTGTGTGTGTGTGTGTGTGTGTGTGTGTGTGTGTGTGTGTGTGTGTGTGTGTGCAGGCAGGTGTGTGCGCAGGTGGGTGGGTGGGGGGGGGGGGGGGGGGGTAGCCATTAAACGAAACGGGTATTTCTTACATTGATGCTGCTCCTACATATTATCATGCAAGCACCAGTTAAAGTTACTTTCCATCCCTCATATACTGTATGCACAGTGCACATCCCATAACCCACACACTGCACATCATTTTGGAGCTCATATCTTTGAACGGGTAAGGGCTAGTTATTTTATAATTTCAGCTATTGAAAAATAGCAGATATACAAGCTCACAGCACGCACTGTGAGATGGTAGATCTTCTATTTTTGAAAAGTCGTGAGAATGTGTGCAAATCTTTGACTTTTTCAAGCGAACATTTGTAACTCAGATTTTACTTCTGGGGGGTCCCTCCCTGGAACTAAATATTTTGAGATGGGGGTCCCGTGGCCATATACATATCATTTTGGGGGTCCTTCACGTGAAAAGGTTTGAGCACCACTGACATAGAAACATAGGTTTTTCAAAAAACCTTAGAAGGATTTGAAATAGTCAAAGACTTTTTCACGACTTTTAAAAAATAGCAGATCTGCAAGCTCGCAGCGCGGCACTCGGTGCCGCGCTGTGAGCTTGTATATCTGCTATTTTTCAATAGTTAAAGCACAACATAATTGTGCGGGAGGGCCCGCAGTGAATCCTTGCACCCAGGGCCCAGAATGTGGTGCGACACCCCTGCAAACATATGAACAAACATACACAGCACACTGCACACACAGGACGCAACGCGGACAGCCTAATTTACGCCTACAATACCTAAACGCTCATAAACCCGTCGTGGATCCAGGAAGGTTATTTGTAATGTCACTGACTTGTAAAAGTACAGCAGTGAAATGCGGTTGGGTCTTGCATTTCATAAAAAGATTAATAATAATAATAAAAATAGCAACGGTGGCGCAGTCGATAGCGCTGTTGACACATTGTATCATCAGTGCACACACCCTAGGTGAGGTTGGCAAAAAGGGCCTTTCTGTGTGGAGTTTGCATGTTCTCCCCGTGTCTCCTAGGGTAGTTAACCCTCACAAAAACATGCAGTAATCCTGGTCTCTATACTGCCTCCCCCTGGCCAGCTGGGGTGACTGATGGAGGGGAAAGGAAATGTAAATGTATTGGAATAACATGTTCCTTCCACGCCGGCGCTACGTCCAACCGGGGAAGCTCCCCCTGTCAGGGGATCAGAAGCGGCCCGCTCACTCCTCATGCACTGAAGGAAGCATGAGCTCAGTTCAGGGCTCTCCCCAGGTTGGCAGAGGGAGAGCAGAGCCCAGGATTATTACAGCTTAGGCAATTGGCACTGGGTGAGAAAAATGGGTTACAAAATCGTGGGATAAAAATGTAAAATAATAATTCCAACTTCTACCACTTTTTGTGGTCACATGTTCAGATACTGGATTGTGATTGGCTTAAAACAGTGGTAAATCAGTCAACCATCTCGAGTTGGCTCATGGACCCCGCCCACTGTTGCGTTGCAGTTGTAACATTGCAAGTTACAACTGTGTTTTCTTTCATTTATATGGTAGAAGTGGTAGAAAAGCAATTTACCATTCGAGGGTCGTGGGTTGTTGGCTGATTTACCACTGTTTCAGGGAGGCGAAAATCAGCCAACAACCCACTCCCTCTCATGGTAAATGGCTTACATTTACCATTTACGACAAAGTATGATTCGGGGCTTTAAGCCTATGTAAAACCTGTCACGTTGGCAGCCCAAGAATCAAGAACTTGGAAAAGTCCTCCTGAATGTATAAATCTTGAAGTCTCCGGTCTGGGAACTTCACTTCACTTCACTTCAGGTTTGTCAATGAAACAACGCCAACGCAGAGAGACAAGTGGAAAAGACTAAAGCGTTGTGTTCAGCAGCCATCAGGTCCACCGCTGCTGCTGCTGGCAACACATCAAACACATACGCTCATCTGAAACCACACCGTGAGAATGTGTTGCTGCTGCTGACAGGGGTGTCACACCAAATCCTGGGCCCTGGGTACAAGGATACACTGTGGGCCCCCCATGAATGTTCTTCATAGGGACAGGGGGTTTAACCCATTTAGACGCGTTATTTTGTGCTTTAACTATTGAAAAAATAGCAGATATACAAGCTCACAGCTGCTATTAAATCATGAAAAGTCTTTGAATATTTCAAATCCTTCTAAGGCTCAAACTTCTTCATGTGAAGGACACCCAAAAGGATATGTATTTGGCCACGGACCCCCATCTCAAAATATTTTTTTAGAAGCAAAATTTGAGTTACACATGTTATACCTACTGTATGCAAAGATTTGCACACATTTTCATGACTTTTCAAAAACAGCAGATCTACAAGCTCGCAGCGCGGCACTCGGTGCCGCGCTGCGAGCTTGTATATCTGCTATTTTTCAATAGCCAATGTATGAAATAATTCCAGGCCCCTCCACCTTGGGCCCTAGTAACTCAGTCCCCCCCCCCCCCCCCCCCCCTTGTGACGCCCCTGACTGCTGCTAGGAAGGAGAGGAGAAAGAGAAACTTCAAATCAAGGCCGCTATCAGAGAAAAGGCATGAGGACGACACACACTCTGCTTGTCATGATCTATTCCACAAATGCTCAGCTATTGACCCGCGCTACAAGGCCTCTCCTCTAGCCCTCAAGGGCCTGGAACACGCCCGAGTCGCGCTAGATTTTAAGTAACACCATTATTATATGCTTTAACTATTGAAAAATAGCAGATATACAACCAAGTGCAGCGCTGCGAGCTCGTAGATCTGCTATTTTTGAAAAATTGTGAAAATGTCTTTGAATATCTTTGACCCGACTTCTAAATCCTTCCTCTAAATCAGTGGTTCTCAAACATTTTCACGTCAAGGACACCCCAAAATTACATTTATTTGGCCGCATACCCCCCCCATCTCAAAATATGTTGTTCCAGGGACCACCCAGAAGCAGAGATTTGATTTACAAAAGTTTGCTTTGAAAAATATATATTGAAAAATGTGCACACATTTTCACGCGCGCCGTGAGCTTGTATATCT
>NC_137818.1:5655473-5727973 GCF_963921795.1 Nannobrachium achirus | reverse complement strand
CCATGCCGTGCATGAACGTGAGCACGTCAGGTCCTGGAAGGTGAAGTCC
Organism: Nannobrachium achirus; assembly: GCF_963921795.1. Classification (NCBI taxonomy): domain Eukaryota; kingdom Metazoa; phylum Chordata; class Actinopteri; order Myctophiformes; family Myctophidae; genus Nannobrachium; species Nannobrachium achirus. Next base: position 5,727,924 of record NC_137818.1, on the reverse strand, counting down.
TGGAAGCTAAAGCGCTCGCCTATGAGAGATGCGCTGGCATTCTTTGGCCCCTAGAGGGCGCTGGCACTCAATGAGTTAAGTAATGACGGCTCAAGTGGTTAAATATCTGAAAACACAAATTGACATGAATCCAAAATACACTGATGACTGTGCTGTCAAACAATGAAACTATATATGGAATCTATGAACAGGTTGTGGGGGTCCCTGCTTCATCTCTCTCTCAACTAAGGGGTCCTTGGCCTGAAAACGTTGAAGACCCCTGCTTTAAAGAACTAAATGCATTCATTCCTTTCATGCCAAAGAAGGAGTGTACATGGCATTGTTCCCTGTCCTGTATGTGCTGTTCTACAGTAGACTGTTGAACAAGGCAGGCCTGCCAGGCTGCCACGCTGGCTTACTTTCATTTATGCTGGACTATAACTGTTGCTTATGCTTCCTTTAGAAGGATTACTGTCCTATATTCAGGGTTCCCACTTCCCACACGTTTTTACCTATGTATTTCCAAAACCTTTCCAGAATAGGCCTAGAATTATTGAATGCTTTAACCAGTGAAAAATAGCAGATATACAAGCTCGAGCTTGTAGATCTGCTATTTTTTTTAAAGTCGTGAAAATGAGTGCAAATCTTTGAATGTATGTATTTTTAAAGCGAATTTTTGTAACTCAAATTTTGCTTCTGGGGGGTCCCTGGAACTAAATATTTTGAGATGCAGGTCCGTGGCCAAATAAATATCATTTTGGGGGTCCTTCACATGAACAGGTTTGAGAACCACTGACATAGTAGTCTCTCAAGAACAGACTAACTGAACTCCAGTTAAGTGAAAAGGACCTTTTCTTTGACGATGGCTGGCCAGATTGCTGACATATATAAACATAGGTTTTTCAAAAAATCTTAGAAGGATTCAAAAGACACTTATAGAATCGGGTCAAAATTCTAATTTTCACGATAAAAAAAAAAATAGCAGATCTACAAGCTCGCAGCGCTGTGAGCTTATATCTGCTATTTTTCAATATTTAAAGCATAAAATAATGATACACAATAATGTGTACCCGTTCCATTTTCCAGGTCTATATAAGTCATTCGGCGCAATAATGAGTCTCTCACTCCTATGAATAATGCTCAAAGACAGGCAGTGTAGAATAATAAGATAAAGCATAGAATGGTATTATGGTATAATTCCATGCAAAAGTATTTGCTTCACCACCTACTGTATACAAGGGCATTGATCACTTGGCGGACTGTAAAGCTAGTTGCACACTGCTGTGTTTTTCGTTGCGAAATGCGTTTTTCAGGGCCAGGAGAGAGAGAAAGATAGAGAGAGCAAGGGACCCAGTGGTGCGCGAAACGGGGGGCAGTGTGCAAACGTGACTGACATAACGTGAGGTTGATTTTTTTATTCACACGCTCCGAAATTCACCCCGATATTCGGCCCGAAAAACGCAGCAGTGTGCAACCACCTTAACACCACAACATCACGTGGCGAAAAACTACTTATGTTACATTTTTTGTGTAATGAAATGTAAACAATCAATAGCCAAAAACTAAGACCCTTGATCAATTCAAAAACCTTTCCAATAATGGAAAGTTTTTCCATTATTGGAATTATTGGATTCTTTTCTAATTTCAAAAAAATTCCCGGAATTTCATGACTGTGGGAACGATGTATATTACTTTCCTTATGCCAGGGGTGCACATTGCACTAAAGGTGACTTGATGAGGGCTACCTTTAGGCCAATTGAACAACATGTTTTTCCCTGGATTCCTTGGATTACGACGCAATTCCACATTATACGGCCAACAATGTGCCGGACAATTCACGTTTTCTTCAAAACCTTTGCTGCTGCTGCTGCTGCTACTGCTACTGCTACTACTACTACAGTACTACTAACTAATTCTGTCCAAACTTCACACAAATCAGTTCATATCTCTGCAGTCATGTTTTTTTTGTCCGATTTAGCAGGTTCTGTTCCAACATTGCGGGCCCTGGCTAGGTAGGCAAACTGGCCTGGCGGAGATCTGCGCTCTGGAGCAGTGCACATTTCTACTTTATACTTCCGCTATTTGATAGATCTGCTCTAGGGGGTTTGCCTATAATGTCCCCAAAAAAGGGACGCCGGGGTTAACTTGGTTAAAAGAGAGAAAAAAACATCTCAGTCACACAATGAACAAAGTAAACAAAGTGTGTTTCATGTGTTTTGCTGTGTTGTTCTCGTATTCTGGTCGCATGTAGAAATGAGGGCTCAAGTCTTTGATCACACAATTCATCATAATTACATGCATCTTCGTAAACACAAAACACACACAATACAGTTTAGGTTTTTGGTCAAAAAGGGGCTTCTCTCTCTGTCTGTCTCTTTGTCGTTCCCTCTCTCTCTCTCTCTCTCTCTCTCTCTCTCTCTCTCTCTCTCTCTCTCTCTCTCTCTCTCTCTCTCTCTCTCTCTCTCTCTCTCTCTCTTTCTCTCTCTCTCTCTCTCTCTCTCTCTCTCTCTCTTCTGTCCTCTGGCTCCTAATTTGCATCTCCCCCTCTCCCCCTTCGACCCCTTCTTGCCCCTGTGTGTGTGTGTGTGTGTGTGTGTGTGTGTGTGTGTGTGTGTGTGTGTGTGTGTGTGTGTGTGTGTGTGTATGTGTGTGTGTGTGTGTGTGTGTGTGTGTGTGTGTGTGTGTGTGTGTGTGTGTGTGTGTGTGTGAGAGAGTATAAATGGGGGTTTTGGTAACAAAGCTACATTGTGTTTCACATCCTGGGCAGAGGAAAAAGCCATAACGCACACACGCACGCACACAAGCACACAAGCACACACACACACGGGGTGCTCACTCACACACAGGCAGGGTTGTGCATTGAACATTGTTGCCTCACAAACGTACCAGTCATCTCATCATAACGTACACTCGTCATAATGGCATCATGGTGGTGGATCCGTCACATGTGACCGTGTCCCCGATATGCTCCCTCTGCCACATGTCACAATAGGAGAACGCTGGCTTTTGAGAAGGGAGCGACGCGACACACCCAGTTCCATCTCTGAAACCCCTGAGACGCACAGTGTCCACAGAGAGTCTTTAGAGCAGTGGTTCACAAACGTCTTCATGTCAAAGATCCCCAAATTGAAACTTACAAGCCCACGGACCCCCATTTGAAAAGATATGTCAGGGACCCCCATATAAGAGAAGATTTTAGGGCTCAACCATAGATTCTCAACCATTTTAATTTCAAGGACCCCCAGTTTGACATGCATTAGGGCTACGGACCCCCATTTAATGGCATTTCTATCTCTTTGACCCCAGTTTATATTGTAAAATCAATGTAACTCAGATAGTGTACAAATGGAACCAAATGGACCCTAATGGGTTCATTTGGTTCCATTTGTAGACTCGCTGAGTTACATACCCATAAGGGTCCATTTGGTTCCATTTGTAGACTCGCTGAGTTACATACCAATAAGGGCCCATTTGGTTCCTAACTATCATTTTAGCTGTGGACCCACTGGAACTCCCTCAAGGACCCCTGATGGGGGTCCCCGGACCCCACTTTGAGAACCATTGCTTTAGAGCAGGCAGCGCCGGTCATTTCTATATGGTAAAGACGCGTTGGTGCGCTTCTCTGAGCAGCGCTCTCAACGCACAGTGCGTCTTAGATCCATCGCCTCGGGGCGCGTCAAGCTGGAAACGGTTCAACCTTTGGAGAGAAGCGCCGGTGGGTCATTTGATCCTCCTGGCTGACTGTGTGTGGCAACACGTTAATCATTATCGACTACAATCGACTACAAGCCAAGCTACTTGTGCCACTTTAACTTCTGTAAACAGTGTACCACTATATCCCACTGCATTGTCTGAAGGGAGCCAAACCAGTTTTACTCTTATGTACAAAAGACGTAACAACAATAAAGTACAACCTTGAACCTTTCTCGGGAACACACGGTCACGTCGGGCAGACACGATGCTGCCTCCCAACCTCACAGCACTGATTTGAGACTGAGAGAGCAGCAGTTTGGTCGGCACCCATTTGCCTATCAGGCAACACAAGGAATGAGGAATAGCAACACTGAGGAATAGCATCCATTTGTCTCCCTCCCTGATGTTGTACGGGCAGTGTGAACATGTCCCTTACAACAAAACGCCTCTAATTTCGGGGGTCCTTGACATGAAAATGTTTGAGCACCACTGATTTAGAAGGATTTAGAAGAAATGTATAGAACTAGAGGTTTGCGGGCCTTCGGCCCGCTCACATCTAGTTAAAAAAAAAAAAAAAAAAAAAAAAAAGTTAAAAAAAAAAAAAAAAAGAGAAAAAAAAATTTTTGAGAAAAAGATTTTTTTTGAGAAAAAAACATTTTTGAGAAAAAAAAATGTGAGAAAAAAGAATTTGGAGAAAAAAAAAATTTGAGAAAAAAAGGTTTTTGAGGAAAAAAAAATTTTTGAGAAAAAAAAATTTTGAGAAAAAAAAATTTTTGAGAAAAAAAAAATTTTGAGAAAAAAAAAATTGAGAAAAAATTTTAAAAAAAAAATGTATTGCTGCTTCAAAGTCCGTTGACTGTGGACTGCCCTGTGCCCTGTGCCTATGCTCGAGTGTGGGGCCTGTGGGCGTGTCTCAAAGTCCGTTGACTGTCCTGTGTCCGTTGACTGTGGGCTGGCCTGTGTCCTGTGCCCTGTGCCAAAGTGGGCTGCGGCCTTAAGCCACTTGTAAATATAAGATCAGGTCAAAATATTAAGACCTTTTCAAAAACAGAAGACATACAAGCTCGCAACGTGACATGATGTGAGCTTGTAGATCTGCAACATACAAGAAGGGGGTGTAAAACAGAAGTTACTACGCTCCGGTGGGAAAGGCGAGCTCGCGCCACAGACATCAGATGAAAGAAGAAACGGTCGGGGACATTCATTGTTAAAATGTTATGATTCTGTTCAACATCTTTAGAAATGTTGACTACCTCTGAAACTGAACCCCACACTAACATCTACAAGCTCACAACGCATCGGCTATGTAGATCGGCTATTTTACATATAGCCACGGTATAAAATATGGATAAAGTAGCTCAATTATGTTTTATAATGATGTAATTTATATCTGCAAAGTAACTAGTAACTAAAGTTCTCAAATAATTGTAGTGGAGTAAAAGTACAACATTTGGATCTGAGATGTAGTGGAGTAGAAGTAAAAGTAATGAAAACTGGAAATACTCAAGTAACGTACACATACCTCAAAACTGTACTTAAAGGAGTAGTTCACCCCCAAAATTAAAAATGTTCTATTGATTACTCATGCCATGGAGACTTGAGTTCAATAATATTTGTTTGTGTTTGTCGCATTCCTAAGACAAAAAAATATATATATTACAGTAAATGTTCTCCCATTGATTCCGGATGGGGACCCGGTCCCCATCCGGAATCAATGGAGGTACATTTATTGTAATCTAATTATTGCCTTAGGAATGCGACAAATATTAAAAAAAATATTATTGAACTCAAGTCTCCATGGCATGAGTAATCAACAGAAAAAAAGTCATTTTGGGGGTGAATTACTCCTTTAAGTACAGTAATTAAGTAAATATACTTAGTTACTTTACACCACTGCATCAACAACATGCCATGATAAGCCACGTACATCAGCATACCAACCACAGTACTCTATCATACATTGATATACACCCCCTCCCTCTCTTTTTCTATACATCAGCATACCACACTACTCTATCATACATTGATGTACACCCCCTCCCCCCCTCTCTCTCTCTTTCTAATTACAGACTATTGTATTTACGGTGGACTAGTCCTGTTTACAGCCAAACAACAGAGAGCAGGTCTCTGTTACAAGTATTATTATACAGAGAGAGAGAGAGAGAGAGAGAGAGAGAGAGAGAGAGAGAGAGAGAGACAGAGACAGACAGACAGAGACAGAGAGAGAGAGAGAGAACTACTGTGATAAAAGAAGGCTAGAGAATGGAACACAACCACCCTAAAGGCTCTTTTCCACAGGCAGCGATAACGATGACGATAACGATTTAAAAAAGTGGGTTTTCAATTGAAGTGGATCGGCAGCATCCACCAAACACCGATAAAGACAACGATAGCCGACAACTACATCGTTAGGATCAACAACGATGTGGTTAAGATCACAGTGATATGGAACTGGGTCTCTGACAAACAGCTCGAGGTGCGCTCTGAGCGAGCGGCTGTTAATTAGCGCCTCTTCTTCACATTGATGTCCGATAACTTTATCGGACATCAATGTGAAGGCATAATTATCGCTGTGATATTTTATGGCTATCGTCATCGTTATCGCTGCCGGTGGAAAAGGGCCTTTAGGACTACAAACCATTGAGTGACCTCTAGGCCTACTGCACATACAAACAGAGCTGCTACCTTTAAAATGCATTTTAAACCTGAATTCTGTATACTACTTAACACATAGGATGCCCAGGATTATTCAACATTTATTCGGCAGGTGCCCATGGCTGGCAACCCGCCGTTTTACCTTCTTTTGAAGTCCTGGCAAAAAAGAAATCTGAGTAAATCTAAGTACGTCCTGTTTATTTTCACGATAGTATTTTCTTTCAGTCAGGACAGTTTTCTTACAACAATCACAGGCATCAGTGTTTTTGTAACGGCCGGTAGAGAAGGCTACGTTTTAAACATGAAGGTGATTTAAAAGTTAGATTAGGAGAAAAATGCATGTTTGTGCAGCAGCGTAACACTGATGTGAATGAGGGAGACAGGACTTCCTGGTCACGTGATCTCGCGCTGCATTTCGGGAAATGAAGTGTTTTTCTTTACCGCGGTAGCTTTGTACAGTAGCTACAGATTAATATAGTTTACTGTACAACGCATCAGACACGTCAATGGGCACAGGGAGACATCAAAGAGATTGACGCGTTGGCACGTCGTGGACCTCCGAGTTAAAATCGTTTAGAGAAAGAAAATGCTGCTTTTTTTGTCCCAAAGCGACTTGCAAATGACTGCTGCTATTTGTTCAAAAAATAAAAAAAAGTATTTTATTATATTTTGACACTTGCTTTGGCAATGTAAACGTATGTTTTCTCATGCCAATATAGCTCCTTTTGAATTGAATTGAATTGAAAGAGAAAGAGAGGGAAAGAGACAGAGAGAGAGAGTGTAATGTCAGCTCCATCAAGAGCATTGGGTGGTGTAAACTTGTCGTTCCGCTCCACAGGGTTTAAGTTACAGGGTGTCTCGGTACGGAGCTCAGAGTGTCTGTCAGGCTGCCAGGTAGCCTGACAGCATGTCGCGGGTTCGAGTCCCGATCCCCACGGCCTTTGCTGCAGAGTGTCACTCCCCATCACTCTCTCTCCCTCTCCCTCTCTCTCCCTCTCTCCCTCCCTCTCTCCCTCTCCGTTTCCTGTCAGCCTACCTACTGCCCTATGCAGTGGATTTCATTCAACCAGTGGTCCGGGGACCACCAGTGGTCCTTGAGGGGACCCTTATTGATCTTTAACTCTTAACGTATTGTGTAAACACCAGCATTAGTTAATTTACAAGAAGTCTACACAATTAGAGAATGTAGAAGAATTGCCAATTTGATCAAAGTTTTGCCTGTTGTTACCACATCAATACAGCATGGAATTGTGGACAAAATCTTATCCAAGGATAACAAAATATTCTACGTTTTGGGTCTGAGAAGCTAAATGTCATCAAATGGTGCTTCTGTAGCTCAAATGCTGAATAAATAATGGACATTGACATGAAAAAGGGTTGAAAAACACGTTATCTATGATAAAGGCATAAGCCAAAAAAAGCAGTGTCTGTCTGTCTGTCTGTCTGTCTGTCTGTCTGTCTGTCTGTCTGTCTGTCTGTCTGTCTGTCTGTCTGTCTGTCTGTCTGTCTGTCTGTCTGTCTGTCTGTCTGTCTGTCTGTCTGTCTGTCTGTCTGTCTGTCTGTCTGTCTGTCTGTCTGTCTGTCTGTCTGTCTGTGTGTGTTAGTTTTGTCTGTCTGTCCAGGGCTGCATGTCTCGCGCTGGCTGCCAGTACAGGCCTAGGAAGTAATAGCTCGCTCCACACATTCTGCTGACACACATGTTTTGTATTTTCAGAAATATTTTATCCGTCAGAGATTGCAGTGAACGGAGTTGGGAGTCTGAACGCTGGCCCAAGAGTGTTGTCATCCACCATAGATGATGAGGCATCACAAGAGACTGATGATGTCAGGGTCTGGCCAGTGGCCATGTGGTGTCCAACACCCACATGGGGCACGGACGCACCCATCATAAGCCCCTTTTCCACTGACATGGCGCAGCACCACACCACACCACACCACACCACACCACACCACACCACACCACACCACACCACACCGCCCACTTGTGCCAGGTTTTCCACTACAAGGACCTGGGTAGAGTGATGTGAAAGCGGTACTAAACGTGGTACTAAAAAGTATCTAATCTAGAGTAGGTCTGAGCTAGGCCAAACAGGGCCAAACAATTCATAAAGACTGATCACTCACTGACTTTTCATTTAGACCACCAGGATATAGTTGTAATGCATGATAATAGATTCTATTGTGTTATAACCACTATTATAATCTATTATAGTGTATTATAGTTATTATCATAGTAATATATTAATACTTTATAGTGTATTATAATCACAGTTATAATCCATTATAGTGTATTATAATTTAGGATAGTTGTAATACAAATTTATATTGTATTATAATCACAGTTAAAAGGGTCAATTTGTTTCTTACCCATAGGGGTACCACAACCTGTTCATAGATTCCATATAGTTTCAGCACAATCATCAGTGTATTTTGGATTCATGTCCATTTGTGTTTTCAGATATTTAACCACTTGAACCGTCAATAATTAATAAACTTGACCTTTCACTCTGTACTTAGTCTGCTCTTTTTCCCCTCTACACCAAAGCTCTTTGCCGAAAATAGCCGATCTACAAGCTCACAACGCCTCGCAGCGCGAGGCGTTGTGAGCTTGTAGATCTGCCATTTTTGGTTAAAGTTCTCAGAATATGGACACTAGGGTTCAAGTTGTTAATATTAAAAGGATTGGAAGATTTGGAGGGCCCCCTCTAGTAACTCTGAGGACCCCCTAGGGGTCCCGGAGCCCCTGTTGAAGACCCCTGCACTACTGTACAGCTCCAAACATTACTGTACTGTATAGTAATGTGTGATGAAGATAAAAAAAACGGTGGTATGTTCTGGTACATTAATAGCAGTATAAATAGCTTGTAGTCAATGGTGTAAACATAGAAAAACACCACCGTCCTCAAGAACTCATGTTAAACACTTTGCTGCACTTGCTAATGGACTGAGAGGAATGTCTTAAGAGCAATGTGGGTACACTGTGTACACACACACACACACACACACACTATTGTGAGGACAACAACATTTTAGGACTTAGTGCTTTTATGAAAGCCATTTTTGTTTATTTCTTTTTTTTACAGTTTTTACCTTGATACTAAATTCAAAAATAGACAATCTACAAACTCACTAGTTACACCGGTAGAAAGAGGCTTAACTCTAAAGGACTTTAGTTTGCACACAAGCCCGATTTTCAACAATTGTGTTTTTTCTTTTTTTTTCTTTTTTCGTTTGCTGCATGATTAAAACGACAAGTCATAAAAGGAGTGATGAGTTTTTACCGCATGCGACAAGACGCACAAATCGAACTGGGTTCGATCGGGAAAATGAAACGCACAGCCGCAGCCACCTGCCGCATGGCAAATCCGGAGCCGGTGTGCATGAAGTCATAGAGAATCATTGTTTTCTTTAAAAAAATTAAATCGTCAGTTTCTTCCGTGCAAAAGAAACACGTCTGTATCCAAAGCCCTTACCTACACCAAACCTCTAAAAAGTTCTAATCAGAACCTAAATCTTTTCCTAATTGAAAGTACAACTTGGAACTCAGCAAGCTATTTTGGTTGCAGCTATGTGTAAATCAGTAACCCTAAAGCTAACCTCTAAATGCCTGATCATACCATGAATATACTCCTAATTGTTAAGTCTAACTGCCCAAATCTTTAACCATAAAACATCCATTTCTCTTTGTCAGCACCAGGAAGATTATCCTCACAATGTCTACAATTCTCTTAAATCTGTGGTCCGTGGACCACCAATGATCCTTGAGGGGGGGTTCCGGGTGGTCCCCAGCTAAATGACGAAATGACGAGTTGGTAACCAAATGGACCCTTATAGATCTTTAACTCTTGAGAGTGTGAAATGAAATCAAATGGACCCTTATGGGTCCATTTGGTTTCATTTTACGCTCTCAAGAGTTTGATTATTGTATTTATTCTTTTGAAATAAATAAATAAGAATTTTTTTAAATAATTGCAAAGATGGACATAAAATATGAAATAAGAGATGTAATAAATTTAAATCACTGCAATAAAAAGTATTACAAAAAAAGAGTTTGATTATTGTTAGAAATTACTTCAGATACAAGAAGTCTACACAATGAGAATGTACAAGAATTGTTATTTTGATCAACGTTTCGCCTGTTATCTCTCCTATGGTACCAACATCGATACGGCATGGAACTGTGGACATAATCTTTATCCAACGACAAAAGAGTCATCAAATGGTGGTCCGTGGCTCCTCCAATTCCCAATAAATAATGGGCCTTGGCATTAAAAAGGCTGAAGAAAATTCTACTGTAAACATGTGAGGACTGGGGACATTAGGATCTCACAAGTATAGTAAAACAAGTACGCAACTACGCATACATTACACATACACACTATCTATCTAGGTCGTCCTCAGACGAGCCCTCCATCGTTGTTTCCAGTCATCTCGGTTCTCCATACATCTGGCCAGCTCATTGGTGTTCTGTGTCCCTACGTCTTCCTTGAGTATGTCCACGTATGTTTTCGTGGGACGTCCTCGCGGCCGGTGCCCGTGTGTTGGCTCCCACAGTACCAATTTGCTGGCTGGAAGCTCCTGGTGTCTTTGGCAGTGTCCTGCTAGTCTCATTCTTCTGGTGGCAATTTTCTCGCTTACCTTTGGTATTCCCTCATACAGGCTCTCGTTTGTAACATGTGCACTCCTGTTGATGTTGAGTACTGCACGCAACATTCTAGTGTAGCACCCGTCTAGAGACTTCTGCAGGGTTGGCTTCAGGGTCCAGCATTCACTGCCATAGAGGAGAACAGACTCCACCGTTGCAAAGAAGAAGCTAAGTTTGATTTGGCGGGGGAGGTTAGAGTTCCATACACTGTTCATGCCGTTCAGGGCCCTCCAAGCGAGTGCCTTCCTTACTTTAAGGTCTTTCTCAGTTGAGTCGACCCATGCGCCCAGGTACTTGAAGTCCTTGACTTCCTTCAACACAGCTCCTTCTGTTGTTGTCAGAGGTGAGTGATCAGGTAGGTTATAGGTGATAACCTCAGTTTTCTTAGCGTTTAGCCTGAGACCAACTTTGGCACACTCTATCTCCACCCTGTTCAGGAGTTCTTGTGCTTGTTCCATGCTGTCGGAGAGCAGGCTGATGTCGTCCGCATAGTCCAGGTCTGTCAGAACTACTGCGGGATGCCGTCTTGACCTCCTTGGTGTTAGCGTGAAGCCAAGCTCTTGTTCCCGTCCCCCTATGGCTTTCCTGAGCGCATAATCTAGAACTATGATGAAGAGGTAGGGGGCTAGGGTGTCTCCTTGCATTACCCCAGCTCGGATGTCAAACACCTCACTGCTGCCATCTGGGGTCACCACTTTGGCCCTTGTTTTTGCGTACATGGTCTCGATAGCCCGGAGAATGTTGGGAGGGACATTGTAGGCCTCAAGGATCTTCACCATCTTGCTTCTGTGGATAGAATCAAAAGCCTTTTTGAAGTCAATGAAGCACAGTACAGCTGCTAGGTTGTTCTTTTTCACCTCCTCTATTAATCTCCTTAATGCCAGGATCTGTGCTACGGTTGTTCTCTCCTCTCGAAAACCATTTTGGTTCTCTCTCAGGTGAGGGTCGATGGCATGCCGTATCCTGTTCAGTATCATTCGGTTGAAGACCTTAGCAGTGATACATGTCAGGCTGATGCCTCTGTAGTTGTCTGGCTTTGAGAGGTCTCCAGCTTTAGGCACCGGGATGATATTAGACAGAGACCATATTTCAGGTTGCTTGTTGTGCTGTAGAGCATTGTTGCAAAAGTCTAGGATGAGGTTGTCTAGGTCGCAGTTCTTCAAGACCTCTGGGGGTATGCCATCCGGCCCAGCACTCTTTCCCTCTCTTAGGGTGGATTTTGCCCTGGCGAGCTCGCTGATTGTGAAGGGTCCATCGTCGATGTTCAGGCCCTGGAGGACTGTCGGTATATTTTCCTCCTCTCCCTCTTCCACTGATGTTCCCAGGAGCCTCTGGAAGTGGTCGAACCATGTTGCCACCCTCTCCTCTGGACTGTGTCCCTCCACCTGGCCCTCCTTGGCCCTCTTCCGCCCTGTCATCTCATTTATTACCTTCCAGGCCTCCCCGTATTGCCTTTCACCTTGCGCTGCCTGCACTCTTCGCACACTTTCCATCACTTCTTCCCCTTTGATGGCGTCGTAGGTGCTGAAGAGAGACTGTTTGGCCTCGTTCAGTGTCTCGCGACCCTCCTCTGTTGGTTCACGCTCAAAGTTGAGTCGTGCTTCCTCCATCCTGCCTCGTGCTGCTACAACCTTCGGGTGTCTGGACCGTGGTGGTGCTCTTACTCTGTTCAGCACTGGCACGCACAGTCTGGTCGCCTCCTCATTCGCTGTGATGAATCTCCCATATTCACGGCTGGGCTCCTCTCCCCTATCCAGCTGCCGAAAGCGCTTCCTGACTTCCTCCGAGTACCTGGTTTGGAGGCCCGGATTGGTCGTGAATGCCTTCCAGTCATGCCGAATCTTGGGGCTTGGCTTGGGGACCCTGAGGCTCAGTCGTACCCTCATGGAGACCACACGGTGGTCAGAGCCTACAGAGCTGAACGTGCTGTATGGCTCAGCGTTCAGGATGGAATTCCTCCACTTTTGCCTCACTAGGATGTAGTCCAACTGGTATAGCCTAGGTAGCTCCCCAGGCCTTGAGGCTCGGTCTCTGAAAGTCCATCTCTTCCCTGTTCTCTTTCGGAACATGGTGTTCGCTGCCAGGAGCTGGTGTTCCATGAGAAGGGCTTTGAGGTATGTGCCGTTGCGGTTGGTAGACTCATGGTATGGGAATGGTGCATCCTCCTGTCCAATCCTGGCGTTGAAGTCGCCAAGGATTGCCAGGAAGTTGTGCGCTGGGACACCACGGACTGCTTCTGTGAGGTCCTCATAGAACTCCTCAACCTTCTCAGGTAGTGCCGTGTTAGTGGGCGAGTACACCACTATGACTGTTGTTACTGGGTTACCTGCAAACTCAGCTATGAGGATCCTTTCAGTGTGCTTGTGTACCCGTCGGAGAGCTCTGCGCGCCAGAGAACCCAGCATTATTCCCACACCCCCTGTTGCAGCCTGGGCCCCGTTTCGCCCCGCAGATGCAGTGATGAACGTGCGTTTCTCTACTTGGTGGTAAACTATCTTGTCGCCAGTGTGGACTCTTCTGTGTTCCTGGACTCCCAGGATCTCTACCCCCTGTTCTTCAGCACAATGTGCCAATTCCACCAGTCTAGCTTCTTCTCTCACTGTGCATGCGTTGAAGGTCCCCATTACAAATGGTCTCCGACAACGCATGAGTGCATTGGATGGGATGCTGTGGTCAGACAGAACCCTCCCTCGTTCCCGTGGGTTTGAGGCCCTGTCGTCATGATGTCCTCCGGAAGGAGGACCAGCACCACCATCCGCCGCGATGCTCCTGCGGACTCCCGCCGCTGGAAGTATAGGATTTGAGATGACTTTGTTCTTCATGGTTGGCTTTTCAATGCTAGTTAAGGACTGTGGGGTCGCAAATTCTCACAGTCCTGGTTTTTACCTCAGAGTGACCTTCTCCTAGGTGGGTTGCCTACCATGGCTAAGAGCCCCACCCGCCCCGACTGATAGCTCAGATTGCCGGATCTGAATGGTGCACATGCTGATGTTTTAACTCACTGAATGGTTCTAATTCTAAAGTAGTTGTAACTAAATACAGTTCTAAAGTTTCGAAGTGTCTACCTGAGCCTCTCCCTGTTGAGTTCCATCAAGCTGTGTGCTCCATTGTTCCTTTCTGATCCATGAGTGTCTGTGTGTGGCCACTGTCTGCCCTTAAATGCATGTTGAGATGCATAGTAGGGGGAGTGACAAGTGGTGAGCACAGCCAATCAACTGAGCCAGAGGTGATAACAATGTAGTGCCAGCCAAAACACACAGTTCTAAATTTCAAAGTGTCTACCTGAGCCTCTCCCTGTTGAGTTCCATCAAGCTGTGTGCTCCATTGTTCCTTTCTGATCCATGAGTGTCTGTGTGTGGCCACTGTCTGCCCTTAAATGCATGTTGAGATGCATAGTAGGGGGAGTGACAAGTGGTGAGCACAGCCAATCAACTGAGCCAGAGGTGATAACAATGTAGTGCCAGCCAAAACCCCCCAACAGAAACCAACCTAAAATCTAAAGTAGTTGTAACTAAATACAGTTCTAAATTTCAAAGTGTCTACCTGAGCCTCTCCCTGTTGAGTTCCATCAAGCTGTGTGCTCCATTGTTCCTTTCTGATCCATGAGTGTCTGTGTGTGGCCACTGTCTGCCCTTAAATGCATGTTGAGATGCATAGTAGGGGGAGTGACAAGTGGTGAGCACAGCCAATCAACTGAGCCAGAGGTGATAACAATGTAGTGCCAGCCAAAACCCCCCAACAGAAACCAACCTAAAATCTAAAGTAGTTGTAACTAAATACAGTTCTAAATTTCAAAGTGTCTACCTGAGCCTCTCCCTGTTGAGTTCCATCAAGCTGTGTGCTCCATTGTTCCTTTCTGATCCATGAGTGTCTGTGTGTGGCCACTGTCTGCCCTTAAATGCATGTTGAGATGCATAGTAGGGGGAGTGACAAGTGGTGAGCACAGCCAATCAACTGAGCCAGAGGTGATAACAATGTAGTGCCAGCCAAAACCCCCCAACAGAAACCAACCTAAAATCTAAAGTAGTTGTAACTAAATACAGTTCTAAATTTCAAAGTGTCTACCTGAGCCTCTCCCTGTTGAGTTCCATCAAGCTGTGTGCTCCATTGTTCCTTTCTGATCCATACATACACACACACACACATTATGGAGGTACATGGACACAACACTAATGTAGATGTACAGTGGTAATGTAGGAACAGGGCAGCGTATTGTTGCTGCATGTTTTCTATGAGTCCCCGTAGGTCCATAAAACATCTCTGTAGCTTAACAGCTGCACGTGCACACACACACACACACACACACAAGCAGCATAAATACATGCAACCGCACACAGCAGGCATGTGTTTGACACTGACCTTGCCACACACGTAAATATCCACACACACGTGCACACGCACACACACACACACACACACACACACACACACACACACACACACACACACACACACACACACACACACACACACACACACACACAGAGTGTGCGGTGGAGGTCAGGAGGGACGAGCGGGAGGAAGTCGGAGTGTCAGCTGATTACTTCCTCTGCTCATCCTGTGGTTGGGTTGTGTCTTGTGTGTGTGCGTGCGTGTGTGTGTGTGTGTGTGTGTGCATGTGCGTGTGTGCGTGACGTGCCTGTGTGTGCGTGTGTGTGGTGCAGTACATCGTGAGTCTTTGCGGGAATAAATTCCCAGCTGAAGACATCCAGGTCACAGCGTACATACTGTTCATATACTGTACCGTATCATTATATACCTTCCTACCTATGCACTTACAAGGCTAGAAATACCTTAACAAAAAAGCCTTCTAGATCCTAGAACTCATGTTTCTTTACCTGTGGTGCTCAAACTCTTTAATGTCAAGGACCCCTAGAATTATATGTATGTGACCGCGGACCATTCATTTTCATTTTCATTTTGAAAATGATTTAAACTAGTGAAAACAGCCGATCTACAAGCACCGTGAGGTGTTGTGTGCTTGTAGATCTGTTGTTTTCACTACTTTTGTGCGACGGCCTTGTATGGTGAAGCAGGGCTTTGCATTGCGAAAAAACGTACACATTTTAAAGTTGGAGATACGAGGTTTCTGCCCTACAGTGACGATATACAGGCACAATAATGGTACTGAGATATATAGTCAAATGCACCATGTTAAAACCACCTTCCTTTTCACAGTAATCCTTATCCTTTATTCTATACTGAAAGAAAGAAGGAGTCAGTGCTGGAGA
Source organism: Nannobrachium achirus (assembly GCF_963921795.1). Classification (NCBI taxonomy): domain Eukaryota; kingdom Metazoa; phylum Chordata; class Actinopteri; order Myctophiformes; family Myctophidae; genus Nannobrachium; species Nannobrachium achirus. The sequence goes on along the minus strand of NC_137818.1, from coordinate 5,711,721 downwards.
ACTGGTGATTTAATAACAAAAAATTGTTTCAATAAATCCACGTGAACAGCCAGGATAGTAACTTCTGTATCTGTACTGGTAACAACAAAACATAACTTGCTCTTTTAGTGCGACCGCAAGTCTATTTTCGCTTATTATCATTCTTTTTGTTTTGTTTTTGCTACTGTCTAGTTGCAAAAAAAAAGAACCTCAAACTTAAATTATTTTCTGCTGTGCAAACAAAGCTTGTTTCAGCTTTCAAAATAAATCCTATTGTGGCTGCTACTTCTTTTTGTGCCTCTAATCACATCTCCGTAAGTTCGATAAACTATATCATGTCGCTTTACCATATCACATCGGTATGTGTTGTATGAATTGCTTGTCAGTCACATTGGCATTTGTTTGTACACAAACTAAGCTATCCTGGGGCAGCTACCAACGTACTTAAGGATGTTATTCCTTCAACATGGACCAACATATATCTCCCTGTTCCCACTGTGAGAGATGGATTTGGGAAACGGGCGCGTGGTGATTTTCCGATGTCCTTAAAGTCAGAGAGAGAGAAAAATACCAATTAACTCCCCATCGCACCGCAGCTGTTGACTCTGGACACGTCTTTATTCGATCAGATTTTTCCATCACGAGTCACGACGACACTTTGCAATCAAAGCACTAACACAAACTTTGCACCGTAGCAACTTTTAAGAATTTAATGAATGATGCTGCTCGTGCTGGGCTGGGGGGAGAAGCAAGCAGCAGACAGACAGCCTGCTGCCGCTGAATGCATGCACTGTGGGTCATCGTGACACTGACCACATGTGTGACAGTCGGCAGGGGTTGACACTAAGGTCTCAGAGGCACTTGCCCGTTGGGCAAGTACAGGTCATGTTCTACTTGCCCAAGGTCATGCCCACTTGCCCTGAAAAGTAAACCGTCCGTTATAAAGGTACGATTTTAATTACTATTTAACACTTATTTCTTTACTTTCTAGGGCTGTGCGATAAATAATGTCATGCTTCAATACCTCCAAATACCTACCGGTACATAGCTATGACTGAATATGTCTATGGTTTTACTCTTGTTACATTCCACAGATCAGAAGACAGAGCACGCTGGCCATGTTCAGGTGTTTAGACAGATATCTCGTGTTGTGTTTATCGACGGTTGTTGCGTTCCCTCTCAAACAAGCACTTGCCCGGTCGGGCAACCTGAAAGCAAACTCCACCTGCCCCAAAGTTTTAGCTACCTGCCAGGGGCAGGTGGGCAAGCCTTGGTGTCAATGCCTGCAGTCGGGCTCCTCAAATCACCCATGGTAATTCTTAAATTGCTTATTTTACTAGTTAAAAGCAACATTTTATTATAAAGCCTATTTCTTAGCCTAAATATAAATATGATTAAGCCTGTGCATTCTCCATTTCCACCTCAAAATGCTGGATTGTAATTCTGGACCGGACCTCTCTCTCTCTCTCTAGCTCTCTCTCTGCGATTTTCGGATTTTCGGATCTCCGTGCCGTCGGATTTTCAGGCCACCGGAATATCGAGATTCAGCCTTGGGAAACATGCTTTTAGCTGCTGCACCATTTTCTTGGAATCTACGACAATTTATTTTGTCACAATAATTGTGATATGAAATTTTCATATCGTCCCATCCCTACTACAACAACTACAGGATTTTAAGCTAGATTCCCTCATCTGAATTAATAATTTCTTTGAACAAATTGGACCCCTGCTTGCCAAAGAGAAAGAGTGCATGTTTTATTTTCTTGTTGTATGTTTTTATTTGTATTCTATTTGTGTATTATTGTTTTTTAATTGTGAAACTATACATAGGCTGCCTTCTTGGCCCAAGGCCCACTTTACTTGGAAAAGCAGTAGGAGCGAGATCATTTAGCGACCTACAACTGGGTTGCAACCTGGTCGGTAGTTTTCACCGACTGGGTTGCTAAATCTACCGACTGGGTTGCTAAATCACCGACTGGGTTGCTAAATCTACCGACTGGGTCGCTAAATCACAGACTGGGTTGCTAAATCACCGACTGGGTTGCTAAATCTACCGACTGGGTCGCTAAATCACAGACTGGGTTGCTAAATCTACCGACTGGGTCGCTAAATCTACCGACGGTTAGGGTTAGGGTTAGGGTTTGGGTTAGGGTTAGGGTTTGGGTTAGGGTTTGGGTTTGGGTTAGGGTTAGGGTTAGCAGCCCGGTCGGTGGATAAGCGACCCTGTCGGTAGATTTAGCGACCCAGTCGGCAGATTTAGCGACCCAGTCGGTAGATTTAGCGACCCAGTCGGTAAATTTAGCGACCCAGTCGGTAGATTTAGCGACCCAGTCGGTAAATTAAGCGACCCAGTCGGTAGATTTAGCGACCCAGTCGGTAGATTTAGCGACCCAGTCGGTAGATTTAGCGACCCAGTCGGTGAAAACTACCGACCAGGTTGCAACCCAGTTGTAGGTCGCTAAATGATCTCGCCCTCTCTCTGGAAAAGAGAGATGAAATCTCAATGTGGTTTTAATCCCCCGGTTAAATAAAAGGACAAATACAAAACAGAATTATCCAACATGTCAAACGCATGAAAACATTGTGTACAGAATCAACATAAGAGCGGACAGGTTAATGTGCTGTACCTGTGGGTGCAAAATAGGTCGATAGACCTTTATATTAAAACAAAAGATAGACCTTTATTGATCCCGCAAGGGAAATCCAGTTAGTGCATGGATGGAATAAACAAGAAACCAAACAGATTATGGTCAAAAGTGCAGCAGGGTGAATATTTAAAGGACAACTTTGTGTTTATAACAACAAGGGTTCATATTTTAGATAAAAGATGTTTTATATTTTAAATAGATTTTAGCGGTTTTGATTTCAGAGGGTGGGGGCATGGGTACAAGTAGCTAAATATGCATTTTAGACACAATAAGCCTGTGATTTCTTTATTACTATTTACAGTAACACTACTAGCCCCCATAGGTCAGTTCTGCGCATGAAATAAGATTGCGGTGCATCTTGGGAATGGACTTATTGTGTCTAAAAAGACATATTTAGCTACTTGTACGCATCTAACCCTAACCCACTGAAATCCAAATTTAAATCGTTAAAATGGTTGTAAAAAAACAACATCGTCCTTTAAACCGCTGACGTTGTAACGGCCAGGGCTCAGCAGCCGTTGTGCAGGCCTGAGGCCGGCCTAGCTCTTCTCAAGGACCCCCATCCGGTTTGATATGCAGCAGGCGACGCACAGAGACGTGGCATTAAGTCTACACAGAGACAGAAGAGAAGGGAACGAGCGGGCGGGAGAAAGAAAGAACGTGTTATGGGTGCTTAAGACAGAGCTCTGTGAAGCCTCCGTCGTACTTAGTTGCCTGCCGGCGTCGAGTCTCAGTAAATGAGCAGATCTACAAGCTCACAACACGCCACGAATGTGACACGTAGTGAGCTTGTAGATCTGCTATTTACGGCACACAACACCAGCGTGCAAACTAAGTATATAAATCAGGTTTGAGGCTTGCTGATGCAACAAGAAGACGACTATATGGCTAAATCTCGATGTTCCGATGGCCTGAAAATCCGACAGCACGGAGATCCAAATCCAGTGTCCCAGAGAGAGAGAGAGAGAGAGAGAGAGAGGTCCTGTCGGGTCCATTTGAAGAACTATAATCCAGCATTTTGAGGTGGAAACATGGAGAATTATAATCCAGCATTTTGAGGTGGAAACATGCAGAATGCACAGGCTTAATCATGAATTTGCTGAGAGTTTAATGTAACTTGAGTTGGAGGAGAGCAGAGCTGGAAAGTTATTAGCGAGTCCAGACCAGCAGTGGCTCTTAATTGGTTTGGCCTACTTTTACGGCTTTTTTCATTGATTGATTTCGCGTGTGTGTGTGTCTCCACTCTCAGGTGAACAGCGGCATGTTATAGTTTCAGTTTCAGTGAGCTTGAAAATCTCTCTCTCATAGTTGAACAGCCTTTCGGCTTTTAAGTCTCTCGGACTTTAAGGCCATCGGAAGTTAGAACGTGTCTTCCCAGACAATCACCATCCATGATCACAATGATTGCTTTCCACTCTTAAGGACATTCTTCAGATCAGCAGCGCATGAACGCACGCACGCACGCACACACGCACGCACGCACACACAGCATGGTGCAGTGGAGAGAGCAGTGTTTAACAGGTTACAGAGAGCTGCTGGTTGTTGGAATGGTTGTGATCTCAAAGTGACCAGAGAGCAGAGAGCAGCACGGGGCAGCAGAGCACAGCGCTGGATGGATGGAACATTCCATGACTTAACGGTACACACACATCACTACTGAGGAGATGTGGAAAAACCTATTCCCTCTGGAGGGGGAGAGGGAGACTGACTGACTGAAAAACCTATTCCCTCTGGAGGGGGAGAGGGAGACTGACTGACTGAAAAACCTATTCCCTCTGGAGGGGGAGAGAGAGACAGACTGACTGACTGAAAAACCTATTCCCTCTGGAGGGGGAGAGAGAGACAGACTGACTGACTGAAAAACCTATTCCCTCTGGAGGGGGAGAGGGAGACTGACTGACTGACTGACAGACCGAGGAAGAAAGACTAAAAAAACAAAACAGGAGTGTGAGATGGTAAAAGCATGCACACTCGCACACACATGCACACACAACATAAGTAGTTCTACTGAACAGTCAGTGAACTGACTTTCTTTAGGGGCGGCCATAGCTGAGTGGTTAGTGAACCAGAGACCCTGGTTGTCGCAGGTACGATTCCAGGCAATGTGTCGAAGTGTCCCTGAGCCTGAGACTACCTAACCCCTAACTGCTCCCCCCTCCGCGCTGCTTACCCGATTCCAGATAAGCGGTTGAAGATGGATGGATGGATGGAAGTTAAGTCGTATTTTATCAGGTTTGAGCCCAAATAGAAGCAGAGTTAAATATCCATGCCCCCCCCACCCCATTACAAGCTCACAGTGCATCACCGAGTGACAGGCTGTGATCTTTTAGATCAGCAATAAAAAAAAATGTTCATATTGTTTTGAATAACTTCATATTTTTCTTGATAAGTACTTCTCTTCTGGGGGTCGCTGGCACACAATCTTCTGAGACGCAGGTCCGCTGCCAAATAAATAATAAATGTGTGACTGAGTCCTCGACATGAAACTGTTTGAGACCCAGTGCTGGAGGGCAGGGGTCAGGTTGAGTGGGCAAGCTCTACTGTTGGCACAGCATCAGTCTCAGCCCTGGAGCGCCCACAGCTGAGTGGGCAGAGAAGCAGAGAAGCCTGGTGGGAAACACAAGGTTGTCGGTTCGTGCCCTGTGACTGTCCCTGGTCGATGTGCTCCTGAGCAAGACATCACTTAACCCCTAACCGCAGTGTTTCTCAACCTTTTTCCTGTATGGGCACACTTTTCATGTTCCAAGAATCCATGGTCACACCAACATAATACGGGGGTGTAAATATCGTCACTGTCGGGAAGAAACCTTGTATGTCCAAGTTTCACATTTGTACGTTTCTTCACAAAGTAAAGCCCTGCTTCATCATACAAGGCTGTCGCACAACAGTAGTGAAAACAGCAGATCTACAAGCACACAACGCCTCACACCGCGAGGCGTTGTGTGCTTGTAGATCGGCTGTTTTCACTAGTTTAAATCATTTTTAAAATGATAAATACAACAGTGGCTTTCAAGCATGTTTCAAGGGGCACACTTGACCCTTCTCAGGGGCACACCAAAGGTCCCCAGGCACAGTGGTTGAGAAACACTGCCTTACCGGACCCCGGGCTGCGATGTCACAGCACCCACTACTAGGGATGGGACCATATGAACATATCATATCACGATTATTGTGACCAAATAAATTGCGATACTGGTGTAAGTCAACGTTGAAGTGACATTTATTAACACATCCTACACAGACATCTGGAAATCCAACCTCTACAGCAGGGTTCCCCAATAGGTGGCCCGCGGGCCATTTGCGGCCCGCGGGGGGCTACTGTCTGGCCACACACCAACCCCAGTAATAATGGTAGTATAAGAGCAGCAACAACTCTAGTATATCGTCATTGTCGGGTGGAAAACCCACAATGGCTGCCTGAGGAAGACCTGCCGTATATTCTGGCCAGGACCTCCACATGAAGACTGGCTGCCGGGACCTGATCACAGAAGTTAAACACCAGCGCCGCCGCCTACCCTGAGGTGCCTTGGACACGAACTTCGAATGCTCCCAGAGCGGATTCCCAAAGTGGCCCTCGGATGGACACTGGAAATATTTTATTCCAACTAGTAGCTCGACTGGCGAGAATAAACTAAATGATTTTCATTATGTGGGGTACAAAAACCATGCGACACAACCAGAGCAAACCACCAGAACCACAGTTATTCCCCCCCTTTTTTCTAAAACAGATCACGGTTTAGCAACAAATACCAGGCTTTCCTTCACGGTGGAAAGGCTGGTAATGCGAGGTTAGTAAAGATGGGTAAATGTGTCAATAGCGCCCACTACTCTTGATAGTTAGGATGAGTAGAAATGCCCCCAACTGGTAGATCAAAAAGAGGTGGTTGCCCACCCAGTCACCCCCTGATCTAGAGCCAAATATTCCACTTACACAAATGATATCAAAATCCAAGGTTTAATTGGTGGCTTTGCCATGAGTGCATTCATGCTTCTTCCCCGGGGATGCACGGATGGATGGGAGTGTACAAATGGGAGTGTACAAATGGAACCAAATGGACCCGTAGGGGTCCATTCGGTTCCATTTGTGCACTCTCTGAGATATGACAAATGAAAGAGTTTGAGAAGAACTCCTCTTCCAGCCCATCTCCTCCTGGCCGTGGTTTCACACGGGAAAAGTTGAGTAGAGGAAGTTGTCACTTTGACTACTTCCCTCTTTCTGAACTATGCAAAGTTCAAGAAAGAGTTGAATCAAAAAACTGGGTTTTCCATTTCTGCCAAGCAGCACTAGCTAGGCTAAATATACAAAATGTGCACTACAGCATTTGGGGGTGGAGGTGGGTTTAACAAATATCCAATCCGCGCAGCAGTTGAAACGATTCAAACGAAGTTCACACACAGGCAGGCTGAGGCAGGCACACGCGCACACACACACACACACACACACACACACACACACACACACACACACACACACACACACACACACACACACACACACACACACACACACACACACACACACACACACACACACACACACACACACACACACACACACACACACACACACACACACACACACACACACACCACACACAGATTTCACCAAGCTGTTAATGTTGATTCCATGTTTCTGGTCGCAGTTCTGTGTGGAAGCAGTCACTGGCACAGACAGAGACACACACACAATCACACACACACGATGCGAGCGTGCGTCGCATTCACTGTGCGTCGCGATCACCATGCGACGCGATCACTCGCGATCACACGCTCGCAAAAAAGTCCCTCCCCCGTAAATCGCTCAGAATAGGGCACAGTTTCAGACTAAAGCGTGAGCTGAGTCTGAAATCAGGCTAGCATTTTTACCTCTGTGTTGTTACATGATCACTGCACAAAACCTCTTCCCCCAAAAAGACTGATCTACACAGCACGTTGTGAGCTTGTAATAATGGATTGCATTTTTATAGAGCTTTTCTAAGCAAGTTGCAAACCCAATGCGTTTTACACTGGTCCATTTATTCATTCATACATTGGGTGAAGTGAAGCGGCAAACAGTCGACACCAGCGTCCTCACTTCCCACATTCACTCACCAACGGTGAAAAGTTTGACCGACTGACCAACTCATTGGAGGCAATGTGGGGTTCAGTGTCTTGCCCAAGGACACTTCCACATGTGGACAGGAGGAGCCGGGATTCGAACCGCCGACCCACGGATGATCATTGGCCTGTAGAACTCGGAGAACCCCCTATAGGGGTCCCTGGACCCCTGTAGAAGAGGTGTGATTCCTCAACCCACCAGGGTTCAGTCAGGTTCTTGTAAAGGAGCGCTCGGTGGAGATGACGGAGGCGCGACACCACCAAGCAAGCGGTAGCGAGCGAGTCGCCGTGTCGAGCGTTGCGACGGTCGCATGAGGCGACTCAGCGCCGTTACCGAGTTAAGTGCCGTTATGGACAGAATAGTACATCTTCGTCCAATCGACTTTCGGCACCTCCGTGCGGTACAAGTGGATAAAACGGAGCGCTCCCTACCTCCGGTTCAGCCAATCAGAAGCTTCCGCAGGGTGGATCTTAACTGATGCCTGGTGGGTATTAGATACACGCGTTGAAGACCCATGTTGCCTAATAAATAATGCAAATACCAAAAGAAACTGGGCGGTCCTTGAAATCAAAAAGGGTTGCGAATCATATACTATTCAGACGGCCACAGTGCGGTCTCACACTGCTCTCTGTGGCTGCTTGCTACTGCTCTGGGAAGGCCTAGTTAACAAAACAAAAGAAGGTCGTTAACAGCCGCTAGTTAACAACCTATTGAAGGCCATTGTGTGACTGCCTGCCCCCTCCCCCCCAGGCTGTCCAGTGTGTCGATGAGGTGCTAAATGTTAACAGTCTGCTGTGTGTGAGTGTGTGAGGGAAAAGCAGACAGGATACAACAAGCTGCCTTTCCCCTTAAAACCCCTTTCTCTTTCTTTCTCATAGCGTCACTGTCAGCCAGAAACCTCGTATCTCGTAAGTTTCAAAATGTGCACGTTTTCTCGTAAAGTAAAAGCCCTGCTCCATCATGCAAGACTGTCGCACATAACTAGTGAAAATAGTGGATCTACAAGCACACAGTTGCCTTGTAGATCGGCTATCTTAAATCTTTTTAAAATAACAAAAAAAGGGAAGGTTTTGGACATACAAGGTTTCCACCCGACAACAATGATATGCCTTCTGGAAAATGTCTGGGGAATCAGGTATAGCCAGGCCTTTCACGAATTTTAAGTTGACGATTAATTGTCACACAAATAATTTGCGATTAATTATTAAATTGTGTTTCTGGCGGGGTGGTGTCTGGCTGGGTAGCCGCTAGGGATGAGTGGCAGGGTGGTGTCTGGCTGGGTAGCCGCCACACACGATAGCCAATTCCACTTAACAGCGTGAGGGAGATGCAAGGATCAAATGCAATCTTTCTTTAATGAATAACTTCCTTCCACTCAACGTGACAGATGTGAAATATGCTGAAGAATTTAAGTGCTTGATTAGTCCTCTCTTGAAGCACCCATTACACTTATCGTGCGATGGTGTCGGGCACCACAACTAGGGCTGGGCGATATGGTGATAATTATCGTTGAGACGATACAATGTCGCCACGAAATGCCTTTTCAGAGGTATCGTATATATCGTGATACAATTGAGAGAGCCTTGTAAAAAATCCTGTTTAATCGTTAATACAGAGATTCATTGCAGACTTCAATTAAACCTGCATTTTGGTCAAAATCATCAGTTCTCAAACTTTAAAATGTCAAGGTCTCCACTTGACTCTGACAGTATACAAATGAAACCAAATGGACCTGTATAAGGGTCCATTTGGTTTCATTTGTATACTGTCAGAGTTACATACTTGTAAAGTTCAATTTAGACCTCCCAAAAGGAACCCAGAGAGTCTAGTTTTTGTCAAGTAGCTTGGAAAAATAACCATAAAAACCAACGTGAAAAAGAATCATGATAAAATCTTTTATCGTGATACAGCTGGGGAAAATATCGTGATATTGTATTTTTCCCTCACCCCTAACCACAACTGGCAGAGAATAGCAGACCTACAAGCTCACAATGCGTCGCGGCCGCGACGCATTGTGAGCTTGTAGGTCTGCTATTCTCTGCTATTTCCCTTGCGTGACTATGCATGAATAAGGCTTGTTTACACTCTCTTGCTCAGGAGTCACATGGCTGTCCAGGAGGGTCTAAGTAACGTGAACCACTGCACATATGACATACAGTATGCATCCATGCCATAGCACATATGACATACAGTATGTATCCATGCCACAGCACATATGATACACAGTATGTATCCATGCCACAGCACATATGACATACAGTATGCATCCATGCCACAGCACATATGATATACCATATCCATGCTGCATGAGTATGCACATAATTGTCATAGATATATGTCATACAGATTGCAATAAGTATAAAACATGTCACCATGGCATGTACCACCCACGGAGGGGAACGCTACAAAAATAGCACATCTACTGTACGTTAAGCCTGTACATTAAGCTTCGGACCGGACAGTTATTTTGTTGGTCTGTTTTGGTGGTGAAAGAGAGAAAGAGCACACCAAGTACAGAGCCAAATGTAAAAAAAAATAACATTACTTTTACACCAGGGGAAGGCAACCTTAGGCACTGGTGCCAACATTGGCACAGGGGAGGGTGATCACTGGCACACTGGCATGAGTGAGAGATGTTTTTTTTTCTTTTCAAATTAAATATAAAAACAAAAACAAAAAAAAAACGTTTAGTCAGTTAAATTAAGTCCCCTCACACCTACAGACAAATTACATCCTGCACATAATTCTACATTCATTCAAACTCCTATAACTCTGACTGGGGAGGGAGTCTGGGAGATAGGTGGGCTGTTGCTCTGAGTCTAATGATCATTGCATCCTGAAGTAAAAGAAAATATTACAGAAATGTAAAGGTTACGTTTAGCCTATGGTCAACCAAAATCAGTTGTAAGCAGGGCAGGAATTTCATGGAGGCCCTGGCCGCTGTTGCCCCTCAGTTTGGCCTTGTGCCCCTCAAACCAATGGCAAGATCTAAGTGGCCTTAATGCCCCAGCTGACTGTCCGACTTTCTACTCCGTCTCTTTCTTGTCAATATGTAGACAGTATAGACACCGGTGTCTCTTTCTTGTCATGTAGACACTGCAGTGTCCATTGTTGAGAAGTCCCCATCTTTAAACCAATCCAGTGACTTTGATTGGTGCAGGGCTGAGGATGGACCAGATTGTAAATACCATAATTTATCTATTTCACAGCAGATTAGGTTATCATCCCTAACCCTTAAATTCAACAAATTCTTTCAATGGACTAAAATCTTGTTTTATTTGATGGCCTTTCTGCCCTGGCATTTGTCCGTTGTACCCTCAAAAAATGGACTGGTTGTAAGTATAGCATTTTGATTTTCGTAATTAAACGTAATGTTGGCATTGCACACTGACTATCAAGAAAATGAAAACATGAACTTCATGTCAAAAAGGTTGCAGACCCTTGATTTACACAATACTGGTGATAGTGCTGTCAAAACAAGTCTACCAAGCCATCTATGAAATCTATGAAAAAGATTTAATCTGCGGCACAATTTTGTATCTAAGGGGTCCTTGGCCTGAATAACGTTGAAGACCCCTGGTCTATGGGGATGATGACCTCTTTCGCAGACTGGCAGCGTTATGAATTTATATTGGAATGGCTTGTTTGGCACCTACGGAACCAAGCCATTAAAAAAACTAAATGACATCGTACAACCAGAAGGAAGTCACTCAGAGCGCTCACACAGCTTCTCCGCCGGCCAGCATTGTGCAAAGTGTCTGTCAGGACTGGAGCAGTCATTTGGCCCCTTGCCCTGCTCTGACCCTCTGGGGTGCAGCGGACATCACAGATTGCACAAAGATTACATCACTTGAAATGACTTTGCACGACGAGGGAGGCGTCCAAAAAAAACGCTCCGGGCCTCGTCTGTCTGAAGCCTCAGAGATGTGACCTGTGATGTCAGTTTGTCCTCCGGCTTGATTGTGACCTTGTCTTTGAGTTGACCTTTGTCTTATTACCATTCGTGGTCCTTTGAGAGTGCGAATGCGTGCAACCCTGCTTCCCTCCGGGAGGCCAAGGCCAGCCCGACATCTCATTACTCCCGACTACGCGGCCACGTGTGCTGTTAAGCCCCTATCATAGTCCGAGGTGGGGTGATGAGCTATCACCGCGGTGTAGTCTTTTAAAGTCAGAAAACTACGCCATTCGCCACGGTGAAGGGCCATCACGGTGAACACCGACGTCTCTCCTCTGTTTCTACCTTCAGACATCTCCCATCACCTGTTCACTGATTGGTCGATCTAGACCAATCAGTGTGCCCCCTGGTTTCAGAGGCACAAATAGTCACAGTGATAGGACTTCACCGTGACAATGATGGCCTCCACTGGTTATCACATTTTTAGGTGATAGCTTATCACCTAAAAGTTGAGGTGTTACCTCTGACTATGATAAGGCTTTTAGGGTTAGAGATGGGGAGAGTCAGTCGAACGCAGCGACAGAGTAATGCGTATCTGACTCGGAACAACACTACGCACCCCTTTCCCTCCAAGGTCAGACAGACAGAATGTGGCGAAAACCAACCTACGGTTGATTTGGAACATAACAAGCACAAGATGAATGTGGAAGTAACGCTTGCCATGGGGCAATCAACAGTTCCAAACACTACTGGATCGTTCCAAACGTTACTTTATTGTTCCAAACATTTAATCCTTATAATAGGTGTGGATTGAAGCACTTTCCTATGCACACGACATATGCAACATGAATGAAAAATGGTGCATTTACAGTATATCGCGCCAAAGTGCTTTACAATGTGCATTACAGTCACAGACACACACACACACACACACACACACACACACACACACACACACACACACACACACACACACACACACACACACACACACACACACACACACACACACACACACACACAGTGGAGGAAACCATGCAAGGCACCAACCTGCTCATCAGAAGCAGTTATACGGTTCAGTGTCTTGCTCAAGGGCCCTTAACAAGACTCTAAGGGGGTCTTTATACCAGGACGATTGGAAACGCTGCCGGTCTCGTTTTGGATTTATTACCCAAAAAACGTCGCGTTTACACCTTGTTGTTGGTTCGTTTTTCTGTGTTTATACTACAAGTTGACAACGCATGAATTCAAGCAAAATGTGTCATGTTCCCAGCCTACATAGGCCTATACTGTGTATTTACCCTTCAACTATAAAATATAGGCCTATATTGTTTTTAATGAGACATGCTTTGTAATTAGGCTATGCTCCCAAATCCATATTATTATCATCTGTTCGCATATTCAATGAGTCCCGCAAAAGGAGGTTTTTAGCGAGGTGAAGTGAAACACCAACAAAAGTCACCTGGAAGATGAAGGTCGGAACATTTATAGCCTATGGAGCATATTTCTGGACATTATCTACGGGGATGGGCTATATTAAGTGAGTTCTGTCTTCTAGCTGCAACACAGAAGTATAACGCACCATGCGAGGCAACTAACGGAGTAGGCTAGCCTACAGAGGCACATATGGGTATGGTAGTCTACCATACCTTGATTACAAGGGAAAATAATAAAATGTACTTCTTAAAATAAATTCATCATGCCTGTTGCTAAGTATTGGCAACATGACTGTCTTGCATGCGTGCCTTGCACGTGCAAGACCAGACAACAGTCATGTTGCCATACCTTAGCTCTTACTGAACTGACGCACTGCACTGGGATGCGGCGCAATGGAGGATGATGTGCCGTCGCCGTTGCAAAATAAACTAACGGAATAAATTAATGAACTGACGCCATACGCCACTGGCAGTCTGTTATTTCACTGGAAGTCACAATCATAGCCTTCCGTTATGGCTTTAAGTAAATTGCCTAGTTTGGAAGCAACATGCGTGCCTTAAGAGGAGGCTAGACGCACTGGAGAGAAAAAGCGACATGATTTCTTTGACTGGAGGAGAGGGAGCGAGGATATGGAGGAAGTTTTTGTGATGGTCTCTGACTGACTGGACAGTTATGTTTATTCTGTCTGTCTGTCTGTCTGTCTGTCTGTCTGTCTGTGTCTGTCTGTCTGTCTGTCTGTCAGCAAGACTCAGCATATTACAATAACTCACTCATTACCTGAAGTCCGCTGCGTCTGTGATGTGGCGCGGTGCATGAAGAATTAATCCAGTATTTTTTGGTGAGAAGTTGAAAAAGGGGGACGCAAAATAGTCATTAATCATAGCTTTGCTTAGAATGGAATACCATAGCCTAATGGTTTAATTTAACTTTGCGGAGAGGAGAGCTGTTGCAACTCCGACAGGCCAGCTAGGGTACCAGCCCAGGTGCGACGACTTGTGCGTAATTAGACATTTTTAAAAGGCTTTCATATAGACTACTCCTGACATTTTTCAAATGAGGTTTGTGCTAATAGATCACTGGGCTATTTTCTGGGTTTTAATTAGGCCTACAACAACACAAATAATAATAATACATTTTCGGTTAGTCTGACAGACTGACACTTATATGCAGCAGGGGAAGGGGAGCAGAGGAGGGGGTGCTATGACATCATCGCACTCTCCCTCACGGCCGAATTCCGATATTACACCGTTGCGAAACTGATGCGAAACCGCAGAAATGCACTTTCAGAGCCGAATTCGGAAAAGTATCGGTTAGGGTCATGAAACCGCGTCTCCGTGTGTCAAAATGGCCGAATCAATAGTAAAAACTATCGTCTACAAAAAAATCGACCTCATGTAATGACCCCCTAAGACAGCAGGAGGAGACAGGATTCAAACTGGGAACCTTCTGATTCTAGTCTACCTCCAGAGCCACTGCTGCCCTGTACTGTTGATGTTGATAACAATTGATATTGATAGAATATCATTGATTTTGACAGAACAGAATTGATGTTGCCATTGAAGCCGTCTGGAAAAGACTCCCAGGAATAATGAAGTGAAAGCAAATGGAGATTCACGTTGATGTTCAGAAACCCACTTATCGAAATCGGCGACCGGCTCGTGTGATTGGTCCAGTGTTGATTTTGTCGACTAAAACTATGACGAAAAATGTTTGTCGACTGCATTTATTTCACTGACGAAAACTACGTAAAAACTAAGCTGTGGTGACTAAAACTAAGACTAAATATATTGACAATTTCGTCAACAAAATAAAAACTAGACTAAAACGTTAGGGAGGGACTAGTGGAGAAGAGAGTCATTTTAGGTTTGGTTGCTCTCAGGTGTTGCGTGCTGAAAATAGCCGATCTACAAGCTCACAAAGATCGTCTATTTTCAGCACGCAACCAAGTGTAAAATCAGCCATTAGAATGTCATCAAGGCCTGCCAAAATACATTTTAGTTGACTACATCAACTGTAGATTTAGTCGGCTAAAATCATATGATATTTAGTCGACTAAAATTTTACTAATACTAATACTTTTCAAGTGACTAAATTATGACAAAAACTAAATGACATTTTATCCAAAAGACTATGACTAAAAGTAAATCAAAATTTTCTGTCAAAAACAACACTAGATTGGTCAGGAGATGAACCAATCGTTGACCAAACGTGTGTGTATTGAACATAAAAAAACGATCCGTCAGTTAATTCCCAACCAATGACAGTTGATCCTCCTCCATGACCTATGAGAAGCCCCGCCTACCACTGACTAGCCGAGGTCGTCGGGTGAATTGATTGACACGTCCCCAAAGCAGCATGGGTAAATTGATTTCAGAAGCATAAAAAGAGAAGAAGAAAAAAAAATCACTACAGGGACTTCACTTCTCCCGATATTGGGAGGGGATTTGAACTAGCAACCTTTACGACCTCAAGCGTCTTCTCCAAACCTCTAGGAACCCGCCCCCACCATCTGATCAAATACACATAGGATTGGCTGAGGTCAATGAGGTGAATTGATTGACATGCCCCAAAGCAGTGTGGGTAAATGGAATGAGACATTCCAGACGGATTGGCACTCTAAGACAGGATGACACTGCAGACAGACAGACAGACAGTGACGACTACACCTTTTTTGTCATGGTTTTCAACAATTAGGCCTAGACAAGACTACAAAAGACAAGACAAAATACAACCAGGACATCATACATACAAACAGACAAATTTATCTTACTATTAATTTACCGAATGTCCGTCCGCCGTCTGACCGTCTGTCTGCATGCTGACATCACTGATACTAATTTAGTTTAGTTTAGTTTATTTGATCAACTCATACATTTATACAAGTCGTACATCCACATAATCATTGTTACAGGTGATCAAAAGGAATAGGCTGAAGCTGAAAGCTTGTGAATGCCTATCCTACGTATATGGAGATAAAGGAACTTGATAAAGGGAATACCCATTACATAAACAATAACAATTCAAGAATCAGAAATATGTTATAAGAGTATACAAGTTTACCTTCTAGAGAGTGATAATGGAAGAACGTAAGTGAAATGTCCATACAATTTCGGCCGTAGCAGATTAAAAACAACTCAAAAGACTAAACAAACAGTGTCGCCACCATGGTAACAATGCCCAACTGACACCAACAAACCCAACTGACATCACTGACTGACATCACTACAGTGCCCAAATTTGGAGAGGACATCACAGACTGGCCTGGACACGGAACACCATATATGGGCATGAAAGAGTGCCAGCCAGACAGACGGATACAGCGGGTATTGCACAACTGGACATGGATGGTGACTGTTCTGCCCAACGGGCACCAGTCTGGGTTCTCCAACATTACTTCTGAGACTCCTACATTCAATACAGACGAATATTCGACAGGACTGGCCAAATTGTCAAATATTAACACATTGACCGCCATTTTAACATACCTCCGTACTCCCACCTGCCATTCGTCTCCATAGACTTCCATGTAATTGGGTGTGCACGGATCATGCACACCCATGCCTAGATAATGCACCACGTGTGTCCACATTGCTCACAGCTTTCAAACAAAAAAATCCGAATGGAAATCCGTTCAGGCATTCATGAGATAACAGCCACTATGTTTAACAAAGATGGCTGCCAAAATGGCTGCCATGCTTGAAAGATGGGGTTGCTATGGGGGTTAAACATGCAATTTCGCGATTGCTATCATGCCTACTCCATTCAAAAAAAAAAATTGAAAACATTTTTTTTTTTTTTTTTATTCTCGGGACTATCGGGCCTGGCGGGGAAAGACATTGGAATAATCTCGGGACTATCGGGCCTGGCAGGGAATGAGTTAAGTAAGCAAGAGGCGAACATTATGAAAATATCAGATCTACATGCTCACGTTGCGAGGCGTTGTGAGCATGTAGATCTGCTATTTTCACAATATTTATCTGCGGAACCGAGTCACATTAAATGTAATGCCTACAATTCCAAGTGCTCAAATATATTTTGGGGGTCACGGCCTAAAAAGGTTTGAGAACCCCTGGTATAGAGCATTAACAAATTCATCCACCAGGGGCATTGACAACTCATTCCTATGACTTCCTATCAAGCCAAGCTTTATAAACTAAATATATTTTTAAAGAGAAAAAAAGGCAAATATTCGACTTCGGTGAACAACGTCGAATAGTGACTTTGATATTCGAATATTCGAATATTTGGTGAATGTCCTATCACACACCCCCGGACACAGGACTAGTAGTTATATAAAGACAGTAAAACAAAGAGAGTACTACAACTACAAATGTACACATTTACCCAAATGGACCCTTACTGGTAGATCATGGATAAATTAACACTGAGGATGTATTACAGTGAGATCAAGACATCAAATAACACAGAGAGAGAGAGCGAGAGAGAAACAAATATGGAACAGAAATAAACATGAAAAGCAGTAGATGTACAAAGACCACAGACAGACTACAGACAGACAGACATAGAGCTAAAGACAGACTACAGACAGCTACATGACTCATCACTTCTTGACAGTCAGGTTACCTGTCAATGATGTCATTTGTGCACTTCAAGTTCACACAGACAGACAGACAGGTCACATGACCTGCGTGAACAGACAGGTCATGTGACCTCTGTGTACAGTGTGATGCAGCGAGGCTGACAAGCCGGGTTTACTGGAGACACGTTTAAACAAACACTACAGGCTTAGCTCATGTAAACACACGTGTACGCACAGGCCGTAAGCAGGCTAATGTGTGTGTGTGTGTGTGTGTGTGTGTGTGTGTGTGTGTGTGTGTGTGTGTGTGTGTGTGTGTGTGTGTGTGTGTGTGTGTGTGTGTGTTTAGAGTGATGAGACGGGAGGAACTACCGCCGATAAGTGGATTGAGTGTGTATTTGTTTTACTATTTGTAAAACAAATAGTTTCTACGGGCCAAATGTATGCACACTGGTACAGAAATGTTTGTTTAATGGTATAAAACTAAATATGTGTGAGGGTTCGATTGGGGTTAGGGTTACACATTGACAGGTTAGGGGGTTGGAGATATATCTGATTTATACTTAGTTGCATGTGTTTAGCTTTAGTGCACCAAAAATAGCAGATCTACAAGTACAAACTGTTCTCCTTAAAGGACAACTTTGTTTCTTTTACAACAAAAACATTTAGATGGTAATTAGAGAAAAGAAAAGATGAGTGTTTTAAAAAGTTTTCATTTGCGGCTTTCTATGGTTTAAGCGATTTTAATGATGTTGAATTGATTTCAGTGGGTGGGGGCATGCGTACATGTGACAAGTGAGTAAATATGTATTTTTAGACACAATAAGCCCATTCCCAACATGCACCGCATCTTTCATGGGCAGATGTGACTTATGGGGGCTAGTGGTGTTACTGTAAATAGTAATAAAGAAATAGCCGGCTGCACTGAAATCAAAATCACTAACATGATAGAAAGCAGAAAATGAAAACATTTTAACGCTCATCTTTTCCTTTCTCTAATTATAATCTAAAATATGAACCCTTGTTGTGAAAAAACAAAGTTCTCCTTTAAAATGCTGATAGTAATAACAGCATGTGCAGGCACGTGTGGTGTGTGTGTGTGTGTGTGTGTGTGTGTGTGTGTGTGTGTGTGTGTGTGTGTGTGTGTGTGTGTGTGTGTGTGTGGTATAGATAGCTTGCGGACAGACTCTCTCTCAGCAGCCAAAGCGTCTGACAAAGTGCTTTGTATTAAATTACATACATTATATATACATTAGACAGACAGACAGCCACACACATACACACACACACAGGTAAAGCCAGACAGACAGATTGATGGCAATAATAGGAACAAACAGAGATAAATGTCACATGTACCGCACACACACACACACACGCACACGCACACACACACACACACAGGCCTGTCAATATTCCATAAGGACGTGAATGATGGTTTTCCAATAAGAAGGATTGCATGCAGACAATCTGCCAGGGATGTGATGGGGAAATCGCATTACGCTGAGATCTATGATTCTGCTAATATAGACAGACACGCACGCACGCACACACTGGGGATGCGTGTCACACACACACACACGTGCGCGCGCACACACGCACACACACACAAAGGTCAAAGAGGATAATGTCCTCTAGAAAGGACACACACAGTAAAAGTATTAATTCATTCATGTCATGAATTAATTATTAGTATTCATTTTAACCACATCAACCCTCTAGCGTCCATATTCGGGGGGTAACATTGGCTAAAAATAGACGAACTACAAGCTCTCACAACGTGTCGCAGTGTGTCTACATGTTGTGAGCTTGTAGATCGGCTATTTTGAGCAAAGAATACTTGGTGTGTAGGCTAGGGCAGTGTTTCTCAAACTTTTTTCTGCATGGGCACACTTTTCATGTTCCAAGAATCCATGGGCACACCAACATAAAACGGGGGTGTAAATATCGTCACTGTCGGGAAGAAACCTTGTATCTCCAAGTTTCAAATTTGTAAGTTTCTTCTCAAAGTAAAGCCCTGCTTCATCATACAAGGCTGTCGCACAACAGTAGTGAAAACAGCAGATCTACAAGCACACAACGCCTCGCGGTGGCTTGTAGACCGGCTGTTTTCACTAGTTTAGATCATTTTTTAAAAATGATAAATACAACACTGGCTTTCAAGCCGTTTCAAGGGGCACACTTGACCCTTTTGCGGGGCACACCAAAGGTCCCCAGGCACAGTGGTTGAGAAACACTGGGCTAGGGGGGAAGAAAAGGAGGGGAGACAAGGATAGAGCCCTGGGGAAGTTGAACTCCGGTCGGTCAATGAAACATACAGGGCTTTTAAAGTGGTTTAACTCAGAGTGCAGGTCTGTCTGCTCTCGCTCCCACAACGTCTGCAGCGTCCTCTCCTAGATCATCGTTAGTGGTTGATGAGATGAGACCAATCAGACCCATGATGATCACATTGCATCGGGTTTAGCTGCTGGAGCTTAATGCGTTCAGAACGGGTACACATTATTGTGTATCATTATTTTATGCTTTAACTATTGAAAAATAGCAGATATACAAGCTCACAGCGCAGCACCGAGTGCCGCGCTGCGAGCTTGTAGATCTGCTATTTTTGAAAAATCGTGACAATTGGAATTTGGACCCGATTCTATGAGTGTCTTTTGAATCCTTCTAAGATTTATTTTTTTAAAAACCCTATGTTTCTATGTCAGCAATCTGACCAGCCATTGTCAAAGAAAAGATCCTTTTCACTTAACTGGAGCTCAGTTAGTCTGTTCTTGAGAGACTACCATGTCAGTGGTTCTCAAACCTTTTCATGTGAAGGACTCCCAAACTGATATTTATTTGGCAACGGACCCCCATCTCAAAATATCTAGCTCCAGGGACCCCCCAGAAGGAGGTTAGCTTTAAAAATACATATATTCAAAGATTTGCACACATTTTCACGACTTTTTCAAAAATAGCAGATCTACAAGCTCGCAGCGCGGCACTCGGTGCCGCGCTGTGAGCTTGTATATCTGCTATTTTTCTATAGCTAAAGCATTCAATAATTTAGGCCTAAATGGGTTAATGCGTTTACATATGGTTAAAAGACAGTAATCATAATAATGATAATAATACACCATGTTTTGTTTATTTTATTCATATCTTAAATGCAGATTAAAGCTAAAATTAAATATCTCGACTGAAAATGTTTCATGGCCAACTAAGTAAAGTCCTGACTGTGTGATCTGTGAAAACAATGTGAAAGGAGCCTCCACACACTAGCGCCGTTTCATAAAACATTTAAGACAAAACATTTAAGACAATATGTAAAATGATGATGTTTTTTTTTTATATTGGTTCTACAGGTGGAGAAATCACAGATTGAAGCTCTAACCTTTTCTTTTATGAGATATCCGAGACCAATGCTCCAAGAAGATTTTGAACACATTGCTAGTTTGACCACTACAGATGCTCTAATCTTAAAACTAGTAAGACACCGCTTTAAGGTGTCCATATATGGGCATTCCCAGATATGGGCTTAATATTGATGATCAGATATCTAAGGGCATAAAAAAGGACAGAATTAATTTGCAAATGTGGTTGTCACGACGCCCGTCACACTTGCAAATGAATTCTGTCTTGGCCATATATGGAGCGTGACTGACTGAGTGACTGATGCACATAAGCTGCAGGGTGACTGAGTGACTGATGCACATGAGCTGCAGGTTTTCATAGTAAATGCGACCTACGGTCGCAACAATAACCGGAAAATAGGCTCTATACAAGATCTCAATGTGTCGCTCTGCGTTAAAGAGAGCTTGCAGGTAGCCTATTTCCGATGTAATCCAAATAACTGAAATCAGTCGTGGGAACTGAGAACTTTAATCCGTCACTTCTCTTCATCTGCTGACTGGCTGCCCGAGGAGGAATGTCACGGCAACCATCCGTCCGTCCGTCCGTCCGTCCGTCCGTCCGTCCGTCCGTCCGTCCGTCCGTCCGTCCGTCCGTCCGTCCGTGGCCCTTCAGTTTGGCCTTCCTCTGGCCCTCGAATAAACGCTCTGCCCCGAGGCCACAGCCAGCGAGGCCTTGATGCATCGCCTTGATGCATCGCTCACACCAACGCACAGATCTCAACGCTTTCTCCTCCAGCCTGCCCTCTCTCCCCCCCTCTCTCTCTCTCTCCCTATCCCAGTCGGTAGATTTTCAGACAGCAGCGTCTTTTGTTGAGATCCTGGGCTCTTGAACTCCCCCTGACTCACCGTCTTCAAAAGAGCCAGTCCAGTGACTCCGATTAGCCAGTCACCGGGGTGGAGCACGTGTGAACATGTATGGACCTTTGACTCAGCCGTTTTGGTACAAAATATTGGGTAACGGTTGTCATTAGAAATGCGTGAAATAAGTGAAATAAACATTTTTTTTTATACTATTTATTTCACTGATAGTTATGTTATGTATTCAAAGGTTTTTACAAAGTTAATCAAAGAACAAAGGCGAGCCGAGTGCTTCCTGAGAGTTCACCGGGTGACGATTAATTACTTCTGTGGACTTTAAAAAAAAAAGATCATGGCTTTATTTGATGGCCTTCCTGCCGTGGCGTTTGGCCTTTGTGCCCTCAATGGAATTTACAACGCCAAAGGCCAAGTACCTTTGCCCCTAAAAGACGGTGAAATTCCAGCCGGCCTGCAGGCGTATTAAATGCCCTTTCCTCTCTGCCTCCGTGTAAAAACTGCCTTTTAAAGTGAAATCCATCGGTTTCAGTTTCATGTCCAACCAGCCAGGGGGGATTCGAACCCGGGGCTTTACACACGTGGGCCGGGAGAGCAAACTTCTACCGCTTCTGCAAGGGGGAGGGATGATGTGCGTATGAGTTTCAGGCATTACTGCTACTTGTCAACCAGAGGTAGGTGTCCCTATATACCTCAGTGGTTTTCAACCGGTGGTCCGGGGACCACCAGTGGTCCTTGAGGAGGTTCCAAGTGGTCCCCAGCAAAAACGATGGAGAGTTGGTAACCAAATGGACCCGTATAGATCTTTAACTCTTGAGAGTGTAACATCTCGAGAGTTAAATGACTGTTAAACATCTGCATTACTTAATTTAGCCAACAAGAAGTCTACACAAATAGAGAATGTAGATGAATTGTTATTTTGATCAAGGTTTTGCCTGTTATCTCTCCTATGGTATCAACATCAATACAGCATGGAATTGTGGACAAAATCTTTATCCAACAATAACAAAATATTCAAGGTTTGGGGTCTGACATCAACATGTGGAACGCCCTTCCACAAGCCTTAAAGGAGAGCAAATCCCTAGCCTCCTTCAAAATTGGTAAAAGTCACCTTCAGACAGCTGCTACCCGTGACTTGTAATTAGACTAAGCCCCCATGCTCCCCCCCCCCCCCTTTTCTTTTTTCCTACCTTTGTATTTGATGTTATGCTTTTGAAACTGATATTATCCTAGATAAAGTACTATGTTCTATCCGTCTGTCTTTCAATGTTATATGAGATACTTAAAGTGTGGTTCCTGTGGAAATAAGCCTCGGCTTTCTAGGATCTCCTTTTAGTTGACCTTGTACCAGTGATTTGTACTGTCATGAAACTGTACTTTTTTCTATTGCAAACCTCTAATAAATTCTTCAATCAATCAATCAATCTGAGAGGCTAAATCTCATCAAATGTCTGTGGCTCAAATGCAGAATAAATAATGGACCTTGATGTGAATAAGGTTGAAAACCACTGTTCTACCAGACACCAGGGTCTCAGTGGAAGAGTAGAATAGTTATATTCTAACAATACACGTTCCACTACCGTACAGATTGGGTAAAAAAGGTTCCTGATTGCGTCAAGGACTAAACTGGGGAGAAGATAAAAAGGTCAGACATGTACAAGGAAAGTCTCATCTTATCTTTAACCTGGAAGTCTGTTGTGATACAGTATCTCTTCTACAAGACAGGTGTGGAAGAATTAAGATAGAATTACACCTTAAAACTTATGATATATGATATGTTCTGACTGTATGAATATGGTAGAGTCAAGATGCCATGGATGGCACGGAGAGCCTGCTATGTATTGTTTTGGGTACGACTTGGTCCTGAGATAGAAGCAAGTTCCTTTCTATATCTGCTTTCACCATTCTTTTGTAAGAGGTAGCTCTCCACCAAACAGACTAGCACTACTACAGATACAGACTGTAAAGGTAGCTCTCTCCACCAAACAGACTAGAGATTACTACAGACTGGCAGTCGAATTAAATCGAGAAGGAGTGAAAAGAAGGCGTGTTCCCTAAACCCACCAGGCTTGAGTTAGGACCTGCCTCGCGGAAACGCGAGAGCTTCCAGGAGTGGCTGAAATCCTTGCCAGACACATGGAGTGTAGATAAAGTCAGACCTAGTAAAGGCATGAAAACAATCTTGTACTAAAGTGCTCAAAATAAACGGTGCTAAAAAAAAATACTTTGTACTGTGCTTAAAAAAGGGAAAACTTTGTGCTTAAAAAAGGGAAAACTTTGTAACTTTGCTAAAGAGAAAAACGTACTGAGAAAGCTATTAATTTGTCACTACTGTGCTCAAAATAAAAACTCTTACTGATTATCAGTTAAATTGTTATAGTTTGGATATGGCTTTTGGCGTATTATGCTGTGTGTATTATTGTAATGGATCGGTAGTTAACAGGTACAGTATTGCTTTGCACTAAGAGCACTAAGTATATGCACTTTCATACTTAAGATTATTGAGAGGGGCGTGACCACGAGGCGGTTCTTAACTCAATCCTGGTGGGTTTAGGAAACACGCGAAAAGGCAACTCAATCCTGGTGGGTTTAGGAAACACGAGAAAAGAAGCGGTGAGCCGACACAGACAGACAGCTATGTGTTGCTAACAACAGCATATGGCTTGATGTCTTTTTCAACAACAAGTGTGCTATCATAATCCAACGGTCGAAAGCCTCGGTTGGCTTTCAGTGCCTCCCCACAACTTGCGACCCGACGCGACAGTGTGCCCAGCCCACCGCAGCGCGACAGTGTGCCCAGCCCACCGCAGCACCGATTCAACAGCACATTTACAGCAACAGACGCTTTCCAACACTTGGTGCATGAAATTGGCAACGTTTTAAAAATATCACAGGTGAATATTGCAAAACCCTGAATAAATACAACAAAGCATTGACACAATGATCAAATAGATGTGTG
This sequence comes from Nannobrachium achirus, assembly GCF_963921795.1. Taxonomy (NCBI): domain Eukaryota; kingdom Metazoa; phylum Chordata; class Actinopteri; order Myctophiformes; family Myctophidae; genus Nannobrachium; species Nannobrachium achirus. Next base: position 5,686,966 of record NC_137818.1, on the reverse strand, counting down.
GGGGGGGAAAAGCAGCCATCTTAACAGTTTTCCATTTACCCCGATTAACGGCCGGACTACACCAAAAAATGCGCACATACGCGCGTACTGTCCGTGAAGACGCTCGCGCTCGCGTATGCGTAAACGCTCCAGGCTACACCAAGGAGGGAGTATATGTGAGGAAGACCAGATAGTCTGTGTACAAAACGCATACGCGTGCTTAAAAAATAGAACCGATCCTATTTTTAGGGAATGCGTATTCGTGGTTCGCACAATCCGTACGCCTGGTGTAGCCGGATGAATTGATATACATTGGATCTATCCAAAACGCGCATACGCGCGCACGACTCGCATACACACGCATACGCACTGACGCGCGCGAAACGGCTTGGTGTAGTCCGGCCGTTAGACGTGACTTATACTAGACTCACAACTCTAAAGGCTTAGAGCTACGATGGTCCTGCAACGACAGACTAAAGGAGTGTCCACAGTCCACACCAAGAACCATGACTTCAACCATAAATACGTAAGTATGTTGTTGTTAAAATGGTATAATTTAAGTAGAGTGCAGAGTCCACGATCACAATGATATCGTCGTTTGAATGATAGAAAAACAGACAGCCCATGAAAATCCAGGGTGCCACATTCACCATGTATCGTGGATGCTTACATCAGTATGGTAATATTTACCTTTACCTTTTATCATTATTGATAACCCCTCCACAACACCACCACTTCAATAAACACATGAACCCCGGTCTATCCCTATTATGGGGCGAACATGCAGTGAAAATAGCAGATCTACAACCTTGTAGGCCTACACAACAAGTACACAACGCGACCGGGATCGTTATGTCATTGCTGTTTTGCACTGTCAAGTATCACCATGTTATGTGATCTATTAGCATGTTATCACTCTATATTATATGTGCTGTATTGTTAGTAGGTTATATATGATGTGTATTATCAAGTTGTTACGGCGTAGTAGCGCGTTATGGAGGACCAGGCAGAAACGGCGTCATTGGGTAAATGGCTGACGAAGACTGAAATTACATTAACGCTTCATTATGTGATGAAGGTTGGAATCAAAGTCTGTAGATCTCCCCCAAGATGGACCGATCTGATGAAATGAAAGCGCACACACACACACACACACACACACACACACACACACACCAGGGTCACGTGACACTCTACACAAGTGTGTGTGTGTGTGTGTGTGTGTGTGTGTGTGTGTGTGTGTGTGTGTGTGTGTGTGTGTGTGTGTGTGTGTGTGTGTGTGTGCATGCGTGTGCATGTGAGAGAGAAAAAGAGGGAGAGAGTGTTTTTTTCCCGCACAGCCCCGGTCTTGTCGCCTGCCTGGTGGTGGGGGAAATAAAAAATGAAGGGAGGGGAGACCACAGGAAAAGAGGGGGAGACAGGGGGAGAAAGAGAGAGAGCAGCCTCCCTCCAGTCACCGGGGGAGACGCCAGGCACGTGCACACATAGACATCAAAGGGGGCTTAAGCCCCTGCCCTTTTATCCGTCTGTAAAAAGTGCCCTCTCTCTCCAGACCATGACTGCAGTTTTTACTATGGTGAAAGAAATGCAAATGCCATCTTTTCATGCCAATTCATGCAGGCAGCATTCAAGAGAATTGCCTTGTCCAAACTCTCCTGAACTTGAATGAAATGCAGCATCTTATGTTTAAAGAATTGCCCTCTCTGTGTAGAAACCCATGCCGTTGCGCCACATCTCCAGTATTGACTTGATCATGCTTAGTTCAGTGTGGTATCAAGCACCGAAAATAGCCGACCTCCAAGCTCACAACGCGTCGCATGCAGCGATATTTCCACCAAAAGGCCCTTTTGGAAATGTCAGCCCCTGCCTCTCTAACATTCTCTGCACGTCCCTGGACAGGGGGGAGAGGGGGAGAGAGCAGCAGCCTCCCTCCAGTCACCGAGGGGAGACACCCACCCTGGAAGGGGGGAGAGAAAGGGAGACACCCACCCTGGAAGGGGGGAGAGAAAGGGAGACACCCTCCCAAAATGTCATTGTTCCTACTGTACATCCCATTAGTCAGAATCTGGTGATGTTAACCTGGTGAAAGATACTATGCCTAAACCTAACCCTAACCTCAGTAAAACTATGCCTATATCTAACCCTAAAACCTAACCCTAACTAAATTCAGACTAATGAGATGTAGGACTAATGAGATGTAGGACTTATGGGCAGTCCCCCCCCCCCTGGAAGGGGGGAGGAGACACCCACCCTGGGGTGGGTGATATGGTGATAATTATCGTTGAGACGATACAATGTCTCCACGATATGCCTTTTCAGAGATATCGTGTATATCGTGATACAATTGAGGGAGCCCGTTTTGATTAATCGTTAATAGAGATTCATTGGAGAATTAAAGTTATACCATGTAACTTTTTTTATAAAACAAATCTTAAAATTGTCCTAACTGTTAAATCGCTAAAGTTTTAGAACCCCCACTCTGTTATTTTCAGCTTCTGAAGCCTTCTCTTTATATGTTTTCTATGAGTTGTGAGGGGGGGAGAATTTCCCGGCAAAATGATGTCATCTCCCATATGATACACTACCGGCCAATCACAGCGCCGATCATACACCACCGGCCAATCACAGCGAGTCTTGCTGTCTCTAAAGGAAGTAGCTTCCCTCAGCAACTGTGTTTACATTGGTGAAGGAATCTTGCTTGCTACTCCCTCAATCCTGGTCTAAAAAATCGTATCGGCGAGGCGGATGTGTTCGCGACGGCCGCGGTGGTCCGCGGACCACCGGAACGACTCCGGCCGAAAAAAGCAATACCGCTACTGACCACTAGTTGAGCAGCTTCCACAGTACAGCTTTAAATTTAAACCTGCATTTTGGTGTAAATCAGTAGTTCTCAAACTTTAAAATGTCAAGGTAAGGGTCCATTTGGTTTCATTTGTATACCGTCAGAGTTACATACTTGTAAAGTTCAATTTAGACCTCCCAAAAGGAACCCAGAGAGTCTAGTTTTTGTCAAGTAACTTGGAAAATAACCATAAAAACCAACGTGAAAAAAGAATCGCGATAAAATTGTGTATCGTGATACAGCTTGGGAAAATATCGTGATATTATTGTATCGCCCACCCCTACTGGAAATGGAGAGAGAAAGGCAGGGAGACACCCACCCTGGAAAGGGAGAGAGAAAGGGAGAAACCCACCCTCCCTGCCATAGCCCAGGCAGGCCAGGCACACAGCCTCCCAGACGGGGTAATCTAATTCCTGCTCTTCCCCGCCGCCCCGAGCTCAATAATACTCTTATTGTGTTGTCCGTCCCATCTCTTTCTATCTAGAGCCATTCTGCCTGTGTTACTGATACCTAAAAACCTAATCAATGGCCAGCATTGATCCCTCGTCCTCCACTCCTCCCTGTGTCTTTATGAATGGAAGGACACTAAAAGATAAGATGCAACACAACATCACACAGACACCCCATCTAGAGATGGGACGATACACGATGGTTTATCGTGATTTAAAAAAAAACACTCATGATAATCGTATCGTGGAGATTTAATTTATCGTGATATAGTTCTCCGTCATGCACTGGGATCAATTCACCTTTTATTTGCCGAGCTGCATATCTGGTACCACTTGGTAAAAGGTACTTAGTAATATACGTACTTGATACAGTCTTTTTTTCAGTCTATTTTTCACGTCGATCTACAAGCTCATGCGACGCGTTGTGAGCTTGTAGATCTGCAATTTTTTGGCAAATGTTCCCCCCAGGATTATCGAGATAATATCGTAAATCGCGATTTCTTATGTCACAATAATCGTGATATGACATTTTCATATCGTCCCATCCCTACACCTATCTAGTGTTTTCATCAAGGGTTATTTAAAAACATCACCTTTCTCAAGCAAATGATGCAGCATGATGCATGGACCATTTTGGGGGTCTTTAACTCTGAGTCTACACAAATGGAACATACGGGTCCATTTGGTTCCGTTTGTGTAGAGAGATAAAGGTTATCACATGGGGGTCCATGGACTAAATGCTATCAAGTGGGATGACTATATGTGATCAAACTGGGGGCCCATGGACTAAAATGTTATCACATGCTGGGGGTCCATGGACCATATGCTATAATGGGGGTCCATGGACCATATGCTATAATGGGGGTCCATGGACCATATGCTATAATGGAAGTCCATGGACCATAAGCTATAATGGGGGTCCATGGACCTAATGCTATAATGGGGGTCCATGGATGGACATTATGCGATCAAACTGGGGGCCCATGGACTAGAATGATATCAAATGCGGGTCTGTGGACTAAAATGCTATCAAATGGGGGTCCATGGATTTAGACTAGGATATATGCTATCAAATGGGGGTCCATGGACTAAATTCTATCAAACTGAGGGTCCATGGCTGGAACGATAGGCTATGCTTATCAAACCGGGGGTCCTTAGCTTACGCATGGAAGAAGGTTGAGAATCACTGTTTTTATTAAAACAAGGCCATCATCAAGCAAGCAGCTCCATCTCATATCAGGAGAGGAGAGGATTTAATTTAATAACGACGTCTCTCTTTATTATCAGTATTATTAATTCCAAACAGACCCAGCCAGGCAGCATGCACTCAAAGTGATCAGTTTATCGACCATATCGATGGCATTATAGTTAATCGGTCATCTAACTGATTGATTGGGTTAAAAAAAAGAAGGCACAGGATAGGAGGACAGGGGGAGGAGAGGAGAAGTGATGTTGCTGCACATGCATGCCTGGTGCATAAAAAAACGCCGATTCCTTCCAACCACGTTCTGTGTCGTTCATCACCATCACCGGTCAGATATAAACATGGTGTCATCGTGGTCGTAACGGTCACACAACGGATCGCATGCAGGTCAGGATGTGGTTTTAATGCAGCCTGTAACGGTCTGTAACCGCCGCAGCATTAACACATCAACACTTTAATGTTTTTATCAATCTGCGCGCAGCCTTTGTTCTAAATGGAAGCGGCGTCTTGCCGCTGCTGTGTAGCCTACCTCTCTCTCTCTCTCACCACACACACACACACACACACACACACACACACACACACACACACACACACACACACACACACACACACACACACACACACACACACACACACACACACACACACACACACACACAGAAGAAAAAAACACGTTTTTTCCAACCAGATAACGCTCAGTTTCCTATGCGTCTATTATCGCTCCAAAACGGATCAGACATCACAAATGCGAAACCGCTTCTTCATCTCCCATTAAAAATAACTGATTTTCTGCACGTTGGATTTCAATTCAAAGAGCAGTCTGTGGGGGAAACGGCAAAGGCGTTTTCCAAGCAGCCAGACAGACAGACACACATGTGACTGGAGACAAACAGATGAAATCATATCCCATAAATTAGGCTATATTATCCTCCTATCACAAGAACAACCATCATCAGAACGCAGCTCTGAGCCCAACAAGAACAGAACAGCAAGCCTTGCCGGGCGGCTCTCTCTCCCTCTCCCCCTCTCCCTCCTCTCTAGTCCGATAAGCAACGCTTTAAACCACTTGAACCCCACACACCAACACCAGCCAGCCCACAGCATCCATATTATTCTAGCAGCGAACATTAACCGAAAATAGCCGATCTGTGCATGAAGCTTTAGCGACGCGATGCTTCTGGCCGTTCTGGCACTTAACGGCTATTTTTCCCTCCTCTGGCGATAGACTAGAGAGATTTTTTTTGTGGTTGCAGGCTCTGGGAAATTGAAGGCTTCAGGCTCACTAGAACGAAGAGGGGGGGAAAAGCCATGAAGGCGATCCATTCCCTGAAAGCAGTTGTTGCCACTGTAAAGAAGGGTAGGGGGCTTTAAAACAGATAGCTCTGCAAGCAAGGCTTCTTCTTCTATCTTACCTGAGTTCAGATCCTTAACATCCACTCTTATCTTCTGCTCTCCAACAGCTCTGTCTGTCTGTCTGTCTGTCTGTCTGTCTGTCTGATGATCCCGTTGTGTTGCTCCTTCTCCTCCGTGCATTAATGAAGAACAAACCCAACGCAAAATAAGCCCCTGAGATTCAGATAATAATATAATTTAAAAAAGAATAAAAGGCGTTAAAATAATCCAAGTATATCGTCCGTTCCTGCTCGATAAAACATCCAGAGTGTCTTCTTCTTCTTGTCTTGAGTTGTGGTTCTTCTCGTGTGTCTGACTGTGTTTCTATCAGAACGCTTCACACACAGCAGCAGCAGATTCTTGTCTGTGGTGCACAACTCTCCATTTGAGAGAGAGATACTGAGACTGAGGGAGAGAGAGAGAGAGAGAGAGAGAGAGAGAGAGAGACCTGCCCACATTACTGGACCGTACCACCCTGTAAGGTGGTGTGGGGGTGGGTGTGTGTGTGTTCCAAAAGGGAGAAATGGTGGAGTCAGTCATTTCAGATATATTTTTTGATTGTTTCTCTTTTCCCCCCCTTTTTTTCCTCCTATTTTCTTCTTTTGTAATTGATGATATCCTATGATAGATAGATAGATACCTAACATACCTTTATTATCCAAAGGGGGGAAATCAGTTGCCCAGAGGCAGCACAGCAGTATAAGGATATTTACAAAGTTACAGAGAAGTATGGAAAGAATAAAAAAAAGAAGAGTACAGTAAAGAGCAAGGTACAACAAAGAATGGGAACGAAGAATATTTTATAAGGTACACAAAGGGTCAGAAAACTGTCAAAGCTCAACGTGAAACAGCCAACTAAAAAAAAAAAAGCAAACCTTAAGCACAACTATCAATCCAGTGCCAAACAAAAGTGTCCATAACAGTCAATGGTAGTCAGTGCTGTATCTTACCACCATGTCAAACACATGCAAAATACTCAATACTACTAACACAACCTAATAGTGCAGAGCCAAACAAAAATAAAGTGTATACTGGTACTCTGTTCTATCCGTCTGTCATTCAATGTTATGAAACTGTACTTATTCCTGTGCAACCTTCTAATAAATTCTTCAATCAATCAATCAATATCATGAGATCATCAGATTGATTGAGGGGAATAATGTATGTTTGTCTGATGGGAGTTTTGAATGAATTAGGGATGATTGTTCTTTGATTTAATCTACTTTTATTAGATTTTTTTTTTACTGGACTCCAGCTCAGGTTGGAGTTGGTACGGTCCAGCAGCCAGCCTACCTCAGATAGTGGTTTATTCTCCACAACACAGATGTGGAGAGACAGAGGGAGGGGGGGGGGTGGAAAGAGAGAGCGGAGAGAGAGAGAGAGAGAGAGAGAGAGAGAGAGAGAGAGAGAGAGAGAGAGAGAGAGGGGGGAAGGGGGGGAGGGCAGAGGTAGAGGGGAGAGAGAGAGGTGGGAAAAGGGGGAGAGAGGCTAAGAGAGGGGGAGGAAGAGGTGGAGAGAGGGGGGAGGAGAAGAGAGGGAGACAGCTAAAGGGAGAGAGGGCTAGGGGGGAGGGAGGGAGGGAGAGAAAGAGAGAGATAGATCGGGGGAGAGAAAATCAGAGAGAGGAACAGAGCAAGAGAGGGGAGAGAGGGAGTGAGAGGAAGAGAGGGGGAGATAGATGGAGAGAGAGAGAGGAAAGAGGGAGAGGGGGAGGAGAGAGAGAGAGAGAGAGATGTAGTACAGACAGACATAGCGGGAGAAAAGCAGAGGTGGAAAAAGTACTCACATTTTGTACTTAAGTAAAAGTATCAATACTGCACTGTAGATGTACTCCGTTACAAGTAAAAGTCCAGAATTCAAAATGTACTTGAGTAAAAGTACAACATTATTGGCATCAAAATGTACTCAGAATACCAAAAGTAAAAGTAGGCCTACAACTTTTTTGAAAATAGCAGATCTACAAGCTGCGCGTTGTGAGCTTGTAGATCGGCTATTTTCAAATAGCTTAGGTATAAAATAGGGCTAAAAGTGCTTTGTGTATGTTTTATAATATTATAATTTATATCTGCAAAGTAACTAGTTACTTAAGTTCTCGAATAAATGTAGTGGAGTAAAAGTACAATATTTGGATCCGAGATGTAGTGGAGTAGAAGTAAAAGTATTGGAAATTGGAAATACTCAAGTAAAGTACAAATACCTCAAAATTGTACTTAAGTAAATGTACTTAGTTACTTTACACCACTGAGTACAGACATAGCAGGAGAAAAGCGAGGCGAGTGTGGTGATCAGTTTCACAAGCCAGTAAAGAAATGAAAGCTGTGTTGTTTTCACACGTTTGAATAAAGACATATTTCTCCAATTAATGTTTCTTCATCTCGTTAATACGGCCAGAGAGTTTTTTTACGAGGAGGAATTATAATCCCTTTGAGTTTATTGTGACGCCATATATCAGCATTAAACACAGCATCGCTGTGAAAAACCATTACGTTTTATCACGCACAAACTCATTAGCTGTCTGTCAATAACTTGGAGCGGGTTTAAGAAAAAAGCAATTAGCCTAATAATATTTTTTTTGTGGTGGTGGAAACCTTGTACGGCTAGAAACTGTTCCTCTTTTATTGCTATTTAAATATTTTCACTGTTTTTGTGCGACACTTGGGCATTGAGGTTTGGCATTCATTTACGAAAATATATAAAAAGTTCAATGAACTGCGGAGATTCAAGGTTTCTGCCTTTCTGCGTACGAGCGTCTATGTGTGTCAGTCAACCACAGTCTGACTCTGCTGTTGCCACCTACGTTTAGTTAAATCTAAACAGGCGTTGACACAAAGGCTTGCCCGCCTGTCCCTAGCAGGTAAATCAAACTTTGTGGAAGGCAAGTAGAACATGGCTTGTACTTGCCCAACGGGCAAGTAGGCCTACCTCTGAAATCTTAGTGTTAACCCATGCTAAAATATCTAAGGCCATGATTAATTCATTTTTTCCCCTTCTACTTTTCTTCTATTTCTTTTACAGTAGAATAAGTTAGTCATACATAACAGCACAACACCATCCTGGTAGGTCCTGGTAGGAGATAAAACCATCAGTACTAGAGGTTCTGGTAGGAGATAAACTAACAGACATAAAGTTCCTTCCTATAAAGAAAGAAAGTAATCATATATCATTTTAATGTGTAAAAGCCTGTCCATAGTATCTCCGAAATGTTCTGTGAGTTGGACTTTCCGATGTGCAAATTTCCAAACTCTCATTCGGTCTAATGCTTTTCAGAAGTTAGAGGGACATATCATAATTTTATGGTCGAAAAGGACCTTTTGACCGAAAAGGACCTTTTGACCGAAAAGGGCGGTTTCGGTCAAGGTGTGTGGACAGGGCTTACTCCTGATTTCACATGAGAAAGCGTTGTGCTCATGATAGTGAGTTAGTTAGTGAACAATAAATGATCCAGCAGGCTGATACATTTATCAGGACAGGAGATCAACTTTGAAGACATTTTTGTGCCTACATCTGGCTTTGACTGTATGTACTGTATGTATGACGTACTGTATGTCCCACACTTGGCGGGACGCTTAATGAAATTAACTCCGCTCACTTCACACTTTCTCAGCTTCACTCCTCAATTCACGCTCGGTGAGCATGCCGAAAATAGCAGATCTACATTCTCACTAACTCCTGTAGGCTGGCATTTTGGGTATGAATGGGGCCTCAGCCTGCTGTGTGCCAAGCTGAGCCGAGCTGAGCTGAGCTGACCCACGTTCAGTTCTTATGGAGTATGTTTTAGGAGCAGGTCTTATGTAAGAAGACCCATGCATGCATGGTGTCGCTGTCTCCAGCTCAGGTTTCCTGAACAGCGTCTCTCCTACACACTCTCCATCTCACTTTTCCATCTGTCTGTCTCTCCTACACCGTTGGTTCTCAGAGTGGGGTCCGGGGACCCCCAGGGGTCCTTGAGGGAGTTCCAGGGGGTCCTCAGCTAAATGATAGTTAGGATCCAAATGGACCCTTATGGGCATGTAACTCAGAGAGTGTACACTCTCAGAGTTAAATTAACATAGATTTTACAATATAAATTGGGGTCTTAAAGATAGAAATGCCATTAAATGGGTGTCCGTAGCCTAATGCATGTCAAACTGAGGGTCCTTGAAATTAAAATGATTCAGAATCACTGCTACAGCCGTACAAATCTTCTCTTATGGGGGTCCCTGGCATGGCATATCTTTTAAAATGGGGGTCTGCGGGCTCATAAGTGTCAATTTGGAAAAAGACACTCTCAGCTGTCCTACTGTCTGTCTCTCCTACACTGTCTCCCTCTCAGTTGTCCTACTGTCTGTCGCTCCTACACTGTCTCTCTCTCAGCTGTCCTACTGTCTGTATCTCCTACACTGTCTCTCTCTCAGCTGTCCTACTGTCTGTCTCTCCTACACTGTCTCTCTCTCAGCTGTCCTACTGTCTGTCTCTCCTACACTGTCTCCCTCTCAGTTGTCCTACTGTCTGTCTCTCCTACACTGTCTCTATCTCAGCTGTCCTACTGTCTGTCTCTCCTACACTGTCTCTCTCTCAGCTGTCCTACTGTCTGTCTCTACAGTGTCTCCCTCACTCTCAGCTGTCCTACTGTCTGTCTCTCCTACACTGTCTCTCTCTCAGCTGTCCTACTGTCTGTCTCTACAGTGTCTCCCTCAGTCTCAGCTGTCCTACTGTCTGTCTCTCCTAGACTGTCTCTCTCTCAGCTGTCCTACTGTCTGTCTCTCCTAGACTGTCTCTCTCAGCTGTCCTACTGTCTGTCTCTCCTACACTGTCTCCCTCTCAGCTGTCCTACTGTCTGTCTCTCCTACACTGTCTCCCTCTCTCAGCTGTCCTACTGTCTGTCTCTCCTACACTGTCTCTCTCTCTCAGCTGTCCTACTGTCTGTCTCTCCTACACTGTCTCTCTCTCAGCTGTCCTACTGTCTGTCTCTCCTACACTGTCTCTCTCTCAGCTGTCCTACTGTCTGTCTCTCCTACACTGTCTCCCTCAGTCTCAGCTGTCCTGCTGTCTGTCTCTCCTACACTGTCTCCCTCACTCTCAGCTGTCCTACTGTCTGTATCTCCTACACTGTCTCCCTCAGTCTCAGCTGTCCTACTGTCTGTCTCTCCTACACTGTCTCTCTCTCAGCTGTCCTATACTGTCTGTCTGTCTCTCCTACACTGTCCCTCTCTCAGCTGTCCTACTGTCTGTCTCTCCTACACTGTCTCACTCTCAGCTTCCCTACACGTCTGTCTCTCCACTGTCTCGCAGTTTCACAAACCGTCAGCATGAATAAAATATAAAGCAAAGTAAATGTCATTTTTGTCTATAAGTAAAATAACTTCTTCCAGCCGACGTGTGCCTAAAATAACCCTCCCTGGCTAAAGCTCTGGTCTGGTCTGCTCTGGGCTGGGCTGGGTTGGGTCTGGGTTAGCATGACTGTGTTGGTTGAATGGTTTCATTGGATCCCTGTAATCAGGACATAGTTTGACAGTTAGGTCTCTCTCTCTCTCTCTCTCTCTCTCTCTCTCTCTCTCTCTCTCTATTTCTCTCTCCTGTAATTTTCTTAATTGAAGCCACTTGAGGGTCTAGCCCTCTCCTCCTTTCATCTCATCTGTTCCCCTCTTATCGTATTCTTTCTTATTTCTCCTCCTCTCCTCTCCTCTCCTCTCCTCTCCTCTCCTCTCCTCTCCTCTCTTCTCGGAGAGGGCTGGAAGAGAAGAATCAGAATGAGAACAGAATGTGTTTGTTGGTCAGGTGAGTCTCTGATGTCTGCACCAAGACATCAGAGACACATCTAATACATACAGTACTTCCTAACAGATTACACACTCCCAAAGTGAGTTTGAAAACATGACCAACGACAAAAGAACTCCCATACCTACTGGGAGAAATACAACAATGTGCAAACACAGCAGCATTGATTTGTGAACTTGGCTAGCGAACGGAACACAACCACCCTAAGGACTACAAACCACTGAGTGACCACTAGTCTAGACCTACTGCTCTACTGTACTATTTCAATCGTTTTGAGAAAAAATAAATGCTGCTATTTGTTCCAAAGCGACTGCAAAAGATTGCTGCTACAGTATGTGTCTCAAAAAGATTTATAGCCTTTAGATGTCTATAACGACACAAATCACACAATGTGACATAGCTCTGTTTACACAGTGCCGTACCCCCTCCAACTGTTCCCCTTTTTCAACTGTTTTTATTATATTTTGACACTTGCTTTAGCAATGTAAACATATGTTTTCTCATGCCACCAAAGCTCCTTTGAATTGAATTGAGTTCACATACCAGGAGGTTGACAAACTGCACAGTGGATGTAGTAGCATTATAAAATATTGTAGGGATGCTGACAGAAGCCTCGCTAAAAGCCCCAGGACAAAAATCCACTCGACCGAGACAGTTTGCCCTCCTGGCCCCCAAGCTGTGGAATAAACTCCCTGTCGCACTTAGAACAACGGACTCACTCGCTAGCTTTCGCCATGGACTGAAGACTCACCTTTTCAGACTCCACCTAAACCCATAGCACTACTGAAACACTCAATGACCGTACATGAAGCTAGTTAGCATTTGTTTTTAGGTTTTTTAGAATCCTTTTTTCTTTACTGATTATATTGGTTCTTTAGATTGATATTCATATGCATTTGTTATATTGTTGTTGATGTTCTGACATGTTATCTTGTTTATTATAGTGATCTATTATCTGCTTATTGTGAGTCGCTTTGGATTAAAAGCATCTGCTAAATGCCTAAACTGTAAACTGTAAACTGTAAGTGTAATAGTTTTAGACCAGGTATGAGAGAATAGAAAAGTAGCATTATAAAAGATGGTGTAATAGGCTTATCAGGTCAGGTATGAGAAATGATGATGGCATTGCATTGGTGATGATGATGATGTGAGGAAGTTGATGCCACAGACACACACAACATCACATTTGGTGGCAAGATCAATGAATACTGAAATTGGGGCAACTCTAGCAAGTAAGGAAAATGTACAACAACCGTGAGGAGAATTCCCTTCAATGCATGGACACGAGTTATTCCAGCACTTTTAATCTCAATCCAGTGTGCAATCAGAAGGTGAAGATGTATATGACATAAATAGTATGCTATCCCTTAAAAGTTCTTTCCCTGATTATGACAAATGTGATGCCAAGTTGTCCATAAAGACTTTGCATGCTTAATTGTGAAGCCACGTGCCCATCACATATTGAATGTCTACTTTTCAAAGGGCTTAGTCCCGCAGTATAGCTAAAGATTGCAAATATTGTATTTGCTTTATAAATATTGTAATATTTATAAAGCAGATGATCCCTCAATATTACCTGCCCTGTTGAAAAGACAGGAGAAACATAATTATAGCACAATAGACTGATTATTGTGATATTTAGTATAGCTCATAACAACTGTAAATAGTCCAAATTTTGTAAATTGTTGTTATATATTATTATATTTAATCCTAGTTGAAGTAAATAAATCAGAAGGAAAGTGAGGAAAAGATAATTTCTCAATTAGCTTAACCTCGACTCGTCAACTAGATTCCTAGACATCTTATAGTTGATGACAAATTACGCTGGAATCCTCACATTAAAGACCTCTAAAATGCCACAAAACACCGGCATTCTGAGCAAACGTAATCACATGCTTGCTTGACAAAAAGCAACGACAACTCATCAGTGAAACTGTATGGTTTTACCTTACGTTAAACCACTGCAACATCTGGGCAAAGTACTCATTATACTAAACTGCACGGGATTTATCTTCAAAAAACCTTGCACTCAAATGATTTCACAAGCAGATTACACAGCTCAATCACAAGCACCTCTTCAAGAGACTAGCCATTATGTAACATTTATCAAGTAAACATCCTCCATCACAGTAAACCAGACCTGTAGAATGAATGCACACATCACACACAGACTGTGGAAACAAAGGCCAGACAACTGAGTTAGTCCCTAAAGCACGGGTCTTAAACGTTTTCAGGCCAAGGACCCCTTAGTTCAGAGAGAGATGAAGCAGGGACCCCCACAACCTGTTCATAGATTCCATATAGTTTCATCGTTTGACAGCACAATCATCAGTGTATTTTGGATTCATGTCAATTTGTGTTTTCAGATATTTAACCACTTGAACCGTCAATACTGAATACACTTGACCTTTCAATCTGTCTGCTCTTTTTCCCCTCTACAGTCTACACCAAAGCTCTTTGCCAAAAATAGCCGATCTACAAGCTCACATAGCCTCACAGAGCTTGTAGATCTGCTATTTTCGGCTAAAGTCCTTAGAATATGGACACTAGGATTTCAAGTGGTTAATATAAAAAAGGAGAAAAAGGTCACACAAAGATTTGGAGGCCCCCCTGCAGTAACTGAGGAGGGGTCCTGGACCCCCTGTTGAAGACCCTTGCCCTAAAGATTTTATCCAAATTTCGTGCAAATCAGTGATCTCTACAGTCATGTGATCAAGAGGGATATCTTTGCTTTGTCATATTCCATACTCCTCCTGACTAAGATTGACATTTAAAGTTTGGAGGCGTGGCCCGTTTTGAACAAAATGACACAATTCATGAACGCAGTGTGCGATTTCAGTGACATTTTGCATGCACATTCCCACTAGGCAGAGGAACAAATGGCAAATGCCACCCGTTCCGTTTCACATTGGCCTCACACCAGCAGGTCGGCTTTTGCAAAACAAATTTTTGGAACAAAATGCCTCAAATCATGATTCATGGACGCAGCCAATTTCTGTGAAAGGCCAAAGAAGACATGGCACGCCCTTTTCACATTGGCCAATTCTAGCGCCACCAGAAGGCCACAATAACCTACCTTTATAGGTAGGCTATTAAAAAGTCCTTAAATTGTCATGGACCCCCTGGGCAGGGCTCCAGACTAACTTTTTTCACCAACGTCCCAGGACCGTCCCAAACTTCAAATTTAACCGTCCCCAAATGAATATAATCCGTCCCCAAAAATTATATTAATATATATAAATTAATGAATTAACATATTATTGTTATAATATGTATTATTATTATTATTTAACTATTATTATTATCATTATTATTAATCCTATCGTTAAATCGGTCCACGAAGCCGAGGTCCTAGGGCTGGTGTACACGACAAATTTCCAAACCCCGCTGTGTGTTCCCTGGGGGCGTGAAAAATAAGGGGGTGGGCTCTACATGTCCTCTGGGACCCCATCTACGTATGGACACCACTTGTTCGCCCATCCGTCTTACGGATGCTTTTTTATTCCATTTTATTTGTTTTAGGGTCCTATCTTGCAGTTCAAGCCTATTTCCACAGGGTGGCAGGCTACTTTCCCAACCTACTGGAGGTGAACATGCAGGGGCGTCAATTGGGTATGGCAAGCTATGACAGCTGCCATACCTTGGCTACAGGGGGGAAATAATTAAATGTACTTTTCATCGTGCCTGTTGCTAAGGTATGGCAACATGATTGGTGTCTTGCAAGACACCAGTCATGTTGCCATACCTTAGCCTTTCCTGAACTGACGCCGCTGTGAACATGTGTACACAGCCAGCATATTACTCAATGCCAAACTTTGCACACACACTCCTTGCCTGCCAATCCACAACCTCTACCCCTCCAGGGACCCCCAGGGCTTATCTCCCGATTAGGACACTTTCCAGCATAGTGACATGCAGAACAAACTGTCCATATAGTATGGTTTACATAAAAGTCAGTTGTCTTTCACACACACACACACACACACACACACACACACACACACACACACACACACATATATATATATATACATATATATACATATATATATATATATATATATATATATATATATATATATATATATATATATATATTTCATTTATTTATTTCATAAATATTTTTCATCACAATTGGGTTTGTGGGGAGCCATCCCTGCTTCAAGCTGTCACAGCACGGCACCAACACTTCAAACTAGTTAAAAAACCCAATACAGCAGATCTACAAGCACCTCACAGATCTACAAGCACCTCGCACATGCCAGGGACAGAGTAGGTTGGCCTGCATAAGCCTTGCTGTCAACACACTATACTACACCACTCAGGCCACCAAGCCAGGTGTGGTCAATTAGTGCCTTCTTTTGATCAGTGGCTTCTGCTTGATGAGTGGCACCAGTCTGTCTTTGTTCCCTGGTCAGTCAAGTTCACTGGGAGAGAATGTTTCAGATCAGTGCAAGTGTATTTGTTTTCCATTTGGACTTACTGTGTTTTGTTGGTACAGTATGCGTGCGACTAACTAATATTTCTGATAATTCCAATTTGTTTGTTGTTTAATTAGCCGGATTGTGAATGCCCTGCATTTTTCTTTCATCTTTAGAACCACACGTGTGTAACAAAACAGAGTGGTGATCATTTGGTGTGGGTGAAGAGAAGAAAAACATTTCATTAAAGGAGTAGTTCACCCCCAAAGTGACTTTTTTTCTATTGAACTCAAGTCTCCATGGCGTGAGTAATACATTGAAAAAATAAGTCATTTTGGGGGTGAACTACTCCTTGAATGTCAGTTTTGTGGTGTTTTGACTGGACACCCTGAGGATATTGCCAGATAGATAGACAGACAGACAGACAGACAGACAGACAGACAGACAGACAGACAGAGAATTGTAGGCCTTGCATTTATTTGACTTGGTTCCAACAGATGGCGAAAATAGCTAATCTTCAAGCTCACAATGCCTCACTGTTTGGACAAAGAGTTGAGGCGTTACATTTTGTAAAACACGGCCTTGTGAAAATAGCAGATCTACATGCTCACAACACCTCACAACGCAGGGCGGCGTGAGCATGTAGATCTGATATTTTCACAATTTCTGCCCCTAATATTTAATGTATCATTTTAAAAGTATTAAAAAGTCCTTAAATTGTCTCTTTAGAAATGTGCAGATAGCCTCTGTATACTGTTGAGTGGAAAAACAATGTTTCACATTAAGCTAAACATTTGGGTCCACCCAAGATCATTTGGAGACCCCTCTAGGGGTCCCATAGTTGAACCACTGACTTATAAGGGGAGTATGGAGACCCCTCTAGGGGTCCCATAGTTGAACCACTGACTTATAAGGGGAGTATATGAGGCTGGATCCGTCTGGAACACTGCACTAGGCTCTCGCCAGCTCTGTAGCTCTCCACACTTGAACAGTTGTGTCCTTAAATTCAATTATAATAATTAACCCCTGTATATACGGGCAATAGTTTTACATGACTTTGTGTACACAGCCAATAGTTTTACATGAACATGTTCAGGCTTTAGTACTGTACTGTCTCGTGTAGCCCAACAGAGCCCATCACAGCACAACACGGCCCACCAGAGCCCAATACAGCCTACCAGAGCCCAATAGACTCCAGCAAACCTAAGTCCAGCCCAGTCCTGCCCAATAGGAGTATAGACCAGGGAAGGGGGGTAGTTAGATGACTGCACCAGACTCCACCAGGCTGCTCCATGCTCCAGCCAGCTCTGTAGATCCTGTGTACACGGCACTCCTAACTCGAAAGGTCAAGGAAAAGGGTCGTTTTAGGCGTCAAAACAGGCCCTTTGTCCTTAAAATGAATAAAAAAATCAAAAAAATATGTTTTGTTTCAGGCAGGACACACGTTTCATATTTGAAGCATGCCCGATCTGATGGAATGGGTTTCGTGTCTCTCCGACACTTTGAACCCTTTACGATTGCGAAAAAGACACCGAAACCCGGATTTTTGTCCTTAAAATCAATTAAAAAATCTAAAAAAATCTGTTTGTTTTACGCAGGAAACACTTTTCATATTTGAAGGATGCCTGATCCGATGGAATGGGTTTCGTGTCTCTCCGACACTTTGAACCCTTTATGATTGCGAAAAAGACACGAAATTTGCACGCCACCAACACGATTACACATTCTTTCGGATAAAAGACACTTATTCTGACTTACTTTTTGACGCTGAATCCAACAAACCCGGTCTCGTGTCTCTACGACACTCCTAACTCGAAAGGTCAAGGAAAAAGCCACTGTGTACACAGGCAATAGTTTTACATTACTTTGTGTACACGGCCAATCGTTTTACATGAACATGTCTAGGCTTTAGTACTGTACTGCCTCGTATAGCCCAACAGAGCCCAGTACAGAACAGCACAGCCCACCAGAGCCCAATACAGCCCCCCAGAGCCCAACAGAGTCCAGCAAACCTAAGTCCAGCCCAGTCCTGCCGAGTAGGAGTATAGACCGGGGAAAGGGGGTAGTTAGATGACTCCACCAGGCCATTACTGTCCAGATCTGGCTTGAATAGGCCAGACCAGGGTAGACAGGACTGCACCAGACTCCACCAGGCTGCTCCAGCCAGCTCTGTAGATCCTTGCACATGCGATTAACCACTGTGTACACGGGCAATAGTTTTAAGTTTTACATGAACCCTCAGAGGGACACTGTGGGCTTATCAAGTGGTCCATGGCCGGTTCTCAAAGTGAGGTCGGGGGGCCCACAGTGTCCCTCTGAGGGGACACGGCACAGACCGTGTACACGAAGGGCAGGAGCAAGTGTTCAAGTCCCATAGAATCTATGGGAAATGTACACAGGCGTGTACAAAGTCACCAGTAGTTTTACATGAACCCTCAGAGGGACACTGTGGGCTTATCAAGTGGTCCATGGTCGGTTCTCAAAGTGAGGTCGGGGACCCTCAGAGGGACACTGTGGGCTTATCAAGTGGTCCATGGTCGGTTCTCAAAGTGAGGTCGGGGGACCCTCAGAGGGACACTGTGGGCTTATCAAGTGGTCCATGGTCAGTTCTCAAAGTGAGGTCGGGGGACCCTCAGAGGGACACTGTGGGCTTATCAAGTGGTCCATGGTCGGTTCTCAAAGTGAGGTCGAGGGACCCTCAGAGGGACACCGTGGGCTTATCAAGTGGTCCATGGTCGGTTCTCAAAGTGAGGTCGGGGGACCCTCAGAGGGACACTGGGCTTATCAAGTGGGAGCACAAAGTTGGTGAGGGGGGTACTAGCTATAGTAGGATGATCAGGCTTGTCGAGGCCAAAGGGTGTACTAGAGTCTTAATAGGCACCATTAGGTTGTTCTAGGCCGTTGTCTGCCCTTTAGCTGCTCACACAATTGAGACCAAACACTGTGTACAGGAGCCTTAGTTTGTGTGTACATGACCAATAGTTTTAAATGGATATTTCTAGTCCATCGCACACCGCTGCCTTGTGCACCCTTGGTTGGTTCGTCTTTGTTTGGGAAGGAGGGACTTTGAGGATGTACCTCACTTTGAGAACCGACCATGGACCACTTGATAAGCCCACAGTGTCCCTCTGAGGGTCCCCCGATCTCACTTTGAGAACCGACCATGGACCACTTGATAAGCCCACGGTGTCCCTCTGAGGGTCCCTCGACCTCACTTTGAGAACCGACCATGGACCACTTGATAAGCCCACAGTGTCCCTCTGAGGGTCCCCCGACCTCACTTTGAGAACCGACCATGGACCACTTGATAAGCCGACAGTGTCCCTCTGAGGGTCCCCCGACCTCACTTTGAGAACCGACCATGGACCACTTGATAAGCCCACAGTGTCCCTCTGAGGGTCCCCGACCTCACTTTGAGAACCGACCATGGACCACTTGATAAGCCCACAGTGTCCCTCTGAGGGTTCATGTAAAACTACTGGTGACTTTGTACACGCCTGTGTACATTTCCCATAGATTCTATGGGACTTGAACACTTGCTCCTGCCCTTCGTGTACACAATCTGTGCCGTGTCCCCTCAGAGGGACATTGTGGGCCCCCCGACCTCACTTTGAGAACCGGCCATGGACCACTTGATAAGCCCACAGTGTCCCTCTGAGGGTCCCCCGACCTCACTTTGAGAACCGACCATGGACCACTTGATAAGCCCACAGTGTCCCTCTGAGGGTTCATGTAAAACTACTGGTGACTTTGTACACGCCTGTGTACATTTCCCATAGATTCTATGGGACTTGAACACTTGCTCCTGCCCTTCGTGTACACGGTCTGTGCCGTGTCCCCTCAGAGGGACACTGTGGGCCCCCGACCTCACTTTGAGAACCGACCATGGACCACTTGATAAGCCCACAGTGTCCCTCTGAGGGTCCCCCGATCTCACTTTGAGAACCGACCATGGACCACCTGATAAGCCCACGGTGTCCCTCTGAGGGTCCCTCGACCTCACTTTGAGAACCGACCATGGACCACTTGATAAGCCCACAGTGTCCCTCTGAGGGTCCCCCGACCTCACTTTGAGAACCGACCATGGACCACTTGATAAGCCCACAGTGTCCCTCTGAGGGTTCATGTAAAACTACTGGTGACTTTGTACACGCCTGTGTACATTTCCCATAGATTCTATGGGACTTGAACACTTGCTCCTGCCCTTCGTGTACACGGTCTGTGCTGTGTCCCCTTAGAGGGACACTGTGGGCCCCCCGACCTCACTTTGAGAACCGGCCATGGACCACTTGATAAGCCCACAGTGTCCCTCTGAGGGTTTATGTAAAACTTAAAACTATTGCCCGTGTACACAGTGGTTAATCGCATGTGCAAGGATCTACAGAGCTGGCTGGAGCAGCCTGGTGGAGTCTGGTGCAGTCCTGTCTACCCTGGTCTGGCCTATTCAAGCCAGATCTGGACAGTAATGGCCTGGTGGAGTCATCTAACTACCCCCTTTCCCCGGTCTATACTCCTACTCGGCAGGACTGGGCTGGACTTAGGTTTGCTGGACTCTGTTGGGCTCTGGGGGGCTGTATTGGGCTCTGGTGGGCTGTGCTGTTCTGTGCTGGGCTCTGTTGGGCTATACGAGGCAGTACAGTACTAAAGCCTAGACATGTTCATGTAAAACTATTGGCTGTGTACACAAAGTCATGTAAAACTATTGCCCGTATATACAGGGGTTAATTATTATAATTGAATTTAAGGACACAACTGTTCAAGTGTGGAGAGCTACAGAGCTGGCGAGAGCCTAGTGCAGTGTTCCAGACGGATCCAGCCTCATATACTCCCCTTATAAGTCAGTGGTTCAACTATGGGACCCCTAGAGGGGTCTCCATACTCCCCTTATAAGTCAGTGGTTCAACTATGGGGTCTCCAAATGATCTTGGGTGGTCCCAAATGTTTAGCTTAATGTGAAACATTGTTTTTCCACTCAACAGTATACAGAGGCTATCTGCACATTTCTAAAGAGACAATTTAAGGACTTTTTAATACTTTTAAAATGATAAATTAAATATTAGGGGCAGAAATTGTGAAAATATCAGATCTACATGCTCACGCCGCCCTGCGTTGTGAGGTGTTGTGAGCATGTAGATCTGCTATTTTCACAAGGCCGTGTTTTACAAAATGTAACGCCTCAACTCTTTGTCCAAACAGTGAGGCATTGTGAGCTTGAAGATTAGCTATTTTCGCCATCTGTTGGAACCAAGTCAAATAAATGCAAGGCCTACAATTCTCTGTCTGTCTGTCTGTCTGTCTGTCTGTCTGTCTGTCTGTCTGTCTATCTGGCAATATCCTCAGGGTGTCCAGTCAAAACACCACAAAACTGACATTCAAGGAGTAGTTCACCCCCAAAATGACTTATTTTTTCAATGTATTACTCACGCCATGGAGACTTGAGTTCAATAGAAAAAAAGTCACTTTGGGGGTGAACTACTCCTTTAATGAAATGTTTTTCTTCTCTTCACCCACACCAAATGATCACCACTCTGTTTTGTTACACACGTGTGGTTCTAAAGATGAAAGAAAAATGCAGGGCATTCACAATCCGGCTAATTAAACAACAAACAAATTGGAATTATCAGAAATATTAGTTAGTCGCACGCATACTGTACCAACAAAACACAGTAAGTCCAAATGGAAAACAAATACACTTGCACTGATCTGAAACATTCTCTCCCAGTGAACTTGACTGACCAGGGAACAAAGACAGACTGGTGCCACTCATCAAGCAGAAGCCACTGATCAAAAGAAGGCACTAATTGACCACACCTGGCTTGGTGGCCTGAGTGGTGTAGTATAGTGTGTTGACAGCAAGGCTTATGCAGGCCAACCTACTCTGTCCCTGGCATGTGCAAGGTGCTTGTAGATCTGTGAGGTGCTTGTAGATCTGCTGTATTGGGTTTTTTAACTAGTTTGAAGTGTTGGTGCCATGCTGTGACAGCTTGAAGCAGGGATGGCTCCCCACAAACCCAATTGTGATGAAAAATATTTATGAAATAAATAAATGAAATATATATATATATATATATATATATATATATATATATATATATATATATATGTGTGTGTGTGTGTGTGTGTGTGTGTGTGTGTGCGTGTGTGTGTGTGTGTGTGTGTGTGTGTGTGTGTGTGTGTGTGTGTGTGAAAGACAACTGACTTTTATGTAAACCATACTATATGGACAGTTTGTTCTGCATGTCACTATGCTGGAAAGTGTCCTAATCGGGAGATAAGCCCTGGGGGTCCCTGGAGGGGTGGAGGTTGTGGATTGGCAGGCAAGGAGTGTGTGTGCAAAGTTTGGCATTGAGTAATATGCTGGCTGTGTACACATGTTCACAGCGGCGTCAGTTCAGGAAAGGCTAAGGTATGGCAACATGACTGGTGTCTTGCAAGACACCAATCATGTTGCCATACCTTAGCAACAGGCACGATGAAAAGTACATTTAATTATTTCCCCCCTGTAGCCAAGGTATGGATAAGCCCACAGTGTCCCTCTGAGGGTCCCCCGACCTCACTTTGAGAACCACCACGGACCACTTGATAAGCCCACAGTGTCCCTCTGAGGGTTCATGTAAAACTACTGGTCGTGGACACCACCTAGGGCCTGTGTACATATGGCTCTCTGCTGCCCCCCATTAAGAAACTATAGACGGCACAGACCGTGTACACGAAGGGCAGGAGCAAGTGGTCAAGTCCCATAGAATCTATGGGAAATGTACGAAGTCGTGTACAAAGTCACCGGTTGGTCCACGAGCCATAGTTTTTTCCATTGTAGCTCCCTACAGTGTACACGACTATGATTATTGTTATTAATATGCTGGTGAAATTGGCTTGGCAATCCTTTCTGTTTTTATACTGTCATCAGTATCATTTGTGGCTTCTAAAAATCGGATTGCTAGCCTGGTAAAGAACTATGCACGACTGTTGGAGGAATTACGGTAAAACTGGGGTTGTACTTTGTCCATACGAAGGTGTTGCGCGTTGAACCTCGCTAATCTACAAGCCTACAACTCGTCACATCCTCGGGGCTTGGAGGGCTTTTAGATCATAATGGCTCACGCACAACACCACCGTATGGAATAAGTATAACCATAACCACGGTCTCTTTGCATGGTATGCAGTCTGCTTCACGGCTCGCATTGTTGTTTTTGTGCGGATGAACTATAATGAGATGGAGTTATTTATTTGAGCGAGCGGACCTGTTGATGTCGAGTGTTAAATAAAAGAAAGAGAAAATAAGCCGCCACAGCTCGGGAACACGCCAGCTTTGCATGGCTGGCTCGCCTGGCTAGCTGTGTCTCAGCCTTGTAGATCGGCTCTTTTGGAGCTGTTTTAACTTGTAACCTAGATTGACAGTCTGTTATGCGCCTCTTTCTGCGGTGTAAATTAACCTCTTCAAATAGCGCAGCGTGTTAAGTTCTACCTGAAAAGGATGATAACACTGCCGGTGGTAACTTTTTAACCATTCTGTTTACATCATATTTAGTTTCCGTGTGTTTCATGCTGCCCGTAGCTGCGCACCGTTAATGTAGCGACAGTGATAAGCGCATGTTCAGTGCAAAAAATCATCTACCGATCTACGTCCCGATTGCGTCCCAGAGGAGATTAATTTGCGTCCCAAATACATATTTTTAGGTCCCCGGGACTTCGGGAGTCCCTTAGTCTCGAGCCCTGCCCCTGGGGGTTCTGACCCACTGGTTGAGAACCAGTGGTGCCCTAGGCCTACCCAAGTACCAATGCAAATGGACCCTTGTTTTACAGAGCAGTTAGAGCAGTGATAGCTGAGTGGTAAGTGTCCATGCCTAGGACTCCAGAGGTCCCAGAGGTCGCAGGTACGATTCCCCGCTCCAGTTATCATGCTCCCCTCCCCCTCACGCTCCTGGTGGGCACCACTGGATTCAGCTGGGTTAAGCTGGAGAACTGAATTTCCCTCGTGGGAGGATGTAGGTAATTCTTCTTCTTCTTCTACACTGCATGTAAGTTGATTCAAGCAGTTTAATGACAGTACAGTTCACTGGTACAAGGTCAACTAAAACGAGATCCTATAGTATCCTAGGCTTATTTACACAGGAACCACTTTGTGTATGTCATATAACATTGAAAGACAGGCGGATAGAACACAGTAGCCTACTTTAGGATATCATCAATAACAAAAGGGAAAACAGCATTCAAAAAGAATAAAAAAGGAAATAAAAGAAAAAGAAAAGGAAGATATTTACAGTGCAAAGGGGGAGGTATATGGGGACAATACTATGGCCTTAGCCTTAGTCTATCTCTATAACAACAACGCCCTTGTTGTGTCGAAATAACGTGCTACTGTATGTCACAGCCAGGTGTGTTAAATAATAATATAAAATTCCTAAATGTTGCGTCATGTAGAGTGCACTTTGGTGCTGCTATATTGTTAGTAGCCAAGGCTATATTTATATGTTCACCTTCACCTGCACCTTGTCATTTTAAGTCAATATTTGCTGCCTTGAAAAAGGTCTATTAATCCAATAAATAAAACCAGCATGGTAGAGAAAACGTTCCATTTTCTTACCTTTGTCGTCTTTCTTTCTTGTAGGCTGCACTGTTTCACGACGCCATGAAGCCCAATAACTCAAACAATCTATCTAAATTGATTCATAAACCTGTAGGCCTAATATACTCCATTCAAAAATAATTTAAGCCTATAAATAATGAGTTTATAGGCCTGTCCATCCAGTGTTTTATTTATTTTTTATATTTTTTTTAAGAAAACGTTGAAATTAAAAGGAAATGTTTAAAATAAAAACTGCGTCACGTCTCTCTGCATCAAACAACATGACGGAAGCCACGTTTACACACTTCGTCGCATGACAGTGTAGCGCGAGCCAAAAACTGAAGAGTTGCAAGACCACAGCGCGTCGCGTGGGCTTGTAGGTCTGATATTTTCGCCGCTCACAGACCCGCTCGAGCGTCACATTGTT
Organism: Nannobrachium achirus; assembly: GCF_963921795.1. NCBI lineage: Eukaryota > Metazoa > Chordata > Actinopteri > Myctophiformes > Myctophidae > Nannobrachium > Nannobrachium achirus. The sequence goes on along the minus strand of NC_137818.1, from coordinate 5,661,926 downwards.
CGAAAATGCCCGCCATAAACAGCCAACTATTATGATAGGACAACCCGCACCACGCGAAGCCAAGATGCGATGACAACTAAATAATAAGATATATAAATACAAATAGACATGCTGTGCTTCTTTGCTATTTTTATTCCCGTATTATTGACCTATAACTATAAGCATTATTTCTACGTACACGTTTTATATTTAAATGACAAGAAAATATTCTTTTTGCAACATAAGCTTTGGATTGCAGTGTTCATTCTGCTCAATGTTTTCTGGTAGGCTATATTTAGGGATGGGCTTAATAATTATGTAGAAAGACCTAATGATTAAGCAGCAGCAGTGTAACAACGTGCATTTACTTGAGTAGCTTTGATTGATTGATTGAAGACTTTATTAGAAGTTTGCATAGGAAAAGGTACAGTTTCATGACGGTACAGTTCACTGGTACAAGGTCTACTAAAAGGAGATCCATGAAAAGACTAAGCTTATTTCCACAGGAAACCATTTAAGTATCTCATATAACATTGAATGACAGACGAATAGAACACAGTACTATGCAGTAGATATGTAAAGAAAAGAAAAATGAGAGAGAAAAAAAAAGAGTCTAAAACAGTAAGTAAGTAAGTATATACAAAGAAGGGGCAGGGGAGGGTAGGGTTGGGCTAGGTTAGTTTTTTTTACCAGTTGCTAACGGCTGCTGCCTGTAAGTGGTTTTTCAGGGCAATTTTAAAGGATGCTAGTGATCCACACTCCTTTATGGCCTTCGGTAAGGCTTTCCACATTTTGGTGGTAGGCCTATAGCAGAAAAAAAGAGTTTGACCCTTTGTTGGTTTTGACTCTGGGTTGAAAGTGATCTGTGGCGCTGCCTCTGGTGTTGTAATTATGGACATCCTTAATGTTTATAAAGTATTTTGACAGGTACTTGGGTATCATAGTGGTGTAGTGTATCCCCTGCAAGCAAGCCCCGGTTGGGCCTCTGCAGGCTATGTGTGGGCAGTGAGGGCAATGCCAGCCTGCACTTCACCAACATAGGCCCATATTGGGATTGCCCAAATTAGGCCCACAGCTGTTGATTCATCATGGGCTAACCATGGGCGTACTGTGGGCAGCCCTTACGTGTGAAAAGAGCGGCAAATGATGTGGGCTGCCCACACAAAAACTGCATTGGGCCCAAAGGTAAAACTATGCTATGGGCCTAAATGGGCGTACTGAGGGCAGCCCTCAAAATTTGCCGCTCTTTTCACCTTTCTTTATGTATTCATTTATTGTTCCCGCCTTTTCATTCACTACCACTGGACAGCAGCTAATGACAGGAGGAGATGAACCAGTGATTTGGACATTTGGACATGGCTGCTATTTAATGGTGAAATGGTACAGTAAGGACCTGCTTTTGACATTAATATAAGACAATAGCCAATAAGATAATAAGATAAATAATGTTCTGTTCTTTCATTTCTCTTAGCATTGTTCACACAAACCACAAAGGGTGGATATTGGCATTCACTAACTTAGCTAACTCAACTTGCTAACTTTGGCCATAGCTGGCCAGCTGTTGACCCAGTTATTATTGTAAACTTTGTGAGGTTGTAGATCTGCTATTTTCGGGTACCAAATACATTGTGCAATGGAGCATAAATAAAGCTTAACCTTGGTGTGTCAAATACATATCTAGCTAAATTAGCAAGTTATAAAACAGGCAACAAGAGAATTATTTGTTACCTAGCTATAGTTGGTTTGTGTCAAAACTAGTGAGAAATGGCTAACAATTTGTGCACACTCACACACCATCATATGTTGCCCTAATACTTTTCCTAAAGTTGGATGAGTTTGTCAAAGATAACCATATAGCATACATGGAATCTGACTGAGTGGGTCACGTGTTTTGAAGGTATGTACTGTAATAGGCATTTTACTGAATGCATTTTACTGAATGTACAATAGTACACATGACTGTTGTTGGCATTTATCTCATATTAGATAACCACATTATCCCTTTGAAACAGACAGCCTTTAAAAACAGCTTGTAAAAACAGTTTGTGTCTCTGTTAAAACAATATTTTGCAGAGCAATGGATTGACACAGAGTGCTTCTTTCTCCTGGATGGGGAAAGCTTGGCATCCCTCATACTGTATATCTCCTTGGGCCACAGCTGAAATTTCAACGACACCTGCTTGAGGTACACCAGAGTAGGTCTAAAGAGACAAAATGTGTTATGTGTGTTTCAAAATGTAGTTATTAGTTAAGGTATTTGGGGATAAAGGATTTTTTTTATTTTTTTCATCAAAACTGGGAATTGCTCCTTTCATTACTTATCAGGAAGCTGGGGCCTGTAGTTGACTTCTGGTCTAAGCCATGTGACATGCATTTTAAACATGGATCACAGCAGTGGTTCTCAACCTTTTCAGGCAACTGTGACCCCACTTTGAACTGGGGACCCCACCAAAATAATCACATTTGAATTGATGACCCCCTAAAAATATTATATTTGAATTGGGGACCCCCAAACCCTGACAAGCACATGGACTGTTTGATTCGGTTCCATTGGTAATTATTGTGAAAGTGGCAGATCTACAAGCTCAGAAGTTCAACCGCAAACTGGTGTTGTGAGCTTGTAGATCCCCTGAAGGGTCCTGACCCACACATTGAGAACCACTGAGTACAGGGTGAACTATACTGTATAGTAAGTGTATGCAGTGTTTTGTGTAAATGTTTTTTTGAGCGGTGGTCACAACGCTCCTATACGTGGCCGCGTGTGTGGGTATGTCTGTCTGTCTGTCTGTCTGCGTCCGTGTCTGTCTGTCTGTATGTAGCCTACAGTACCTTTTTTGACCACACGTTAAGGGAGGGGCGCTGTTGTTCAGGCCAGACCACACACACACACACACACACACACACACACACACACACACACACACACACACACACACACACACACACACACACACACACACACACGGATGGATGGATGATGGATGGATACCAGTGGCGGCCTGAGTGACATGCATTTTATTATTAATATTTTGTTTAATATTGTTTTAATATTTTTTATTATATATATATATACAGGTATATATATATTTGTTTTGCTGTTGCGCAGCCTCCACGACCACCGCTCAGTTCACACGGGTGTGATTTTTTATTTATTTTTTATTATCATTTTAACAATGTAGCTCTGACCCTGGTGCTAATAATTTTCTTTTCATACTTTTATACTTTTCTATTATTCTAGCCCCACACCAGAGCCTACTATTTTGCTGCAGCCCATATCAGCACCAGAACCACAACCAGTATTGCCTACAGACTAGCAAAGAGCTTTGGTGGAAGATGGAGCAACATTTGTAAGTTCACTTTGTCTGTGCGAGCAGCTTTGCAGCCTTGCTTCATTGACTGTAGGGAGGGGAGGGTTGTCTAGTCTACATTTTGAAATTAATGTTCTGTAGTTTTAATTTATTTTGCCTTCTCTTTTTTATTAAAAATATCTGTTAGATCTTCAGCAAAATAGATGATGGGAAATGTTTGTTTTGTGGTCTTCAGAAGAAGCTCTCCTGATCAATCTCTATATCAATGGTCCATACTGTATGCCCACCTGATGGAGGAGCGCTTCGGTGAGAAGTGAGTATCAATCAAGATTAAGCAATTTTTTAACTAGTGGTAGATACATTTCCACTTATGTGAACCACATACTGTAGGGTTCCATCCAAGCAATCCATTTCAAAAAGCTTTTACATAAAATATTTTGTAAGGACTGTATTCAATTAATAGTTTAGGTTGCTTAGTAACATTTATATATCTATTGTCTACAGTAAGTCCAACTTCAGCTATGAAGGCAACCCTGGCATTATCGATAGTGGATACATTTCCATGCCTGAGGGACTGCCAGGGCACATGCTATATGTAAGTAAAGCTACTACTATATAGCCTGACTTAGCCAGATTATATACTAATGCCGCTAACTGCAGTATATATCACCTTGTTTTAACATGGGTGGATTGTCTAGACTAACTACTATACACTATATCCTATATAATGCACAAAGCAAATTATGAACACACATTGTCAACTTGGTGTTGCTGCCTGTTGTTTCCTAATGTGTGTGTGTTCCTTTCTGCTTATTTTCTTTACTTTAAGATGAATGGTTCACCCCGGGGAGGAGTCATAAACCAGCATCAGGGTATCCGGAGGAGCACCTCCACAATGTCTGGAAAAGGTGCCGACAGCGCTAGAGCAGGCAGTTGAATTCACCACAAGAGGGAAGAGACCCGAGTCATCCTGCCAGGTACAGCAAGATCAAGGTGTCAATACAACGTAGTATATTCAACTCACTTGCATTTCGAAGTGGATGACTGTATGCTCTTTGCAACAAAGAACTCTACATTGTAAACTCGGATGATCTAAGTGAGAATGTATTCTTTTCTCTGCTCATTACAGAATCAGATGTAACTGCAGAGCAAGTACTGCAAATGTCAGAGTGGCTGAAAAACATCATACTAAGTTCGGCCGATACATTTTGCAGACCTCCATCTATAGGGTACAGTGGATACAAGAAAATGGGACAAAGCCAATCCAAGCCATAGTTGAAGAGTTCCTGCGTCACAGTTCCAAGGACACTCCAGGCACGGTGAGCTTTTGAATTAAATTGATTATTGTTTGTTCCTTAGGGCATGGTCAACCAAAGTTTAATTCTACCTGTGGATTCTGTCAAAGCTTTTCAATGGGAATGAAGTATAAACATGTTAGCACTATGTGTGTGTCTCACACTCTCACGCACGCACGCACGCACGCACGCACGCACGCACGCACGCACGCACGCACGCACACACACACACACACACACACACACACACACACACACACACACAAATGCAGATAATATAATAATTCAAATGCAGATAATATAATAATTATGTTTTATATATTTCCAGATGAATTCAGCCATGAGAAAGTACAAGCCTGGGTAATGGTTGTGAGCAGTACGAGAAGAAACATCCTGGAAAATTTACTCATGGCTCAAGTCACAAGGTGGGCTGGTGGTATAGGGGACTCGCCATTGACGGCTGACTGGAGGTTGGTTGTTTTGTTGTTGTTTATAGTTTGTTTAAAAAAAAAACGATTTGTTAAAAATGTGTGTGCTTTTGTTGTTGTTTGAAATCAATCACACAATCTTAATATTCTGGGTCCTTCGTTCCAGTTTATTGGTTGACCTTAATCACAATCCACCCCACCCAGATCAACACTTGACAATAAGCTGCAAAGTTAGACTGTGCTATTCAGTTCCTGACATTGTATTTTCTCTTTTTTTTTTCTTTTTTTTTGGAGCTGTGTGGAACACAAGCTCCCTATACGTGGCCGTGTGTGTAGGTATGTGGGTATGTGGGTGGGTGGGTGGGTCTGTGGGTCTGTATGTAGCCTGTATGTAGTAACCCTGGGTGACCAGAGAGGTGCTGTTGAGTCTAGCCTGCCCTGAGCATCAACTGCAATACACACACACACACACACACACACACACACACACACACACACACACACACACACACACACACACACACACAGCTCCACTTCGAACAGAGGTTCGATTTTTTTTATTACCCACAGTTGCATGGTAGTGCTGAGGTCGGGGTATAAGGAGTAGTTATAAGGGATTTAATTAAGAGATGATGAATGTAAATAATGTTATCCTAATCCCTGAATACTCTAAAACAAACAAAGTAAAAGTACACAAGTATTGGTATCAACATTTACTTAAAGTACCAGAAGTAGAAAGTACTCATTATGCTGGATGTCCCATTTCACAAGTTTTCAAATGTAAGATCTTGAAAATTGCAGATCTATTAGCTCACTATGCGTCACATCACAGGCTTGTAGAGCTCTTTTTTTCAAATGGCCGGAATGTATATAGTACTGTAGGGCTGTGGTGGTCAATGTATGTTTTTAATAATAATCAAAATCTAAAAAGTAACTAGTAACTCAATTTTTAAAATGATTGTAGTGGAATAAAAGTATAATGTCTGCCTTTTAAGATAGTGAAGTAAAAGTGTTGAAAATTGGAAACCCCAATGTTGTTCTACTGAATGTATATGTTGTGTTGTTTTATATTTGTTTTGCATTTAATAAATACATTGATTTTAATCCCTTTGACTGGTGTCATTTATTTTTTATACATTTTAGATGCATAGAATAATAGTTTTTTTTTTTTCCTAGTGAACTTAAGTTACAGTAGTTGAAATGGTTTAAACATAATTATTGATGCAATAGAGGAAATAGACTACAAAACCATTGTGGGCATAGTGAGGGCCTAGTTAGGGCAGTAAATAGGGCTTCCTGAGGGCCAAGTGAGGGCTGCCTATTCAGGACCCCAAGTGGGCCTATGCCGGCCCAGTGTAGGCTTGTGAGGGCAGCCCCTACTTAGCCCTCACAATGTGAGGGCTAAGTAAGGGCTGCCCACGCAGGCCCAGCACTTTGGGGCCA
>NC_137818.1:5647973-5650473 GCF_963921795.1 Nannobrachium achirus | reverse complement strand
CCCCACCCTGACGAGCACTAAGAGTTGACATTTGTATAACACGGTTCTATTGTGAAAATAGCAGATCTACATGCTCACAATGAGGATCTGCTATTTTCACAATTTCTGCCTCTAATAATTGACAATTTGGCCAATCTTTAATTATTTGTTTTAGAGTCCTTAAATTGGCACTTTAGAAATGTGCAGATACACTTAAACTATACACTTAAACGTTATGTTGGTTTGTTTACTGTTGATTGAGGAAAACAATGTTGCACATTAAGTTAATCATCTGCGGGGACCCCCAAAATAATTTGGGGATCACCCTGGGGGTCCCGACCCACATGTTGAGAATTACTGGCATATGGTAGGCCCGACATCCGTTTTGGTGCGAAGTTTAAGAATTCCTGGACAAAATGTTTGGGATTCACACTAGACCTCCTCGACCACGGCTCTGTCTCCTTGGAGACGGAGGAGCATTGGGAGGCGACGTAACAAAAAGAACACATTTTACTATTGTCCAGGTCATGCATTAGTACTATTGTTGAGGTGGTGCATTAGTACTATTGTTGAGGTGGCTGTTGTCACAGAGATGCCAGAGTTCTGCTGCGTAACATGGAAGCTCCCCAGAGGTCCTGCTGTCAAAGAATGGAATGAGGAGATGATTAGCATTACATTACACAGTGTTGTTGGGGAAGTTAAAGTTACATGTAACTGAGTTACGTGACTGAGTTACATTTTGATGTAACTTGCTGGTAACTGAGTTACATTCATATTTCTGTAACTTGTCAAGTAACTGAGATACTTTTTGGGACATGTTTGGCTCAAGTTACAAGTTACAATCGAAGTTACAATCGAAGTTACAATTTTACATTTAAGTTTGTTAAGATTGACGATCAAATGTCATGTAACAATTGAACTATACAAACAGGCACCAGTCTTTTTCTATTTTTTTACAGTTAAGTTACACAAGAGATGTGATCAAATTGAAGATCAAATGTCATACAGTATCCTCAACAGATCCTCTTTTTTGTGGAATTTTATTTTAGGAACACAGATGTTTACTAAAGAAAATGTCAACCTTTTTGAAATAAAATATAAAACTCAGTTGAGAGGCATATTTCTGCTGGCATGTGACTTTTTTTTGTAGGATATTATATTTTGTTTCATGTACACCAAATGTACATTCTCAATTTAACAATAAAAAAAAAAGTAACTCAAGTTACTCAAGTTACTTTTTCTATGTAACTTGAAACTTTATAAGTTACATTTCTCTCCAGGGGTATAACTTTAACTTGACCAAGTTACTGCCATGGTGAGTTACTTGTAACTGTACAAGTTACACTTTCAAAGTAACTTCCACAACACTATTTCTATGCTGGGTTAAGACATCTAGGCCTGAACTCAAATCTGTGCCACTTTTAGATTTGAACCACTTGCATTATTATGCTTTAACTATTGAAAAACAGCAGATATACAAGCTCACAGCGCGGCACCGAGTGCCACGCTGCAAGCTTGTAGATCTGCTATTTTTGAAAAATGGTGAACATTTGTGCAAGTCTTTGAATATTTTTGACACGATTCTATAAATGTCTGACAAATCCTTCTTCTAAATCAGTGGTTCTCAGACTTTCATGTCAAGGACCCCCAAAATTACCTGCATTTGGCTGCGGACGCCCATCTCCAAAATATGTTGTTCCAGTGACCACCCCAGAAGCAAATATTTGAGGTACAAATGTTCACTTTTAAAAGGTTGTATTCAAAGACTTGCAAAAACATCAAGATATTTCAAAATTAGCAGATCTACAAGCTCGCAGCGCGGCACTCGGTGCCGCGCTGTGAGCTTGTATATCTGCCATTTTTCAATAGTTAAAGCGTTAAATAATTCTAACCCTAGATGGTTTAATAATGGGATGGATGGAGAGATGAAAGAGACCTGGGACACATTCTGGACAGTATGTGGATCTGAAAACGAACAATGGCTCCATAACAGAATCTTCTTGTCCATTCACTTCACTTCATGACTTCGTGACTCCTTTGAACACAATAACATGTTTCGATATTTAATCAGGCGGCCAAGCACGTACAGTAGTGCGTAGAAGACTCCCTATGTTTGTAAAGGTATAGCTCTCCCCCAAACAGACTAGCTAACCTACTACAGATTCCTACAGACAGGCAGTCGAATGAAGCCGAGAGATCAGTCGATTGGAAGGTGTGAAAAAAAGTTGCTGAATGCACCTGAGAGCTACTATGTTGCTAAAAATAGCCTATAATTAATGGCTTGATGTCTTTTTGAAAGCCTCGTCGGTTTTCGACGCTTCCCTACAACGTCCGACCCGAGCCACCAGCCATTCAACAGCAGATTTTTGGCAAAGGAGGCTTTCCAACAATTACCACCGACGACAACGTCGGTGCGGTGGAGACATAACTTTAGCTTCATTAGGGGGGGCAAGGGTGTCATAGTGCATACTAGGAACCCAATTGTATTTGTTAGTTTTATTATTATTATTTTTACACCACT
>NC_137818.1:5600473-5642973 GCF_963921795.1 Nannobrachium achirus | reverse complement strand
ACTTTATTTGTTCCAAACTAAGAAACTTCATCATTTCATCATTAATCATTTCTTCTTTGTGTTCTTTGAGGTTTGTCCTTTCCTTACAGATGGAAATGTGTCTGTTTTCTAGTGCGTTTCCTTATTTTTTAGAATACTCATCCAGTGTGTTTAGTCTAGACAAAATCATTGTCTAGACTAAAGGTCCAAAATACGTCTGTCATTTTTATCTTGCGCCCCTGAGCCATCTTGAAGGTCGGGTGACATGGCCAAAACAGCTAGCAATTTTTTTAATGATGTCATGTACCCCCATGTTAAATCACCCAATCAAATTAATTTATTGTAGTTACTGTACTGAAAGTACTTTCTGTACAGTAACGGCAATACATTAATTTGATTGGGCTAATATGGGGGGGAGGGGCGAAGTCGAGCATCCATATCATTATCTTTTGAAACTGCCCCAACAAAAGCTGTCCGAGGTGTGTTTCCGACTTTCTAAACCAACTTTAAAAATCAATGGTTATACCGGTAAAAAAGTACAAGTCTTCTTCAAAAAAGGTGTCAGAGATTAGTTACGAGGGTCAACACGCTTCTCCCCGTCCCTGAGACGGTTTTGTCGGCCATACCCTGCTGTCTCTTCCCCTAAACCTGACTGGAGCAACAGACCGACCGGAGAAAGCCATATGTCCTGCTGTCTCACCGGAGCACAGCGTAGGACTGAGGTCCGTGGCTCATACACTCTGTGTGTGTAGCCTGTGTGTGTGTGCGTTCGTGCGCGCGTGTGTGTGTGTACACACACAATAGCTCTCGAAAATAGCCGTGCGGTGCGGCGCTAGCCGGGCTACAAGCTAACAACAACGCATCACGTTGTGCGTGGCAACGCACGACGGACGAAGTATACATTCACTACTAACTGATACGGCCCGCCTCCTTTTCAGACCGTTTGAAGAAAGACCACGTGACCTACTGTATCATAATGTTAATCTTCTTTGGCTGTCATCATACCTTTAAGTTGAGTAGCCCTGGTGTAGATGATTCAGAGCATGTGTGGACCAGAGGTGTTGTTGGCTGGATTATTCTTGAAGCTTTCCCGGAAGAGAAAGATCCCATGATTGGCCGCTAGTTGCGCTGTTTTCCCCCCGTGAGGTACCAAAAAGATTTTTTTCTTCCCTGGACTCCATTCATTTTCCCCTTTGATTTTCTAACCTTAATAAACATCGTCATAAATACTTTATGGTTCCTGTCGCTAGTGAAAAACTGCCTTTCAATCACCATGATATGCGTTTTGTGCAAATATGGTCCCATTTATGTTAAAATTGATGATAAAGTTGCGGGGGGCGTGGCCAACTATGCTGATACCAGCCGCCTGTGTTCTTCTTCGTGTGCTGTATTTCGGGAGGCTCCGACCACATTCTCCCATGTATCCCTGCGGTTGCACGTGACCGTTGGCAGCCAATAGCATTCCTTATGATTCCTGGGGTACCATTCAAACAATGATGGCGACACCCATACAAGGGACAAAAAAGCGTCATTTTCGCCACATAGAAACCAATGGCTTCGCATCGTCCATGTTTTTTTTTTTTTTTACAGTCTATAGTGTGGACCTTCTCTTTCTTGTGGATCCTGACCTCAGTCCAGAACCTGGCTTTCAGTGAGTGGATGCATCCAGCGTGCTTTGTTTGTTCTTTTCTGTGTCACAAGTAAAATGGATGTTGACGTGGCACACTGACTGAAACACATGGCACTTCATATCAAAAAGGTTGCCAACCCCTGCTGAATAAATAGTAGGTGTAACAGAGTAGCCCCGCACGAAGCTCAGAAGCCTAAAGCTTCCCCCTGACAAGGAGGGGATTCCCTTTTGGTTGAGCGGCAGACGGTTGGCTTCCCACACTGGAGAACGAGATCCGTGGTTGGAAACTTGGGCGTGACTTTGTTGCTGTGATCCAGCGATCCAGACCAGGGTTGTTCATTTGGTGATTTCAATGTAACGTATGCACCTCAGTGGTGTAAAGCAGTGGTTCTCAACCTGTGGGTCGGGACCCCCAGGGTGGTCCTCAAATCATTTTTGGGGGGGGGGGGGGGGGTCCCCAAAAGATGATTAGCTTAATGTGCAACATTGTTTTCTCACGCAACAGTAAACAAACTAGCATAACGTGTAAGTGTATAGAGGGTATATGCATAATTCTAAAGTGGCAAAAGTGACTAAAATTACAAATTAAACATTGGCCAAATTGTCAAATATTAGAGGCAGAAATTGCAAAAATAGCAGATCTACATGCTCACAATTGTGCTTTATATAGATTGTGCATTACAATCACCCATTCATGCACCGGTGGTGGAGGAAACCATGAAGGCCCCAACCTGCTCACCAGGAGCAACTAGGGGTTCAACATTAACTCAGGGGGAGCCCGGATTCAAACTGGGAACCCTTCGGGAACCCTTCGTGCTCTAATGACGGTTTCTCTACCCCGGAGCTATGCCGCCCCGTGACTTTATTATCTACATTGTCAGATACTTCGGTTTCTCTACCCCGGAGCTATGCCGCCCCGTGACTTTATTATCTACATTGTCAGATACTTGAACGTGTCCTTATTTATCATCACTTTACCCAAACACAGCTCAAGTTCGGTTAGGAGGTTTTTTAACCATTCATGTGGAGATACTAGTTTTGTCCATCATTGATTGGAAAGACAAAGTCAGACGGAAAAATAACCCGATATGGATCCTCAAACCAGGAGGATGGTTTGGTCAGAAGGGCTTTTAATACTTTTCATTCGTTCAGTAGTTTTGTAAAACCCACACGCAGACATAAAGGGTCCATGCCTCCTCACCCCTTATCACTAAACCTATTTGCCTTTTTTACTATTTTGAAAAACATTTTAAAATAGTTTAACAAGCCGATCTACAGTACATTGACACGTTGTGTGTGAGCTTGTAGATCGGCTATTTTAAGTATTACAAAATAGTAAAAAAAAAAAGGCGAAGTTTAGGATGGGGTAAGGCTTGGACGAAAATAGGGCCCAAAGGTGTTCAATATCACTGGTTTATAAAAGAAAATATGAAAACAGATAGTCGGTTTTACCCTACACATGATTTGCACGCACACACACACGCACACGCACATGTACACATACACTTGCACGCACGCGCATGCACGTGCACGCACACGTACACGCGCACGCACGCACGCACGCACACACACACAGACACACACGCACAGTCACACAAACAGACACACAGACACCACTCCTGTGGCCCAGTCACAGTGTTCATAAAACTAGCTGAAACCAGAGACATAAACAAGCAGACATATACGGTATAGGCTGTATGTCTCAGAGGCACCACTAAACTATCAGTGATAAAAACACAAGTAAACAAGCATCAAACTAACACAATAAAAAGCAGCCACATCAGGGCCTAATGAATAACAGAGTGTTCTGAGTCTGGACTGAAAGGATATTAAATGGAGTCGGGACAGAGATGTGATAGAGAGAGGGAGCAATGCTGCTCCTTCCACCGTCGAGGGCAGTGGTTCTCATACTTCTACTTTTCAAGGGTCTTCAACAGGGGCTCCGGACCCCTAGGGGGTCCTCCAAATCTTGTGACATTTTTTTCTCCTTTTTTATATTAACCACTTGAACTCAAACGTCCATATTCAGAGAACTTCAGAGAACAAAAATAGCAGATCTACAAGCTCACAACGCCTTGCAGCGCGAGGCGTTGTGAGCTTGTAGATCGGCTATTTTTGGCAAAGAGGTTTGGTGTAGAGGGGAAAAAGAGCACACAAAGTACAGAGTGAAAGGTCAAGTGTATTAAGTATTGACGGTTCAAGTGGTTAAATATCTGAAAACACAAATTGACATGAATCCAAAATACACTGATGATTGTGCTTTCAAACGATGAAACTATATGGAATCAATGAAAATGTTGTGGGGGTCCATGCTTCATCTCTCTCGATCTCAACTAAGGGGTCCTTGGCCAGAAAGCATTGAAGACCCTGTTCTACATTTCAAGGTCTCCCCTTAACTCTAACATTGTACAAATGGAACCAAATGGAACCTAACAGGTCCATTTGGTTCCATTTGTATACTGTCAGAGTTACAGACTCGTATGGATCATTTTAGACCTCCATAAAGGAACAGGGTCCCTGGAATCCACTTTGAGACCCACTGGTCTATAGGGCAGAGAGAGGTTCTCAAACTATGGGTTGGGACACCAAGTGGGGTCACGGGAAGGTTGACGGTGGGGTCACGCGTTGACAAGTGAAAAGATTTTAATATGTATCCTTTCCATTAAAGCTGTGTTGTGTGACTTTGTTTAATGCAATCTGACATTTAGATCCTGTTGGAAATGATCTTTGACACGATGGGCTTCTCTTTCTGGTTTGACACCAATTCCGATGGTCAAAATTTGATTCAAATCTGGGCAAGAACAGGGAATTTACGTAGTGCAGCTTTAAGTCTCCCTATTCGTTTTTTAAAGGCGTAGCTAGTGAATGCATTTTCTTGATGCTTTTTAACTTAAGGTCCTAGTAACAGCTATAGGCTATAATATTATGCTTCCATTTCCTGTAAATGTGTACAGAAACACTATTCCATATGGCTTTTAAAGACACATAAGAAGCAGGAAACACAAGGTCAAAATATAAGGTTATAAAATAATCAAGATTACCAATGTAAGCTTTGTGTTTTTTAAATTTGCTTTATTTCAAGCGATTGTAAATCAAGTGCCCATAAAAACGTGGTCTTAAGTGACGTTTCCATAAAGCCTCTTAATGCGCATAAAGCCTTTTGCGCTTAATTTTTTTAATGGAAACACTTCAAAATCCGAATAAACTTCATTATCCACAAACACTTTTTGGAAGAGGTGGATGTTGAGGCTTTATCGAATAAACTAAATGCGCGTTTGTGGATGGAAACAGGTCAGACAATAAATGCGAATAGATTATGACGTTCTGGTCCATATCGTCCTGCTATAACACTTCTCCACGCCGCTTAATTAACGTCCATTGTATAACGTTAGCCCACAAAACAAACCGGTTGTTACACACGGAGTGACGCTTCGTCATCACACCGTGTTGCGTGTGCCAAAAGTAGCCGATCTACAAGCTCACAGCAGCTTGCATCTGCGACGCTGCAGGATGAGTGTGCAGCGCAGTCACAGCAGTGCTCACGTCTCTCGGTCTGAAGAAAATCTGCCCCATCCCAGCTCTGTGCACTGTGTGCAAGCCTGCGGGAAGTGTTTACAGCACGACGGTCAGACGGACCCAGGCAGGATCTCCCAAGAATCCCATTTCATCAGTTTAATGGAAACAGGCTAAATTCGCTTTGTCTTAATATGCATTTCTGATAATTCGCTTCCCTAATTCGAATACGTTTATGGAAACATGGCTTTAGTCTGGTATATAAGAACGGTTGAGAAGCAGTGGGGACTGTTTGATTGACAGGAGAGGCGTGGTGGGCGGGGTCAGCGCTGACCCGCCTGGAGCTCATGAGTCAGGACGACCTGCGTGACCTCAGAGGAAGGAGGAGGGGTCACAGGGGTCATGGATGTAGGCCTGGGGTCACAGGTCATGGATGTAGGCCTGGGGTCACAGGGGTCATGGATGTAGGCCTGGGGTCACAGGTCATGGATGTAGGCCTGGGGTCACAGGGGTCATGGATGTAGGCCTGGGGTCACAGGGGTCATGGATGTAGGCCTGGGGTCACAGGGGTCATGGATGTAGGCGTGGGCCTGCAGCAGCAGAACCCATTTATTTATAGCTTCATAAACAATCAGGAGAATCTTCATTGATTGATTGATTGATTGATTGATTGAAGACTTTATTAGAAGTTTGCATAGTAAAAGGTACAGTTTCATGACGGTACAGTTCACTGGTACAAGGTCTACTAAAAGGAGATCCATGAAAAGACTAAGCTTATTTCCACTGGAAACCATTGAAGTATCTCATATAACATTGAATGACAGACAAATAGAACACAGTACTATGCAGTAGATATGTAAAGAAAAAGAAAAAAGAAAACAGTAAGTCTAAACAAACAGTATATACAAAGAAGGGGCAGGGGAGGGTAGGGTTGGGCTAGGTTAGTTTTTTTTACCAGTTGCGAACGGCTGCTGCCTGTAAGTGTTTTTTCAGGGCAATTTTAAAGGATGCTAGTGATCCACACTCCTTTATGACCTTCGGTAAGGCTTTCCACATTTTGGTGGTATAGCAGAAAAAAGAGTTTGACCCTTTGTTGGTTTTGACTCTGGGTTGAAAGTGATCTGTGGCGCTGCCTCTGGTGTTGTAATTATGGACATCCTTAATGTTTATAAAGTATTTTGACAGGTACTTGGGTATCATAGTGGTGTAGTGTATCTTGATTCTACAGCCAGTGGAGAGAGAGAGAGGCCAGGGACGATGGTATGAATGATGGTCCCTGTTCCTGGTAGCAGCAGTCAGCAGTAGGAATGGGACCATGTGGTGAAAAATTATAAAAATAATTGCATGAACAAAATCTATACAACTTAAAACGTCACTTCTTTTAACCAGTTGAACGAATCAATTTGAAACAAGAGCATACCAAATGCGCTTGGACCTTTAAATGGAGGATTTAAGATTGGATTTGCAGCTCAACAAAAGCAAAAGTGTCATAAATTAAAATCTCTGCATTACGATTATTGTGAGTTTAATCACGATAAACGATAATAATGATTATGGACCCATCCCTAGTTCGCAGCCTTGCTGTGGTGTTTTTTGGACCAATACAATACAAGCAGGATGATATGAGGGCCTGGATGACTTTCTCAAGGCCTTGGACGGATGGAAGAACGCTTCATTTTGGTGATGAAAGTCCTCTTGTTCCTTTAACACATCGACTGCCCACCAGGTGGCGCCAGTCATCCCCTCTGAGCGCCCCCATAGCACTTCCATAGAAGAATACGAGGCCCTGTTGCGTCAATGCATGCGTGATGACGTCACTTGGTCACATGAGCGCAGACAGGATGTTATTGTGTAACTTACTGTATGGGCTAGTGTTGATCATAGCTGTTCACTGCCGATCAAAATTTGGACATTTTGCCGCACGCGGCCACAGTTTTAGCCATAAAACAAACATCGGGGGCTTTAAAGATGGGGAAATGCATTGGAGTATACAGAGAAAAACGGCCGCGCGATGCTCTCAGCGTCGACTCGAAGCGACTAGCGGCTAATGGGCTACATCCAGGCGTAGCCCCGACCTAACGGTGAGATATAAAGTTATACTGTAATTACAGTAAACGCGTCCAACGCGTCGTGGGCCTCCAGCGACATCAAATAAATTGTCGCGTAGACACCTCGTGGGCACCCGCTGTGTTAACAACCCATCAAAACCACAAAAGCTTGTGTCATTTTAGATTGTTTTGCGTTGGCTATTCAAAAATAGCAGATGCCGCGTTACGAGCTTGTATGATTGAAAAAATATGATTTTGAAGGAAAAAAAGCTTCTACTGATCTAGAAGGCTGTTGTATAATTGGCTTCAGATCTTAGTGGGTTAATATCCCCACTGATTCCAGGCATGTTGTTAAGGAAGCAGGGAACTCGAGTCTTTTCACTTCGACATGAAAACCTACGTAAGTGTCGAGTTGTGTCAAGTTGAATTGAGTCAGACAACTCTGGGATTGAATTTAGAATATATTTTTTTTATTGAGCTGAGCATAGAGATAATGAAGCTAGTTTGGCGTCAGAACTCTGTCTCTATTCATTCCCTGTAAGCATAAACATTTTAGATACCGGTAAGTTATTTATCAAATAGAATTACAGGGAATGAATTAAGACCCCCAAAGGAGATGTGGAAACAGAGCCTACAGGTGGGATTGCAAAACATCAGCAGCAGCAGACAGCAAGCAGAGCAGCCGCACAGCCAGGAGAGAAGCCAGAATGAAATGAAAATAAAAATCCTCAATAGGGGAAATGCCTGTCGCAAGTTGATGATGTCATAAATGTCACGTCTGATCTATTTATGGCATGTATGTGCAAAAACAAAAAAACACATTTGAAATATCAATTTGATGCTCATATTAACCATAGGATTTGTTATATTTGTTTTTATTTGCACATGCATGCCATGAATTCCATAGGGATAGATCACACGTGACATTTATGACTTGTGACTTGCGACGGGCATTTCCCCTATTGAGTGAAAGATTAGCTATTTCTAGAATAAATAAAATAATTGAGGTGTTTTTAATTTTACATTGTAGTTATAGAGGACAATTATAATGTATTAAGACATGTTTGTCTTATTAGCCAGGGATCCTTTTAAGTACAACATGGGAGTACTTTTTCCACCTCTGCCAAATGACCAGCGGTGGCCCTAGTGGTGTCATGTTGTGTCGTGTCGAGTCATGCAGAGTCGAGGGGACTCAGACCCACCGTCCTGCCATCAATCACTCCATATTTGGAGTGATGGCAGCGCTGGTGATGTCATCATGACGTCACCAGCATGAGGTCAGAGATGGACAGGTCATGATGTCATGCTGCTGTTAGAAGAACACTCAGAATGGAGGGTTTGAGAAGAGAGGAAAAACTGAGGAGTTTAAAGGAAAATCAACAGCTGATAATCTCTCTCTCTCTCTCTCTCTCTCTCTCTCTCTCTCTCTCTCTCTCTCTCCCCCAGGATGTCTGTGGTCTCCTGCATGTGAGTGTATTTTAGTCTTGTAGCATGTGTGGACGTATGTGTTTTAATGTGTGTAGGTGTGTGTGTGTGTGTGTGTGTGTGTGTGTGTGTGTGTGTGTGTGTGTGTGTGTGTGTGTGTGTGTGTGTGTGTGTGCGTGCGTGCGTGCGTGCGTGCATGCGCGTGCATGCGTGTGTGTGTGTGTGTGTGTGTGTGCCATTCTGCCACGAAGCACACTCCATTTATTGCCAGCAGTTCCCCTCTCTCCACGCACACGCACACGCACGCACGCACGCACGCACGCACGCACGCACGCACGCACGCACGCACGCACACACACACACACACACACACACACACACAGGAGTGAGAGTTGTACTTAGTGGTTTTCAGAGGTAGTGTGACTGACAGAAAGAGCTCCCAGCTGTGTGTGTGTGTGTGTGTGTGTGTGTGTGTGTGTGTGTGTGTGTGTGTGTGTGTGTGTGTGTGTGTGTGTGTGTGTGTGTGTGTGTGTGTGGTTTGGAAGGGTCCTATGATTACAGCAAAGCATGATGGGAGTGCAAGAAAGGCCTGTGGTTACAAACGATTAACACACACACACGCGCACGCACGCACACACACACACACACACACACCCACACACACACACACACACACACACACACACACACACACACACACACACACACACACACACACACACACACACACACGTGCACGTGCAGTTAACACAGCAGTTGAACGCCACAGTCAACGTTCACAACGTCTCATGCAGCCAGGCGTATCCTGTCATAAGGCTATGCAAGACTAACTTTAACTTAACTCATACACAACAGTATTGAACAGGGGTCTCCAACCAAGGACCCCTTAGCTGAGAGAGAGAGATGAAGCAGGAACCCCCAATACATATTGTATACAATTGTGTTTCAGATTACATCCTATACTAATAAACGACCAAATGTATGTCTGTCCGATGTCTGACTGATATACACGCATGCTGATGTAGTGATACGCGGAAGCGGGGATTGAACCCGCGACACCCACTCGCCAGTCCAACACACAACCTGTCGTGCTAATAGGGCTGAGCCTGATTAGGAGGGCTGTTGTCACTGGTTCATGGCTGGTACTAACCGTGGGGGCTACAATCACCCCCCTGATAGGGCTCAGCCCTATTAGCACGACTGGTTGTGCGTTGGACTGGCGAGTGGGAGTCCCGGGTTCAATCCTCGCTTCTGCGCATCACTACACTGACATCACTGATACTTGACAGTGCCCAAATTTGGAGTTAACTGACATTACTTCTGAGACTCCTACATTCAATCCCTCATACACTGTGCACACCCCATAATAACCCAAGCTGCACATAATCCGGAGCACATTATATGTTCAAACAGGCAAGAACTAGTTTTCATATAGATTTCATGAACTTGTTTGACAGCACTGTCATCAGTGTTGTGTAAATTCATGTTTTTTGGTTTGTTCGTTGACTTGTCTTTTCTATTAATTTGTTGTATTCATGATCATTTGTCTCTTCAGACATTTAACAACTTAATTTAAACTTTGTATCTGTACTTTGTCTGCTCCCCCCCCCCCCCCCCCCCCCCCCCTCTACTCCAAACCTTAAAAAAGGTTGCGGCCGGGATCCTAACGCCCGAGGATAAGATGTCAGAAAAAATGTATCAACTGTAAAATTCATAAATAAATACATTTACGGTATATGTCTGTTATTTTTGTGCAGGGGCAGACAATCGGCAATGAAAATAGTGTTCAATTGGGCACCCGCTGGCCTGGCCTAGCAGTCCAGGCGCATAACAAATATTGGCTCTGTGCTAGCCTGACACCATGTCGCAGGTTCGAATCCCGCTCCCAACGACCTTTGCTGCCCATCTCTCTCTCCGTGTTTCCTGTCACTATCCCTGCAAGCCAAATGACGTCATGATGACGTTATGACAATGTCCTCCGGTGACGTTCAGAACAAGGCCAGATCACAGCCCATAATGGGGATGATCATGACGTCATTACCAGGACGTCATGTGGACTTTTTTGTTTGACAGGATTCAGTTACTGTCAAAACCTCCACCGGCTGTCTGTCTGTCAGTCAGTCATACGTCACACATCACACATCAAACTTTTTCCCTACTCATATCTCCGCCAACGTTGCCCCGATCCATGCCAAACTTTGCACACATACTCCTTGGCTGCCAAACCACTACCTCCACCCCTCATTTCTCACATGACTCTCTTGTAGCGCCACCATGAGGCAGATTCTTGCAAAACACATTTTTGGACACTGCTCCTACAAATTTTGCCCCAAAATCACGCAAATCGGTACAGAGTATTTCTACAGTCATGTCATGTCAACATGGATATGTCACATTTAGCGCCACCATCAGGCCAACTTTTACATGAGACCAGATGGTCACTTATCTCCCGAAATATGAGCATATAAGGTTATATTCTGGTACATATCTGACTAGTTATGATATTTATCTGGCCTCGATCGGACCCTCTCTGATTAATCCAGGACGTCCGTTTTCGTGGGCAGGATTTATGTTGGATGAAATCAGGTGATATTCTAGGCCAGATCTGACTAGTCATGGTTTGACTTGATCTGGCCCCAATCGAGGTCCAGGTCCTGACCGTGCTTGCTGTGGGTCCCTTATCAATTAAATGTTTTTTTTTAAAGAAAATAGTGTTCAATAGTGTTTAGAGTTGTTAAAAAACACGAGGAATATTCACATGGAATGGTTATCGTGAAATGGCAAACGATCAAATAGGACGCGAACTTGTGTGAACTCACAGACAGACAGACGGACAGACGGACGGACGCTATCTCTGTCATTTCTATGTTCTTTCACCCTCTGACTCGCAATGATGATGTCATCGAGACTACACTGTTTGCTGCCATGGTTACCGGCTCACACACACACACACACACACGCACACGCACGCACGCACGCACACACGCACGCACGCACGCACACACACACACACACACACACACACACACACACACACACACACAGACACACACACACACACACACACGCACACACACACACAGGTTCAACCACATCATCCTACACAGTAAAAAAGTCCTCAGTGGCAAATGTATCCGTTTGTAACAGTAGAGGCAGCTCAGATGGACCCGTACGGGTCCATTTGGGTCCATCTGAGCTGCCTCTACGGTTAACATTAGCACTGAGGACTTCACAGTGCAGCTACCAGCCAGTCAGCCACGCCAAAGCCTTAATTGAAACCACTCGTTGCTGTGTCCGTGTGTGTGTGTGTGTGTGTGTGTGTGTGCGTGCGTGCGTGCGTGCGTGTGAGTGTGTGCGTGCGTGTGTGCGCGTGTGCGTGCGTGTGTGAGCTGTAGTTCCTGACACAGCTCCAAATCCACCTTTTCACCCTCAAATCTCTTTTTCTCTCTTCTTGGCTCAGGACACTTATTCCACACTGTGTGTGTGTCCATGTGCGTGTGTGTGTGTGTGTGTGTGTGTGTGTGTGTGTGTGTGTGTGTGTGCGTGCGTGCGTGCGTGTGTGTATAATATTCACCCCTTGCCAAAGTCTCTGTCTCTACATGCTGATTAGCTTTCCTTCTCTCTCTCTCTCTCCCCCCCCTCTCCCTCTCCCCCCCTCTCTCTAGAAGTAAGTTAACATGCCAACATACAAAGTTTAGAATTATGATTATGAATATTATATTCGGTGTGTGTACTTGTAAACCCATGCAACGTGTGTGTTTACGGTAGCCTAGTGTCGTGTCTCACATGATGATGAGTGAAAATGAACATGTTTGAACCTGTGCTATTGTTTATCCAATGAGTTCCTATCACACCTTTACTGAAATATAACATTATTTATTGTTTTTAGGTAGTGCCGTTGTTTCCTTGTGAGATTGGCACATTTCCTGGGGCAAGCTGCCCAGATCACACATGTCACACGTGTCTTCTTATTTTTTTCACTCTCAGAAAGCACCTGCAATGTAGTGCATTTGAAACTACATTGCAGTGCACATCATGGGGTGATCACTGCTTGCCTCCTGTGAATTGTTTTATTTTTATTCTTGTCTGTTCATTTCGTTGCCGAGTGAGGTCAGCAGACAGAGTGACGTGAGTGAGATGAAAAAACCTGGGTGAAATGTGCTACAGCTAAACAGATGAGGTGTGTAATCAGTAAAGTCAGTAGTCTAACCCTAACCCTATGCATGAGTGTCTTGTGTTAGCCAACGGGTTGAGAAGTGTGCAGGGGAGAAAGCAAGAGGGGATCTCTCACAGGATTGAGGAGCAGAGCTTTATAGGGCGTTGGCACCCGGGCCCAGGTGCCTGCCAATCTGCCTAACGGCCATCAATGAGCTGCTCCCCAAGTAGCCTCGCGTAGCCAGGCTTACTCATCTGTGAAGAGAAAAGCCTGGTGACAATATCAGGCAGAGACCGTTCAATTTCCGCCACGAGAATTTCACCGGAAGACTGCAACGCATGACGTAACGTCCGTTAAACACAGCACTTCCACCACTTCCGCTAGAACCAACCGGAAGTTATATTGTGGCCAGGGTGAGTTCTGATAGTGCGGGGCCTTAAAGGACAACTTTGTTTTTTTACAACAAGGGTTCATATTTTAGATTGTAATTAGACAAAAGAAAAATTGAGTGTTAAAATGTTTTCATTTGCTTCGTTCTATTGTTTTATCGCGTTTACCGTGCTAAAATGTGGGGCATACGTACGCATGGTGGCATGCGTACAAGTTGTCTTTTTAGACACAATAAGCCAGCAGTTTCTTTATTGCTATTTACAGTAACACTTCTAGCCCCCATATCACATCCAACCATGAAAGGTTGTGTTGTATCTTGGGAATGGGCTTATTCTGTGTAAAATGACATATTTAGCCACTTGTACGCATGCCCCAAACCACTGAAATAAGAATCTCTAAAACAATAGAAAGAAGTAAATGAAATGAATTTAACACTCATCTTTTATATTATTTAATTACAGTCTAAAATATGAACCCTTGTTGTAAAAAAACTAAAGTTGTCCTTTAAGGGGAGCAAATGCTAATTTCGTGCAAATCAGTCTAAAAGCGCCAAATTTTGCACAGATGTAGGCCAAGGCATGATCTAATGATTTAGCTAGGGCGCCCGAGCCGACAACCTTCGGGGTCACCACAGTGGCCAAATCAAGTTGGGCTTCCATCGACTTTCTATACAGGAGGAAAATGCCCAGAAACATTTTTTTTCTGGGTATTTAAATAGGATGTGAGGGGTCTAACTAGGGATGCTGAATCCATTGCAAGCATTTGTTTTGCACAAAAAACATTCCTTGGGCTACAAATGGCCCCAGAAAACGATGGTTTAGTGACGAAAAGTGATGAGTCGTCACTTTTTATCACTAATCACAGTTTTGTGGGCGTTTTCTGGGGCCATTATATCACAGTGCATTAGTAATTAGTACAGCACAACTTCTCAATTCAGTAGCCTCAGTAAACCTTTCCATCAGCATCAACATTTTCAAATTCCCTCCTCATTTCTGTATACTTATTAAAATAAAGTGTCT
The DNA here is from genome assembly GCF_963921795.1 of Nannobrachium achirus. Taxonomy (NCBI): domain Eukaryota; kingdom Metazoa; phylum Chordata; class Actinopteri; order Myctophiformes; family Myctophidae; genus Nannobrachium; species Nannobrachium achirus. The sequence continues at coordinate 5,628,813 of NC_137818.1, read as the reverse complement.
TATCTAATCCTTTGTAGCTCAGTGTGAACTCAGCCTGACCCCAGCAGTCTGTGTGTTGTGCATCAATCTGGACAGCCAAGGGTGTCGCACCACATTCTGGGCCCTGGGAACATTTTGTGCTTTAAAGGAGTAGTTCACCCCCAAAATGACTTTTTTTCTATTGATTACTCATGCCATGGAGCAGGGGTGGGAAACTTTGATGATGGAGAGGGCCACTATATTTTCACATTCACTCCAGAGGGCCACAATGCATATACAGTCAAAAATAGTAGATCTACAAGCTCAAAACGCGTCGCACTGCGACGCGTTTTGAGCTTGTAGATCTGCTATTTTTGCTATATTTGAATTGGAATCCGAAATAAATGTTAGATATTTTTGAATTGGAATCCTGAAAAGTAACAATTTTATTTAATATGAAATGCATTTATGTGTTCTTATGTTAACTTTGTGAACTTTGTGCCCCCGGGCCGCCAGTTGCCCATGTATGCCATGGAGAGTAGAGTTCAATAATATTTTGGGTTTTTTGACAAAAAACTAAAAATATTATTAAACTCTAGTCTCCATGACGTGACTAATCAATAGAAAAAAAGCCATTTTGGGGGTGAACTACTCCTTTAACTATTGAATAATAGCAGATATAAAAGCTCACTGCGAGCTTGTAGATCTGCTATTTTTGAAAAATGGTGAACATGTGTGCAAGACTTTGAATCCTTCTAAGGTTTTAAAAAAAAACCTATGTTTCTATGTCAGTGGTGCTCATACCTTTTTATGTGAAGGACCCCCAAAATGATATGCATTTGGCCACGGAAAATATTTAGTTCCAGGGACCCCTCCCCAGAAGCAACATTTTAGTTACAAACTTTAGCTTCAAAAATACATATATTCAAAGATTCGCACACATTTTCACGACTATTCAAAAATGGCAGATCCACAAACTTGCAGTGTGGCGCTCGGTGCCGCACTATATGAGCTTGTATATCTGCTATTTTTCAATAGCTAAAGTATAAAATAATGAAGGCCCCTCCACATTGGGCCCTATAGTAACTCAGTCCCACTCCCCCCCCCACCCTTGTGACGCCCCTGTGTATAGTGTATACATTGATTTGATGATGTCAAAGGTTTTTCCTCTACTGACACTTTCCAACAGTTTGTGAAGCAGTCTCTCTGCCAAATCCAATCAAGCTTTTTGAAGTCAGCTAAAGAGCAGAACAAAACTGCTTTTGCGTTTGTTTATGTGGTTGTCAATTAGGATGCTGAGGGTGATAATATGCTCTACTGTACCATAATTAGATAAAAAGACAGTTTGGGTATTTTGCTTCAGGACATTTATTTTCAGCGATGAAATGTAGGAATGCATCTGTGGTCTCTGTCTGTCTGTCTCTTATCTGTCTGTCTGTCTGTCTGTCTGTCTGTCTGTCTGTCTGTCTGTCTGTCTGTCTCTTATCTGTCTGTCTGTCTGTCTGTCTGTCTGTCTGTCTGTCTGTCTGTCTGTCTGTCTCTTACATTCACTTTGCAAATCTTTCTCCTACTCTATAATCAAACAGAGGCCTGTGTGTGTGTGTGTGTGTGTGTGTGTGTGTGTGTGTGTGTGTGTGTGTGTGTGTGTGTGTGTGTGTGTGTGTGTGTGTGTGTGTGTGTGTGTGTGTGTGTGTGTGTGTGTGTGTGTACAGGGTGCAGGTCTGTGACAGCAGGTCATTAGACTCATGTTTCACATTAGCATGAACTGAATAAGATTAACACACACACACACACACACACACACACACACACACACACACACACACACACACAGACACACACACACACACACACACACACACACACACACACACACACACACACACACACACACACACACACACACGCACACACGGAGAGCCGCAGACATGCACACGCACACCCATGCACACACACTTGACATGTATTTTAAAATATAGTTCACACCCACACTCGGAGTGTGTGTGCGTGCGTGCGTGCGCGCGCGCGCGCGGCGTGTGCGTGCGTGTGTGTGCGTGAGAGAGGGAGAAAGAAGAGAGAGACATTATGAAACCACCAGTTACTGAGGGCATTTCTTCTGTTACTCTGCTGCCTCCATGTGGCCAGGGTTGGAAAGGACAGAACAAGCCTGCAGTGTGTATTTTACATGCTTTTATATCTAACATGCTTTTTACATGTTTAAAGGAGTAGTTCACCCGCAAATGTTTTTTTTCTATTGATACTCACACCATGGAGACTTGAGTTCAATAACATTTTTTTTGTATTTTTCGCATTCCTAAGACAAAAAAAAATGATTATAGTAAATTTACCCCCATTGATTCCGGATGGGGACCCGAATGCATTCGGGTCCCCATCCAGAATACATTTACTGTACATTTATTCTAATCAAATTATTGTCTTAGGAACACGACAAAAACAAAAAAAATGGTGTGAGTATCAATAGAAAAAAAAAATCATTTTAGGGGTGAACTACTCCTTTAAGCAGAACAGTTGCTGGGGCAGCAAAGCTGAATGGAAGAAGCAGGAGTCTAATTATGTGTCCAATAACCCGTCCAGGTGTTCATTTCACACAGGGGAAATTCAATCGTCAACGGCAGTTACAGTTTCTGTTTTCTTTTCTTTGATTTTCATGAGGATTTTCACTTGATTTTGCCATTGTTTACTTTATGTGATCGTGTCTGCATCTTCCAGACAGATTCAAAGACATAGTCATAGCCTGTTCCTTAGAAATTATCAAAAGACTCAGCCACCTTTTATAAATATCACAACTTTTAATGTTAAAATGTATCATACATAATATATTCTGAAGTGTATAAAAGAGACATAAATTAAGAACAACACACACTGGATTTCACAGAGTTGTCAGTTAAGGCAGCTTAGAAAGGATCAAACACACCAGGGGTTCCCAAACCTTTTTGGTTCAGGGCACCCCTATAAATATTTATTTCATCTGAGGCACCCCTACTCACTCCCAGCACCTTATATATTTTAGCGATTATGTTGCGAGGAAAACGTATAACGAGATAATAGCCATGTTGGTTAGAACTGACTGAAAATACTGACTTCAAGTTTAAAATGATACGAAATATTTTTTTAAGTGTCCAAATTAATTCCAAATATTATCAAACTATCTCGTGGCACCCCTGGACTGCCGTCACGGAACCCCAGGGTGCCCCGTCACCCACTTTGAAAACTCCTGACACACACACACACACATTCACTATGAACCTCTGACTTATCAGAAAACAAATCTTCTCATATTTAAAAACACATTCTTTCACAAAAAGGTTGCTACTCTCAACGAGACACTGTTGTATCTATTTACAGATGGATATTCAGTCCAGTCCGGTCCGGTCCAGTCCAGTCCAGTCCAGTCCAGTCCAGTCCAGTCCAGTCCGGTCCAGTCCAGTCCAGTCCAGTCCAGTCCGGTCCAGTCCGGTCCAGTGTGATCCAGTTACCGGCTCCACTCAGCAGGAGGGTCTCTTGGTCCTCTGGGCTTCTTTATACGATTATTAAAACCTGATGATATAAAACAATATGTACATTAATTATCTAATGATATAAAACAATATGTACATTAATTATCTAATGATATAAAACAATATGTACATTAATTATCTAATGATATAAAACCATATGTACATTAATTATCTAATGATATAAAACAATAAGTACATTAATTATCTAATGATATAAAACAATATGTACATTAATGATCTAATGATATAAAACAATATGTACATTAATTATCTAATAGTATAAAACAATATGTACATTAATTATCTAATAATATAAAACCATATACGTTAAGCCCTTTGCACACAGGACAGTTGCGGGGTTTTTTTTTTTTTCGTTTGCTGCATGAATAAAACGCATTGGAGTTGGTGTGCAATGCTGTGCGGAATCAGCGCTGCGGATCCCAAAAGGAGCCATAAAAGGAGTGTTGAGTGTAACTTGAGTCTTTACCGCACGCGACAAGATGCACAAATCGAACTGGGATCGATCGAGAAAAAAAACGCACGGCCACAGCCACTCGTCACACGGCTAATTTGGATCCGGTGTGCATGAGGTCGTAGTGAATCATTGTTTTCTTTTAAAAAAAAATGAAATTGTCAGTTTTATCCGTGCGGATAAAGCGCCTGTGTGCAAAGACCTTATAAGTCCTATAAGTCTAATCATATCAAACGATATACAGTTACAGTAATATAAATGCATACTGTACAATAACATAACATAGCAAGATAAGACAGAGAGACAGACATCCCACTAACCAGACAGACAGACAGACAGACAGACAGACAGACAGACAGACAGACAGACAGACAGACAGACAGACAGACAGACAGACAGACATGCAGACAGACAGATTTTCAAAATGTTGCCTCTCTCTTAACCCTTAAGTTCTGTTCAGATTCACTACACCTTCGTTCTGTTCGGGTCATTTTGACCCGGTGGATATTTGGTTTAAAAAAAACAACACTAATATAAATTTTAACTTAACAAATCATCATGATACATTGACTTTGACTCAATACCAAACAATTCATATGATATATTTGGTAAATGTTTGCATTTCTGCTTTGCTATATCACATTAAACACTGAAAGAGCTAGGCGTTTTTACTGATTTAGCTGAAATCCATGTAAAAAAAACAACTTTGTTTAATACTGGGCAATATTGCTCATGCTTATAGGAAGGGGGGGAGGGTTCGGAATGGGGCTTCGGAAGGGGGGTGTTAGAAGTGGGGGTGACTGTGTGTCTGTGTTTTGGCATAATACTGTGTATTTCTGTGCTTCCGGGTCAAAATGACCCGAACAGCACTTAAGGTTCAAAAAATATGAGGGGGGTGTAGCATGGGTGTAGTGCAAAAATATTTTTTTTACATGTTCATCTCAGAAGAATCTTTAAGGCCAGTGAGTTTCAGGTGGAAACATTTTTAACTTCTACCTTTTTTTTCCAAATGAAAATGTAAAACGGGTCAAAATGACCCGAACAGCACTTAAGGGTAATACGTAATAAGTTTGACCATTTGGCCAATATTGAAATGTTCTAGTACAGTTTGTTGATTATTGACGCAATCTTATAATTATCCCCCCACCCCTCATTTTAGAGGTATTCAAAAAGGCGTAAAAGTGCTTAAAATTGTCACTTTAGTACCAGTAAGACTCCCTAAATCGGGAGATAAGCGACCGTCAGGTCGCATACACAAACTGACTACATGACTCTAGACATACTGTGTACCGCTTTGCGTGATTTTAGGGCAAAATCTGTAGGAGCAGTGTCCAAAAATGTGTCTTGCAAGAATCGGCCTCATGGTGGCGCTAGAAGAGGGCCATGTGAGAAATGAGGGGTTTGGCAGCCAAGGAGTGTGTGTGCAAAGTTTGGCATGGATAGGGCCAACGCTGGCAGAGATATGAGTAGGGGAAAAGTGTGATGTGTGATGTGACTGACAGAGGGACGGACTGACTGACAGCCGGTGGAGGTTTTGATAGTAACAGTGACCTGATGGTTGCGATAAGCCCTATTCACGGCCCGCCCACTTAGTAAATTTCTCAGCAACTTCCTGGTGCTGACGTCAGCTTTGAAGGGTAAAATAACACAGAAATCGCTGGACTTAAAGCCAACAAATCATTATTTCGAACGGTAAAGTAAATTATAACGCTTTGTGCCTTTTACTATCTTGTGTTCTTGATCATGCTAGCCGTATTTTATACTGTACTATTCGGAATTTGCATTACATTTGTGATTTCTGTGTTAACTCTATGGGCTTTTAGCAGGGGTTTACCTTTCAAAACGTGACTTCAGCACCAGGAAGTTGCTGAGTGGGCGGGACGTGAATAGGGCTAATTGTGTCTTCACAGCTCTTACCAATTGCGTAACCTAATGAAGGCTCTGTTCCATTTAAACGTAAAACACAAGCACAGTCAAACTTTAAAATGTCAAGGACCCCCATAACTGTGAGTGTACAAATGGAACCATTTGTACCCCCCCCCCCCCCCTCCCTAGCCCTCATGCTGTGTTGTTCACAGGAGTAAAGCACTCCCAGAAGCCACTCTTCAACCATGAATGTTTTACAGTCTCTTAGAGCATAGATGACTAACACTAACCCACCAGTCAGTTGGTGGTTTAATAATGGTGATGGAGGAGGTGTGAGAGAGCGGAGGATATTTTTACATTTACCGTAGTCAGTGGTCCCCAAACAGTGGGTCGGGATCCCAATTGTGGGTCGTGGACACATTCTTATGTAAAAAGTAAAAACCATTCCATAAATTAGAAAACAAAATGTTTAAGAAGTAGTGAAAATAGCCGATGTACCAGCTTAAAAAGCGGCGCCAGGCGATGCGCTGTGAGCTTGTAGATCTGCTGTTTTCACTAGTTTGGGAACCCGGTCAGTTTTCACTAGTTTGGGAACCCGGGATCCCTAGGGGGGTCCCCAAGTGATTTTGGATGGGTCCCCAGATGACAGTAAGTGACAATTTAAGGACTTCTAATACTAACATTGTACCCAAAAAAATAACTACACTATACTATATAATAATTGGTCAAAACGTTTTTAAATAGCTGATCTACTAGCTCACCACCTCGGGGTCTCCAACACAATGAGTTTAAACTGCATCAAAAGCGGTTTACACTTTAAAACTATACATTGACTATTTGAAAATAGTACATCTACAAGCTCCAAATACAGCCAAGATCTTGAAATATTTGATAATATTGTGATTCATTTTTAAACATTTTAACAACATACATTTTGTATGGGACGGGGCATGGGTTGTTTTTAATGTTGTTTTTATGTTCTCTCTTTTTTTCTTTCTTAAGGAGTGATTAAAGATAGCAATATGGAGGGAGGGCTGTGGAAAGGGAGAAAAAAATGTCTTTACAATATTGAATTGATGTTAAATGTAAATTGTTGAAACATATGTGACATGAATAAAGATATTAAAAAATAAATAAAATAAAAATAAAACTTTATATTGCTATAGTGTGTATCTGTTCAGTAAAAAGGCTCTCCCCATCTTCCCAGCTCTTTCTTGAACAGAACATTTCATCCAACCAGGACAGAGAACTCATTTGTCAGCTTCACTTTTATATTGTTCAAGTTCCCATGTTGTTTCATCACCTCCAACATCATGTTTCTCCTCTCCCGCTCGGAGGGAATTGGTATCACGACCTGAAAATGTGTTTTCTGTTTACCATAGAGAGTTACTGAACAAACACTGCATTCAGGGACGTGCTGGCCATTGGGAAAAGCGGGACAACTCCCGAATGGCCGGTTCATTCCCGGCCGGTCCAGGCCGGCCATTAGGAAAAAAATAATAATAAAATGTCGGCCGTCGTTCCATTTTGGGGGCTGGGTGGCCAACAAAGTAAATTGTCACTGTCGGGCAGAAACCTCGTATCTCCAAGTTTCAAATTTGTAATTTTTTTCGCAAAGCAAAGCTCTGCTTCATCATACAAGGCTGTCGCACAAAAGTAGTGAAAACAGCAGATCTACAAGCACACAACGCCTCGCGGTGCGAGGCGTTGTGTGCTCGTAGATCGGCTGTTTTCACTAGTTTAAATCATTTTTAAAATGGTTTTGGACATACAAGGTTTCCACCCGACAACGACGAAATATAACTCATGTAATTGGCCCACTGGCTTGTCACTTGTCATGATCTGAAATGGCAAATCTTTGAGTAGCAGCAGAGATCTCTCTCTATAGCGCGCAATGAGGGCCTCTACAACACTTTTTCCCGGGCTGAATCAGGTGCCCAGCACGTCCCTGACTGCATTGATTGCTATGGAAATACAGCTCTATTTAACACTTATTCTGACAAAATAAACCCCGCTACCTGCCTGTGCTGCCTGGCCGTGAAAGGCCTTCAGTGCCTCTACATTGATTACAACTCAAGGAGGGGGAAAAATCCAATTCAGACACATTTTGAAAACAGCTTGTGCTGGAGTCAAATAAGGACTTCTTCAATAGTCTGAATAGTTGAGAGTTCTCTCTGGTATCAGCACTAGAGACCCGTTGAGGTGGACAATGCAATCAGTGCGACGGTCGAGTGGTTTTTCAGAGAGTTGCAGTGTAGTTCTGTGAATGCATCGTGAAAACAATACGGCAAGAAGAAAATGTACTTCTGAATACTTATAGGAAGCAGGAAGTCCAGCACTGAAACTAAAAAGCTGAGTGAGCAACTTTGACTTGTAGTGGAGTAATATTTGAGCAGGAGTACAGTATGTTTTGACTATGTTTTGACTGTGTCTAAAAACCTACCTTTTTAACAAAGGGTTTTCTTAATTATTACTGGGCCTTATCTTTTTTATTGTTCTTGCCCTGTATTTCTTAGTTTTAGACTTGACCTGTTTTTAGTATAACAAATGTGATTGTCTGCCTACTTGCTGTTTTTATGCCTTGCTTTTAACCCTGTAGCACGTTGAGATTATTTTGAATGTAAAGTGCGTTATTAATAAAATGCATTATTATTATCATTTATTATTATTATTACTTTGTCCACCACTAGAGACAGACAGACAGACACAGGGATGTGCAGAGAATGTTAGAGAGGCAGGGGCTGACATTTCTAAAAGGGCCTTTTGGTGGAAAATATCGAAAACAGCTCACAACGTGTCGCAGCGTTGGAGGTTGGCTATTTACGGTGATTGATACCACGCTGAAATCAAATCAATACTGGAGATGCGACGTAACGGCATGGATTTCTACACAGCGAGGGCATTTCTTTCAACATAAGATTATTAACATCAAGTTCAGGAGAGTTTGGACAAGGCAATTCTCTTGAATGCTGCCTTCAGGTATGGCATGGAAAGAGGGGGCATTTGCATTTCCTTCACCACAGTAAAAGCTGCATTCATGGTCTGGAGAGGGCACTTTTTACAGACAGATAAAAGGGCAGGGGCTCAAGCCCCCTTTGATGTCTACAGTATGTGTGCACGTGCCTGGACAGACAGACAGACAGACAGACAGACAGACAGACAGACAGACAGACAGACAGACAGACAGACAGACAGACAGATGTACTACTAACCCATGGGTCCGGGTGTTTTGAGTATAGTGGATACGTCTTCATAATCGTCATCAGCAGAGGCGTCTGTGGACGAGTGTCTCTCCTCAATAGAGGGACATCCAGTCACTGTGGGGACATGGACATGTCTTTTATATGTTTATCTGATGTAAAATAAGATGTCCAAATGTACAATAATGTGCACCCTGGTTTAATACGCCGCCTAGAGCCCAATCATATCTGCCAGTGGCGTCAGTTCAGAAAAAGCTAAGGTATGGCAACATGACTGGTGTCTTGCACGCGCGAAAAGGCACGCGTGCCAGTCATGTTGCCATACCCTTTTTGCATTTGTAGTTATTTTACTGTAATCTAACAACATAATAACCAGCACAGATAGACAAAGAGACATCCATGGATTTACATTTAAAAGTAACTTTTATTTCCCCCCCCTGGACCCAGGGTATGGCAGCTGCATACCCCTGCCATACCCAATTGACGCCCTTGATCTCTGCTTAACAGTTTGCCAGCCGCGCCTGAACCCCCTGAACAGAGGTACTGCCGTGCGATCTGCGTTTTATTTACAAACATGTTTTAAAAAAGCAATACACCAAATGATAAACAACGCCCTCGGGTCGATCAGAGCAAGCCCGCAAAGCGTGCATAGCGTAGTGTTTTGGTCGGCCACTTACTTAGAAGCTGCTGAAGGCTGTCTTTCTGCCGTTCATTTGCATGGAGCGCGATGGGGTAATCCGCGAGAAAAAACAGCGCTCGAAAGTACATTACGTCCTCCTCGCACAAACATCGATCTAATCCAATGCAATCCACTCATTCCGAAGCCTTGATTTCGTCTGTCGTCTGAGCGAAAATGATGAGGAGACGCGCTGGGCAACTAGCTGCTTACACAATGCAAAGGCACGCAATGGCCGCTTGTGGATCCAGTTTCAGCCCCAGCCGATGACGTCATCACGTTTCTGACGTGATCCCATCTCAGACCGTCTCTTAAAGAGACAGAGCACGACCGGCGACTGTATTTTAAAAAAAATTATGATTAATTTCATAAATTACGGGAAAGTACGGGAAAGTACGATGGCGCACTGGGTGGTCCGGACAAGTACGGGCAAGTACGGCCCGGCTTTATTAAATCCAATGCTGATCCCAACTTTGGACCTCGACCCTCGATGAATAATGTTTAGCCAAAAAGTGCAAACTGTTTTTAATCAATTTGAATATCTTTGATTATTACTTTTTTTCTGAACATAGCCTATATAACTTATAAGCAAGCAAGTAAATACACACACAGTGAAACCGCTTAAGCTCTATTCAAATCATTTGTAGGATGCCGAAGCTCACAACGCTCAGCATCGCAATGCAACACCATGTGTGCTTGTAGTATTAAAACATGCTTTTATTTAAAATATAGCCTATATATATATGTTCAACTATAGTGACATGCCCAAAAAAATGGATGCCAGGTTGAAAAAAATCTGAGCGCATGCATGGGTTGCATATTTGCAGATACAATCTCTTCAACAGAGTCTAATAATAGCTGACGGCCGGACTACACCAAGGCTTTTCACACGCGTCAGTGCATAGAAGTTGCTGCATGCGCACAGCGCGTTTGGAAAGATCAAATATATATCAATGATAACAGCTACACCAAGCTCACGGATTATCGAAACGAAGCGGATAAAAGCGCCAAACCTTTTTTGAGGCTTCTTTAGGACCTATCGATGGATTTTAGCCTTGGGTACCAAACTTTATTTTGAAATTTACCCATAGAATAATCCATATCAAGTTGGGCTCCCAACGACTTTCTTACAGGAGGAAAATACCCAGAAAAAAATAAGTAGGATGTGAGGTGTCTAACTAGGTTTTTTTTTCACGATTCTGAATCCATTGCAAGCATTTGTTTTGCACAAAAAACTTTCCTTGGGCTACAAATGGCCCCCAAAAACACCCAAAAAACAGTGAAAAATGATGACTCATCACTAAACCATCGTTTTGTGGGGCCATTTCTAGCCCAGTGAAAGTCTTTTGTGCAAAACAAATGCTTGCAATGGATTCAGAATCATGACAAACCCCTAGTTAGACCCTCATATGGGAGCTTGATATGGATAATTCTATGGGTAATTTTCAAAATAAAGTTTGGTACCCAAGGCTAAAATCCATCGTTAGGTCCTAAAGAAGCCTCAAAAAAAGTTTTCGTTTTGATAATTTTGTTAAGCCAAACCACTAATAGCGCGAGCCCCGGATACACATGCTGTAAAAATAGGATTGGTTCTATCTTGTAGACGCGCGTATCAGTTTTGTAGACAAACTCCTCAGCTCTCCCGCACAAATACCCCCTCCTTGGTGTAGCCAGGGGCTTTTCACACACGCATGGACAGCGCACGCGTGCGCACACATTTTCTGGTGTAGTCCGGACGAAAAATATCTTAAGTCAGTCTGGTTCAATACACACATGACTGATCTGGGTGAGGTAAAAAACCTACAGCTAAAACATTGTAGGTAAGATATTTATGATGTACAGTATTTATATTAATAAACATATTGTACAGAACACCATACAATCTTTTTTCCGTGCCCTTACCTGGAAACGGTTCATAGTCTTTGTGGTTGCCTAGCGGTTCTGACCCCTCCCCCAGCCTGTGATTGGTCGGTCCTGCCATGTCGTAGATGGGATTGGCTGACAGGCCGGAGGAGCTGATTGGCTTAGCCCGGGGTTTGACCACGCTGTAGAGGGGCGTGGCCGCGGAGCCGGGCAGGTCGTTGTCATAGATGACGTGATGGGAGGGGGGCGTGTCTCTAGAAGGAAACACACACGATATGATCAAGTACACCTCGCTCTTCAACCTCCCAAGATATTCACACACCTCCCCCTGTGGTGTTCCCTTCACTGGCTTCAAGTTGCTGCCGGTACCAAGGATAAAACACTGATGTTGTTGGCCTACGAGGTAACCAAAAGCTTCAAGACATGATGCAACCAACCCTACAGCCATGATGCAACCAACCCTGGGACGCTCCACGCGTCCCAGACTCTTCTCCTTTCCCTAAAACACCCTGGACGACGCTCCACGCGTCCCAGACTCTTCTTCCTTCCCTAAAACACCCTGGACGACGCTCCACGCGTCCCAGACTCTTCTCCCTACCCTAAAACACCCTGGACGGCGCTCCACGCGTTCCAGACTCTTCTCCCTTCCCTAAAACACCCAGGACAACGCTCCAGTCCACATATCCTAGAAATGTCTCAATAGAAGACCAGGGAGACAAAATACAACCACCCCAATTGTTGTGACCGAAGGTCGCAGTTTACCATGAGAAATGTCACAGCTTGTCTCCGTGTGTGTACACATTTTTACAGTCTATGGGTTGGTTCCCTTGACACATCACTGTGATATCTCAGGTGATATCATAGTTGACATCACCTATGTAAAAGTCCATATATGGGTATTCCCTAGAATCCCTTTTATGCCCATATATGAAGATCCCTGATGTCATCGATATATATCACTGGCCAGATGGCCAAGACATGGCCCATATCTGTGTGGCCTGCTCAGATAGGTATTAGGGATCTCCATGTATGGGCATAAAATATATTGTATGTTGTGTCATGGGAACCACTCTAACAGAATCCCTTTTATGGCCATATATGGAGATCCCTGATGTCATTAATATTAAGCCCATATCTAACAGGACTTCATATGGGAATGCCCATATATGGAGGAAGAGAGCCCATATCTGCGCGGCTGGTTCAGACAGGGATCTCCATGTATGGGCATAAAAGGGATGTACTATATACAGTACATGGATCTCCATATACGGTTAACTGGTCCGATATACATCACTGGCCAGATGGCCAAGAATTGGTGCGACCTCGCCCTTTAGGGCGAGGTTTAAATTAGGCACATTAAATTAATCATCTGGGGACCCCCCCAAAAAAATTTGAGGACCCCCCTGAGAACCACTGCTCTAGCATACAGATGTATAAGTTATATCAGGGGTCTTCAACAGGTGGTCCGGGACCCTTAGGGGGTCCTCAAAGTTACTACAGGGGGTCCTCCAAATCTTTGTGTGATAGAAACTTTTTTTTCCTCCTTTTTTATTAACCACTTGAACCCTAGCATCCATATTCTGAGTACTTTTACCAAAAATAGCAGCACGAGGCGTTGTGAGCTTGTAGATCAGCTATTTTTGGCAAAGAGCTTTGGTGTAGAGGGGAAAAAGAGCAGACTAAGTGCAGAGTGAAAGGTCAAGTGTTTTATGTATTGATGGTTCAAGTGGTTAAATATCTGAAAACACAAATTGACACAAATCCAAAATACACTGATGATTGTGCTGTCAAACATTGAAACTATATGGAATCTATGAAGAGGTTGTGGGGGTCCCTGCTTCATCTCTCTCTCAACTAAGGGGTCCTTGGCCTGAAAACGTTGAAGACCCCTGAGTTACATTGTATTAACATATCCTAGCATACAGATTGGACAAAATGACATTGTATTCATCCAAGTTGCATAGTGAGGTTTTAGGGACATACCTGCTTCTAACTGCTGAGGTGGGCGTGGCTGAGGGAGAGAGGGCGGGGCTTGTGGTCGGTGGGTGGGACTTGGGGGGCTTGCTGACCACAGCGTACGTGTCGTTCATCTTGGCACTAGGCAAGGTCCTGCATGCACACACGAAATATCATGTTTAATAATTCATAAATATATAAATATATAGCGTTCATGACTAGCTGGTAAACAATAGCAAAAAACTGTAACCAACATCTGCAATTAATTCCCAAAAATGGACAGACAAAACAAAAGATTCATGTATCTTTTATTTGTTTATATATATATAGCATGTACAGTGGACACTTTAATAACTGTACCAAAATGAAATAAAGAGTTATCTTATCTCTGGATATAGGTTGTACAGCCTTGTGAAAATATAGTACATTTATAAAAATAAAAAAACGAATATTACATTCATTAAAGACTAAACCTCCTCCCCTCCCCTCCCCTCCTCTAATAGCAGCTATCTACAGAAGCTAGCAGTACTGTATGTGTACAGTACAATACAGTACAGTACAGTACAGTACAGTACAGTACAGTACAGTACAGTACAGTAAGGTACAGTACGGTACGGTACGGTACGGTTTTGATTGATTGATTGAAGAATTTATTAGAAGTTTGCAATAGAAAAAAGTACAGTTTCATGACAGTACAAATCACTGGTACAAGGTCAACTAAAAGGAGATCCTAGAAAGCCGAGGCTTATTTCCACAGGAACCACACTTTAAGTATCTCATATAAGGTACAGTACAAACAGTACAGTACATACAGTACAGTACAGTACAGTACAGTACAGTACAGTACGGTACAGTACAGTAAGGTACAGTACAGTACGTTACGGTACGGTACGGTACGGTACGGTACGGTACAGTACAGTACAGTACAGTACAGTACAGTACAGTACATGTGAAGTACAGTTCATGTGAAGGACCCCCAAAATGATATGTATTTGGCCACAGACCCCCATCTCAAAACATTTTAGTTCCCCTGTGTGAGTCTGTCTTCAGTTGGACTGTTTGTTTTAGAACAGTCTGTGTTGATACATTTGTATACATTGTGTATCTGCCATGTGTACAGTGCGTTTGAGATCTCTCTCTCTCACACACACACTCACACACTCACACACTCACACGCACGCACGCACGCACGCACGCACGCACACACACACACACACACACACACACACACACACACACACACACACACACACACACACACACACATACACACACACACACACACGCACAGGCACGCGCACGCACACACAAACACACACACACACACACACACACACACACACACACACACACACACACACACACACACACACACACACACACACACACACAGGGCCGGTTCTAGGATTCTGGTGCATGGCGCTAAGCAAGATTTTGGCCGCGGCAGAACAAAAATCATGAAATATAAAAATCAATGATAATGATTCATAGATAAGCACGAATAATTTTGTCAGTTTTTTTGACAATTTTGACAAAAGTCCCGTCAACAGACTCTACAGTAGCAAGTTCTCACTTTCGAGCCTTACTTGCATAATATCCTCTAATAATGTAAACCACACTTCACTTATCACCCAGATATGTCTGAGAAACGTTTCCTTCTTCTGCTGCGTGTTTTTAAAAGCGTTGCACAGCGAGTGCTGACAACTTAATGTGATATTTTCGTGCCTTTTCAGAAACAGAAAACAAATTATGGCCGGGTTTCCCAAGGCGATTTTAGCCCATCGTAGCTCACACATGGTCGTAGAGACCAAGCCCCGACAGTCATGTTCCCGCGTTTACATGGGTTCGGGCAGAGCGACTTATTTAGCCCCCTACAACTACACCATCACTCAGATTTCACAAACAAAGTGCTTAATACAGTCTCACACCTGTCTAAATACGGTTCGGCATTCTATAATTACCTGTATCCTCTGTGTTCTTTAATAAGAAGCCTTTTTATCCGATCACCTTTTTATCGCTGTCTGTTTATCTCAATGGGGTTGGTGCGCATGGGGAACGCCAGGAAATACATGGGAAACATCTCCAAGTATTGCCTTTTTTTACTTAGTTTTGTGTGGTATCAAGTACTGGAAATAGCAGACCTCCAAGCTTGGAGGTCTGCTATTTTCAATATTTTCACCAAAAGCCCCTTTTAGAAATGTCAGCCCCTGCCTCTCTAACATTCTCTGCACGTCCCTGGCATGCTACTGTACACAGGTCCCAGGTTAAGCTACGTGCTACACAGGGATTACACGCATTTGTTTTTACTCCAAATGAACTGCACATGAGCTGGCTGACAATTTCAATGACATCGTACCGTAGATAAAATAAACAACTTAATACTTCCTATGGTTAATATGAGCATCAAATAAACATTTTAAATATGTTTTTTTCTTTTGCACATGTATTCCATAAATTCCCACACGGACATATGACATCATCAACTTGCAACAGGCATTAAGCCCCTAGCCCAATCAGGGACCAGCATTTCTGGCAAGCAACGTCATCATTGCATTAACATCCAATCTCATGGTGCGCTCTGCTGGTGCACGAGCAGGCCATGTATGGCATACTTTTGCACAAGGCGCAAGTTAGCACCTCGGCAGAGTGTAGTTCTAGTTTTACATTGTAGTTATAGGGGGCGATTATTGAAGTAATAAGCCACAAGAGGCATGTGGTTACCTGGTATTTTATAACGGCTGAGAGGCGTAGGGAGACATGAGGCACAGCCGAGTGTCTCCATCCCTCTCAGCCGGTGTAAAATACAGGTAACCACATGCCTCGCGTGGCTTATTGCTTTTCTAAAACAATACAATACAATATGAAAAATCATAGACATGTACCAATTAAAATTGTTCTATTTCACTAATAATTCACTACAAGGTCTGCAAGAAAGTAGTTCTCAACTACAAGAAAGTAGTTCCCAGCTTTTTTTGCCAACAACACAGGTGCAGATAATTGGTGCACTGTGGAACACTGTGGAAAGAAATAACGCACCTGGGTTTGATATAAACTGATTCAAGGTGTGGGTTATAGTCTCATATACCACAGCAATTAAATGGAAGCCAGCCAATGAGAATCAAGGAATGGAACTAGCCGTTTCAGAAAATGTATTAAGGCATAGTTGTGTTATTAGCCAGGGATCCTTTTAAATAAGCTGAGAGCAATATCAGGTACTACAAGTCTACATACGTGGGCTCTATTATAGCAGGTGGTTTTGCCCCGGGCAGCAGATTGCAGTGTTCAATCTGTGTGTGTAATTCACAAGCAGTAAACCATGTCCTGGCCAGAGTCCAGCTGGCTGCCGTCACTCTGTGGAACAAGCTCTGAGCCCGTCTGTCACTGTCCTGTCCTGATGACACCGACTGACAGGTCACCACAAAGGATCTGGTGTCTGGGTTTACAGTATACATATATGACTATATGACTGTATGCTCTGTCACGGTTGCTACTTTTAACTGGCTAATTTGATCGATTTCTCAGTGTGCACCCTATGTACACATCTATCTTTACATCTGCTGTTGTTTACTTGGGTTGCAGTCTGATCTGGAGTGCTATGGCATCTGCATGCTTTTTTACACAATATTCTACCTTTTTTTTACGGTTTACAGTTTAGGCATTTTAGATTGATCTGCATAGGATACAGTGGTGTGTTCTAGACTTTTTTTGAGGGCATGCTGTACTATAATCTATGATACGCAGCTATTCGTGTGGCCAGTGCATAATGCCTATCAAATACGCTGCTTTGAAAGGTTCACGAGGGCAGACGCTACGTCGTATACGTGTGTTACAGGTAGAACACAGCACTGAGTGGATATAAAACCAATACACAGAAACACATGAAGAGTGAGTGACAACCTACCTCCTAGGCAGTGTCCGAGGACTTCTGGTGGCTGATGAGTCTGAATTCTGAATTCATGCACGCGCACACACACACACACACACACACACACACACACACACACACACACACACACACACACACACACACACACACACACACACACACACACACACACACACACACACACACACGCACAAGTGAAAGGTTTAATTTAACCATCGTCCTTTCTCATCTCAACCTCTGTATGATTGGTTAAAGGACAACTTTGGTTTTTTTACAACAAGGGTTCATATTTTAGATTGTAATTAGAGAAAAGAAAAAGTGAGTGTTAAAATGTTTTAGCACGGCTTGGCAAGTCGTGCGGCAAGTACTGGGAGCTGATGGTAGGTGTGGCGCTCCACCTCAGCAGTCTATCTCCCAGGGGTCTAGCGCATTGTAACGGGGACAGACTCCCGCGTGTTACCGGCTGATACCGACAATAAGCCACTCCCGACCTACTTGTTGTTTGCTTCGTTCTATTGTTTTATCGCGTTTACCGTGCTAAAATGTGGGGCATGCGTACGCATGGGGGCATACAAGTGGCTAAATATGCCTTTTTAGACACAATAAGCCAGCAGTCTCTTTATTGCTATTTACAGTAACACTTCTAGCCCCATAAGTCACATCCAACCATGAAAGGTTGCGTTGTATCTTGGGAATGGGCTTATTCTGTGTAAAATTACATATTTAGCCTCTTGTACGCATGCCCCCAACCACTGAAATAAGAGTCTCTAAAACAATAGATAGAAGTAAATTAAATCAATTTAACACTCATCTTTTATATTCTTTAATTACAATTTAAAATATGAACCCTTGTTGTAAAAAACTAAAGTTGTCCTTTAATATTAACGCCTTATTTTAAATTAAATACACAATAAACTGTTTTATTTTGTCTATTGTGTTCACTATAATGGACACAAACACATTAACACGTAGCACAGTAGCATCAAAATCTTAGCGAACCTATGTTCCCTCAACCCTAACCCTAACCCTAACCCTAACCCTAACCCTAACTCTAACTCTTACCCCAACTTTAACCCCAGTAACAACCACTAACTTGTGGGGTCCCCTTTCCTTTTTGTTACAGCACATCAACAACACGAATGAGATTGACAGACCTGTAAGAGTCCGTTTGGAACCCCCTCAAGCAACTCCAATGGTCCCTAGACCCCACTTTGAGATCTAGATCTAAGTGACTCTAAAGCCACAGCCAAAGAAGCAGTAACTAAAGGGCCATTCACCCTGAGTGCTATAACTATACAAAATAGAGTTTTAAACTCTTTCTAAGCCAAATGGATGGCATGACAGTGTTCACACCAACTATTACAAAAATACAATGGTGAACGATATAGTAGTTATCTTTATAGTTATCGTGCCCATGGGAATGGCGCTTTACTTGGGATGCATACAGTCAATGATCTATCTAGAGAGCTAGAGCATGGCACTAAAAGCGCAATGTAAATGTCTTGCTAGATTATTCGACCTCAACAGACAGAAGTGATATTGGCAGGAGGAGCTCTGGTTCAATGTCATGTTGACTATAGTGTGTGCCAGCGGCTACGTCATTGTAGTCCTTAGCGGCCATTTCTTGTGACAAAACACAGGTGTTTCAATTGTTTGATTGCATAGAACTAATGCTATAGTCTAATCAGAACACCTGTGTAAGGCTGTGTTGTCACAAGAAATGGCCGCTCTTAGAACTACATTTGGCACACCCTATAGGCTGCTCACCCTGGGATCCCAGCAGCACCCATGAGATAAAACAAAGCTACAAGACCTCACCAAGGACATCAGATGTTCCCTTAAACTTCAACCTCATACACATCTTCTCAGTGTCCATTTGAATCAGTAGCCTGCCTGTCTGTCCACACGGGCAACATCTGATATTAAAACCAGCATGGTTCACTGGAATACGAACAATGCAGCAGCCAAATATTTAGACAATTACTTTTTTCCGATCGAGGTCAGTCATGTGTACACTGTCACTCAACCAAAGCTCCACCAACTGTGGCTCACAATGTTTATATTGGCAGCGCTAACACCTCTCCTAACAACAGTCAGCTGGACCTGACTAGAAATGGCATCCCAAACAAAATACATTATTCTGAATATTTTGCTTTTTAATACTGCTTTGTTTTCCCTCTAACTCTTGAGAGCTCTCGTGAGAGGTCTAAATAGTTGCGACCATCAGGTCGCAGTTACTATCAAAACCTAGACCAGCTGTCCGTCAGTCTGTCAGTCTGTCACACGTCATACGTCACTCTTTTGCCCTGCTCATATCTCCGCAACCGTTGCCCTGATCCATGCCACATTTTTCACACACACTCCTTGCCTGCCAAACCACAACCTCCACCCAATTCTCACATGACTCTCTCTTCTAGCGCCACCATGCTACATTTTTGGACACTGCTCCTGCAAATGTTGACCTAAAATCATGCAAATCCGTACACACTTGGTCTACACTCATGTCTTCAACATGGATCTGTCCCAAATAGCGCCACCATCAGGCCGATTTTTTCAAACCCTTTTTTGGACACTGCTCCTACACATTTTGCTCTCAAATCACACTGCGACTTGACGGTCGCTTATCTCCCGACTAGGGAGTCTTACTGGTTTAACTGTTGTTAAACATCTGCAAAGACAGCTGCATTACGAAACATATTTTGATGAAAGGTGTTCCCTGTTATCTCTCCTATGGCACCAACATCAATACAGCATGGAAACGAGGACAACATCTTTACAACAAAATATTCTTTGGACGTCTGAGAGGCAAAACCTCATCAAACGGTGGTCCTCGGTCACGTGGCCATGACATGAGAAAGGTTGAAAACCACTGCGTTAAAGCAGGGGGTCCGGGACCCCTAGGGGGTCCTCAGAGTTACTACAGGGGGTCCTCCAAATCTCCCAATCCATTTTATATTAACAACTTGAACCCTAGTGTCCATATTCTGAGAACTGTAGCCAAAAATAGCAGATCTACAAGCTCACAACGCCTGGCGCTGCGAGGCGTTGTGAGCTTGTAGATCGGCTATTTTCAGGCAAAGAGGTTTGGTGTAGAGGGGGAAAAGAGTAGACTAAGTACAGAGTGAAAGGTCAAGTTTATTAGGTAATGACGGCTCGAGTGGTTAAATATCTGAAAACACACATTGACATGAATCCAAAATACACTGATGATTGTGCTGTCAAACGATGAAAGTATATGGAATCTATGAACAGGTTGTGGGGGTCCCTGCTTCATCTCTCTCTCTCTCAACTAAGGGGTCCTTGGCCTGAAAACATTGAAGACCCCTGATATACGGCGAAAATATGAAAGCATGACATTGATCAGTAACGTTAACTGGTGTTGACAAGGTGAAATATTGATTAGTGGTATATTTAGATAGCATTCACCTACCTGTAGCAGTAGCACTGTTACAGACCTGGGAGAACCAGCTGTCCAGCACACAGAATTAAGAATAAAGAAATGTACTTCTGTCTGTCTGTCTGTCTGTCTGTCTGTCTGTCTGTCTGTCTGTCTGTCTCTCCTTGTCTCTCTCTCTCTCTCTCTCTCTGACTGTCTCTCTCTCTCGGTGTCCGAACCGCCAACTAACTCTCTGAATTTCACACAGTTGACATATTTTGCATGCAGGAAGTACGGTTTCATGGTAACTTCCTCTTTCCTGCAACCACACTTCTGCTTTTTGCTGCTTTCACTCTCTCTCTCTCTGTCTCTCTATCTCTCTCTATCTCTCTCTCTCTGTGTCTCTCTATCTCTCTCTCTCACTTTATTTCATCATAGTGTAATAATAAAACGAGAGAGAAAGGGAGGAAGTGGAGGGGGGAGGGGGAGAGGGGGGGTGTTACCTGTGTGTAGTTGCTATGGCGACGTGGGTCAGGTGACCGCAGGGCTCTCTCAAACATGACAGTCGCCGCAGTGAAGATGAACTGATACTGTTCCTACAGACACACACACACACACACACACACACACACACACACACACACACACACACACACACACACACACACACACACACACACACACACACACACACACACACACACACAAAGACAGACACTTATTGTTATTATTAGTATAGATCAGGGGTGGGCAACTTTGATGATGGCGAGAGCCACTATATTTCCACCTTCACTCCAGAGGGCCACATTGCATATTGCTACATCCTACTTTGTAATACTTGATCTCATACAAAAGAAGCAAAAAATAGAAGATCTACAAGCTACAAACCCTTGTAGATCTGCTATTTTTGCTTATTTTGAATTGGAATACCCTAACCCTAACCCTAACCCTAACCCTTTTTTTTTCTTTTCTGAAATGTACAAATTGTATTTAATTTCAAATGCATTTAGTTATACTAATGTTAACTTTATGAACTTAAATACAAATACGTTGGAAATGAAAAAAAAGACTAACATTTTAGTACTACTATACCAGTCATTAAGCTACCAAGATAGACTGACGGAATTAAAGCGGGTCATGTTTGCATGTTTAGAATTGTAACAACTGAAATCAATACTATATCAGTATTCCGGTATTAACCTGCGGACTGCATTAAGTGAAGGTGGGGGCCGCATGTGGCCCCCGGGCCGCCAGTTGCCCATGTATGGTATATAGTATAATGGTATTGTATGTAGTCGGCACCTTCTTAAACTAATGGATTTATATGTTGCTGGTATAGGGGTGGGCGATATGGGAAAATACAATTTCACAATATTTTCCCAAGCTGTATCACAAATTCACGATACGCGATTTTATCACGATTCTTTTTCACATTGGTTTTTATGGTTAATTTTAAAAAGTTACTTGACAAAAACTAGACTCTCTGGGTTCCTTTTGGGAGGTCTAATTTGATGGATTCCTTTTGGGAGGTCTAATTTGAACTTTACAAGTATGTAACTCTGACAGTATATTTTTGGGAGAGAAGAACATGAACTGTAGATATAATAACCTTCTGGGTCGAAATTCTCCTTTAAGAAGGTGAAGTAGTAATAACAGTATTATATATTAGGTGTAGTATTGTATGAAGTATTAGAGTGTATTCGTATTAGTATTAGTAGTAGTACTGTAGTAATAGTATTATATAGGCTACTTTAGTCTGGACTATAACAGATCTATAAATAATGGTAGTAGTAATAGTAGTATTAATACTTTAGTCTGGACTATAGCAGGTCTTTATATAATGATAGTACTAGAGTATTAATACTTTAGTCTGGACTATAGCAGGTCTTTATATGATGATAGTAATAGAGTATTAATACTTTAGTCTGGACTATAGCAGGTCTTTATATAATGATAGTAATAGAGTATTAATACTTTAGTCTGGACTATAGCAGGTCTCTGGAGTCTCATCTCCGTCAGGATGTTTCCGATGCTGAAGTCTGCCGGGATCTGCTGTTGGAATACAAAACAATCGGCACATTAAATTCATTAAAAAAATAAAGAATAATAATACTACAAATAAAATAAAGGAGCAGTTCAAATTGGTATCCTGAGAACGTTTTTCTTCTGTTTACCAAAAGCTGCAGAGACTGTTATTGAGAAAACACTCACTACTACTTTTAAAATGACCAGCTCAACATGATCTACCCACCCAACAACAATGTACCCGAGGGGGCTTTGGAATAGCAGCACTGGCGTTACATAATAAGACAAACACACTTAAATAGTAGGGAAAAAATAGGGAAATAGTGAGGGGAAAATCTTCCTCACATTCTGTATGGAAGTGATGGGGTTTTGGGGGTTCTTTGTAATGCTACTGACAAAACAAAGCATTGAATTTGGGATTTGCCTGCTATAAAAGCCACGAAGGGAGCTGACAGGCTTAATTCAAGTAACAGATACAAAAAAAGGGGGGTTTGTGATTTTTGTTAAAAAATATTTGTGTTTCTATTTAAAATTTCTAGGGGTGTGTCATGTGGTCTACCTGCACAGCCTTTATGATCTACTGGTAGATCACAATCAACCTCAAGGGTCTTCATTGGGGGTCTTACTACAGGGAGTCCTCCAAAACGTAGTGTTTTTTATATATATATATATATATATATATATATATATATTAACCTGAACTCTAGTGTCCAAATTCTGAGAACCTTGCCATTAATACCAGATCTAATTGTGAGCTTGTAGATCGGCTACTTTCAGCAAAGAGGTTTTGTGTAGGGTGGAAAAAGAGCAGACTAAGTACAGAGTGAAAGGTCAAGTTTATTAAGTATTGACGGTTAAAGTGGTTAAATATCTAAAAACACAAATTGACATGAATCCAAAATACACTGATGATTGTGCTGTCAAACAATGAAACTGTATGGAATCTATGAACAGGTTGTGGGGGTCCCTGCTTCATCTCTCTCTCAACTAAGGGGTCCTTGACCTGAAAACATTGAAGACCCCTGATGGGCAGCCCTGCTCTATAGCAATGTTTAGAATAATAGAGCTTTAACTTTGTGTTTTAAACGATAAATATCACTGACTGTAAGATCACATGAGCACCCTGAACATCCAGGACCTTCTGTCCATCATGTAAACATGTATCATGTAGGGCATTCACAAATAGTGATTTTTACTATTCGAATTATTCGACCTCAAAGTATTCGAATATTCTACAGGACTGGCCAAACTGTCAAATATTAAGTAAGCAGGAGGCGAACATTGTGAAAATAGCAGATCTACATGCTCACAACGCCTCGCAACGCATGTAGATCTGCTATTTTTTATTTATCTGCGGAACCGAGTCACATTAAATGTAATACCTATAATTAAGTGCTTGTCAGAACCCCTGGTATAGAGCATTAACAAATTCATCCACCAGGGGCATTGACAACTCATTCTTATGACTTCCTATCTAGCCAAGCTTTATAAACTATATATTTCTTAAAGAGAGAAAAAAAAAGCGAATATTCGACGTTGGTGAACAACGTCGAATAGTGACTTTGATATTCAAATATTCGAATATTTGGTGATTGCCCTAGTATCATGTTTTATTAATCTGATCTCATCACACTGACACTATGTATGTGTCTGTGCTGTGTGTGTGTGTGTGTGTGTGTGTGTGTGTGTGTGTGTGTGTGTGTGTGTGTGTGTGTGTGTGTGTGTGTTGGGGTTACCTTGGAAATCAGAAGGTCAAGGATGTAGTCGAGAATACAGATGACCCCTGTCCTGCCACAGCCAGCACTACATGCACACGCACACGCACACGCACGTGCACGCACACACACACACACACACACACACACACACACACACACACACACACACACACACACACACACACACACACACACACACACACACACACACTTTATCATCATGAATATAAGTGTTAGCTGCTTTATATTCACAACCACATGGTGTGTGAGTTGTCTGTGTGTGTGTGTGTGTGTGTGTGCGCGCGCGTGTGTGTGCGTGCGTGAGTGAGAAAGACATTATGCCATATTGACATGGCTTGTTGAATTTTAATGACCATACGATGTGCAAAAACAACCTTCTGCAGTGAAGTGTTTTGGTGTGCGTGCGTGCGTGATGTGTGTGCGTATGTGTGCGTATGTGCGTGCGTGATGTGTGTCTGTATGTGTGTTAGAAGTCTTCTCGTGTTCACTCGAATCGGAAATACTGGACAGCACCAAAGGCCCGTACAGGTTGGTATCCATGTTTTGTCCTGGTCACTGGGGTCAGGGTCAGGCCATGTTTTATCATAAGCCAGAGACATTTTCCCATCACACATTTTAACTAAATACCATATTCTCAATCTCAACTCTCACATGAGCTCTATTATATTAGCTATTTTCTAAAAAGAATGTTGAAAGCAAGGCCAAATAAGCAACTACAATACATCTCAGAAACAAGCCCAAACAAAAAGCAACCCGCAACCAGCGTCATTATAGGAAAACAAGACCAAAGTCGCTTATAACGAGCAGACCTGGCAACACTGCCAGACCAGCGTTGCAGGCTAACGAGGTGTCGTCTGAACGCAATGTTCCGTCGCCCGACTTATAAATGCCAGGTTTGCCAACTGATGCCAGCAGACTACGCAGTTTCATTAAGCATTCGGAAGCAGTATGTTTGGTGTGGAGACACCTTTAGGGTCAATTCAGATTCTATTACCCGATTGGCAGCAGTCACAGGCAGGCATTAGGGCATTCATGAATAGTGATTTTTAGTATTCTAATTATTCAACCTCAAAGTATTCGAATAGTCAAATATTCTACAGGACTGGCCAAACTGTCAAATATTAAGTCAGCAAGAGGCGAACATTGTGAAAATAGCAGATCTACATGCTCACAACGCCTCGCAAATATTTATCTGCGGGATCCGAGTCACATTAAATGTAATACCTACAATTCCAAGTGCTTGTCAGTGTGGGGGTCCCCAGTTCAAATATGTTTATTTTGTGGGTCACAGCCTAAAAAGGTTTGAGAAGCCCTGGTATAGAGCATTAACAAATTCACCCACCAGGGGCATTGACACCTCATTCTTATGACTTCCTATCTAGCCAAGCTTTATAAACTACTGTATATACTTTTTAAAGAGAAAACTATAAAAAAAAAAAAAAAAAAAAAAAAAAAAAAAAAAAAGAATATTCGACTTCGTTGGACAACATCGAATAGTGACTTTGACTATGACTGTGACTTTGACTTGGTGAATGCCCTAGTGTGTGTGTGTGTGTGTGTGTGTGTGTGTGTGTGTGTGTGTGTGTGTGTGTGTGTGTGTGTGTGTGTGTGTGTGTGTGTGCGTGCATACCTGCAGTGCACCAGTACAGGAGCAGTGTGTTTGTGTTGTGTGAGTCTGGTCTTGTCCAGCAGGTCCAGAACTCCACTGATCTTGTCAGGAACGTCATGGTCTGGCCAGGAGGTGTACTGGTACTGGTACACACTGCGATGAACCTGCACACACACACACACACACACACACACACACACACACACACACACACACACACACACACACACACACACACACACACACACACACACACACACACACACACACACACACACACACACATTAAAACAGGAGGTGTACACACTGCTACTAACCTGGACCACACATTTAAATGATTTATTTGAATCCACAAATTACAAATAATTTACAGGGAAACAAATGTAACCAAAATCAATCCTCCAGTTCTAGGCAATACAGAAGGGGGGGGGGGGAACTTTTTTTGTTTTATTTACACACAACTCCTCTAAGGAATTAATGATATAAATGGGTGGTTTTCCCCTTTAAGGATTAGGGACCCCCACAACCTGTTCATAGATTCCATATAGTTTCATTGTTTGACAGCACAATCATCAGTGTATTTTGGATTCATGTCAATTTGTGTTTTCAGATATTTGACCACTTGAACCGTCAATACTTAAAAAACGTGACCTTTCACTCTGTACTTAGTCTACTCTTTTTCCCCTCTACACCAAACCTCTTTGCCAAAAATAGCTGATCTACAAGCTCACAAAGCCTAAAGTTCTTAGAATACGGACGCTATATTAAGTGGTTAATATAAAAAAAGGCGAAATAAAAGTTTCTACCACACAACGATATGGAGGACCCCCTGTAGTAACTCTGAGGACCCCCTAGGGGTTGAAGACCCTTGTTCTAAGTAATGGTTGGTATTGAGAATGCTGCTCCATGTACAGATGGGAAACAAACACCTCCCACCTCCAGAACCAGGACCTCCCTGTGACTGCATGGTGTCAACTAAAACATCATCTGGTGTGTTTGGGATGCCAGCAAAGACATCACAAGTACAACCAGACCAGCCCAGTAACACTCTTGAGTGTTTATGCATTGGTGCACTATAGATGGCACACACATGCAGGCACTCATGCACGCATACACACACATGCACGCACTCATGCACGCATGCACACACGCACGCAAGCACACAAAACAACCATTAAAGGAGTAGTTCACCTCCAAAATGACTTTTTTTTCTATTGATTACTCATGCCATGGAGAGTAGAGTTCAATAATATTTTTTGTTTTTTGTCACATTCCTAAGACAAAAATTTGATTTGAGTAAATTTACCCCCATTGATTCCGGATGGGGACCCGTTTCGAAAAACGGGTCCCCATCCGGAACGAATGGGGGTACATTTATTGTTATCACATTTTTGTCTTGGGAATGCGACAAAAAACTAAAAATATTATTAGTCTCCATGGCGTGACTAATCAATGGAAAAAAAGTCATTTTGGGAGTGAACTACTCCTTTAAGAAATCAAAGTAAAACATTTAAAAATGTATTAAAAGAAGCAGACAGGACAGGGTGAACATGTAATGATGGCTTCGTGTTGAACCTACTTGTTGGTGAGTGACAGTGAGATTCCTGAGCACACAGTCTTCATTAGGAGACACCTCCCCCTGCTGGACACACACAGTAACTACACCATGAGCACCTCATGTCAATTCAATTCAATTCTAATGGCTTTATTGGCATGAGAAAACATACGTTTTTACATTGCCAAAGCAGAAGTGTACACAGTACAATACAATCAATCAATATAATACAATCAAAATAAAATATGTACAATTGGAAGGGGTGGAACAGTTTTCATGTATGGAGATTACTGGATTCCGTTTGATATCCTTCTCCTATCACAGCAGCTCACAAATCTTGCTGCTGTGTTTGCACATTGTCGTACTTCACCCAGTAGATATGGGAGTTTTTCATCATTGGTCATGTTTTCAAACTCTCTTTGTGTGGTTATGATCTGTGGGAAGTATGTGTCTCTGATGTCTTGGTACAGCGGACAGGTGGTTAGGAAGTGTAGCTCAGTTTCCACTTCATTTTGTGCGCAGTGGGTGCAAAGGCTGTTTTCTCTAGGGAGAAAACAGCCTATGGCGGCCTTTCTCGATCACAAGAGTGTGCTCAACTGAGTCTATACCTAGTCAAGATTTCTCTTTGTTTTGGGTCTGTT
>NC_137818.1:5592973-5595473 GCF_963921795.1 Nannobrachium achirus | reverse complement strand
GACCAATCAAATTAGTGCAGGCGTGGTTTTCCCTTAGCTCTCCTAGAGTTTAGAAACTCGCATACAGTACATTCTAGGACTGCAACTTTATGAATGCAATACATTTATTTTGCCACAGACATACTATCATCATATTATACAACAGATAGTTCAGACAAAGCAATCTGATTTGTTGAAAGAGCACTCTACTCGTGATGGTAACAAGCATTTGTAACAAAGGTGATCCAAACCTCAAAAAGACATTACCTGGGCACTTCAAAAATGACTACCCAAATAAAAGATGGAGCACTCAACTGGTCTGCACGTTCATTTATTGTAGAGCGACAGGGTGACTGACGTTTCGACGTTTAGTCTTCCTCAGATGTTTGATATATCATTTTCTGTATATTTTTTATGAAAAAATGGCTGTCACTGACATCACTATATACCCTCCCCTTTCACTGTTCTGGTTGACTCTGAGGAAGACTAAACGTCGAAACGTCAGTCACCCTGTCGCTCTACAATAAATGAACGTCTAGACTCTAGACCATTTGAGTGCTCCATCTTTTATTTGGGTAGTCATTTTTGAAGTGCCCAGGTAACATGTCTTTTTGATATAATTTGTCCATGTTGAGCACCGACGAGTCCTTCTACCAATAACTGCTGGTTGAAGCGCGCAGACATCTCCTACTTGTGTGATCCAAACCTTCCCACCCGGCTTCGAACCCGGGTCTCCCACATGAAAGTCCAATATCTTAACCATTACGCCCACGCACACTATTGTGCACGCCCACACGCACGCACGCACGCACGCACGCACGCACGCATGCACGCACGCACGCACGCACACACACACACACACACAGATACATACATGGCAGTATGTCCTTGTATCTGTTCTTCTTGATGTTGCAGGTCTGAGCTCCGGCCTCGGTGGTCAAACCCAGCTCTGTCTTCATCGCCAGCGCCTGAGAGCGGATGTTCTGGAACACGACACGACACGACACAACACAACGTGCACAAGTATTATATTGTGTCTGGCAGAAACCTCTGTTTTTTACCTAAATTAATGCCAAAGCTGATCCCACTAAAGCATGGGTCTTCAACAGGGGGTCTGGGACCCCTAGGGGGTCCTCAGAGTTACTACAGGGGGTCCTCCAAATCTTTGAGTGATAGAACGTTTTTTTCTCCTTTTTTACATTAACCCTAGTGTCCATATTCTGCGAACTTTAGCCAAAAATAGCAGATCTACAAGCTCACAGCTGCGAGGCGTTGTGAACTTGTAGATCGGCTATTTTTTCGGCAAAGAGCTTTGGTGTAGAGTGGAAAAAGAGCAGACTAAGTACAGAGTGAAAAGTCAAGTTTATAAAGTATTGACGGTTCAAGTGGTTAAATATTCTGAAAACACAAATTGACATGAATCCAAAATACACTGATGATTGTGCTGTCAAACGATTAAACTATATGGAATCTATGAACAGGTTGTGGGGGTCCCTGCTTCATCTCTCTCTCAACTAAGGGGTCCTTGGCCTGAAAACGTTGAAGACCCCTGCACTAAAGCGTCACACAAAGTATCAAACACGGCACGTCCACAAGCTCCAAGCACGTCGAGAAGCGACCCATTTTAAGCTTGTTGATCTGCAGTTTTTTGCTATTTTGGAATTTGAATCATGACAAGTAACAGTTTTGGATATAATGAGGTTTTGACAGAGACGATATATTATTAATGTGAAGCCTCATTTATACCTTGTTATATGACAGTGTATATAAAGGCACAATTCATTATTATTATTAATATGTAATTCAGGGGTGCCATGGATGACCCGAGACAAAAAGGTTTGAGAACCCCTGTTCTCTACAGTCTACACAGTGTTGTTTGTGAACTCCCGGCTTCCCTTACACTAAGACTACTGTAACACTGTAACTCTTATCTAAAGTACGTTTTCTTTAGTTCTATGTTCCTGTCTGCCACAGCGAGGGGGGGGGGGGGGGGGGGTGTATCTGTAATCAGCCCTCATTATCAGTGCTGTTCCCCAGTCAGTCACTCAGTCCTGGTTGCTTCACAGTCTTTTGTTTGGTGTTTCTGTTTATGTGAGAGCGCTACCTTTGTTCACCTGTGTGAGTTTTTTGTCACATTGCTAAACCAATAATTTGATGGCCAACAGTGGTTCCCTATGGAGACACAAAGAGTCTCCTCAAATGAAAATGAAAACTAAAAGACCTCCATGAATTCAAGTCTCCATATGGGGTGAGTTATTGATTAAAAAAAAAATTACTATCCCTTTAGTTTAAAAGGGAATTTGTTTTCAAATTCACATTAGAAACATACAGACAAAAAGAAAAACATGACATGCTACTAAGCAACACAGCTGCAGCTAATCAAATTACTAACGAGTGTTAATTGTACTTGGCAGTGTCCAGAGCTGGTCAATGCTTGGACATTCCCACCCAGTTCACACACAGGAATCCAACATTAATTTGGGGGTGGCTGGAGCGTCATTTGGAATCGCACATGAGTTCT
>NC_137818.1:5455473-5587973 GCF_963921795.1 Nannobrachium achirus | reverse complement strand
GGCGGACCTCTGACATCACTGTGACTCAACCATAACCGTATAAGGACTTCTTCCCAATGCAGCTATACCGTACATGCAAATTACGGAGTGTGTTGTCTAACCGCTAACGGTGTCATCATGACTTCTTATAATATAAGTCATGACGACACATCGAGGTTAGAACTATTTCTGTTTCTTTTTCTATACTTCTTCCCTTTTCTGGAAAAAAAATGAGCTTGTATGAAAAGCAATTTGTGTGTGCTGTCTTTACCCTGATGTACCTGCAGTACTTTCTCTTTCTCTCTGGTGACTGAATCTCTCTTGTGGAATTAATATCTGGTCTTATCAACACAGGACCGCAGTAGAAACAAGCCCTCTTTTTGTGTTCCTTTTAACAATATACTGTATTGCACACTGTTAATAAAGTATTCAATCAATCAATAAATTAATCAATCAATCAATCTTATTTTGAAAATCCCTTTTAAACAAGGCAGGAACACAGACAGCCTCCGATGAGCACTCCTTCCAAGTGGACAACAAATGAATCGGCCAATCACAGGCCGTCCAAGAGGGTACGAGTGACATCATCATCATACCCGGAAGTTATGTGGGAACGCCTACTGAGTGGCAAAAAAAAAACCTTTCTGGCCTTGACAGCCCATACATCTAAACAGAAAAGTATTATCTGATTGCATTAAACAACGTTAAAGATGGGGTGCCATGATTTCCCCCCCCTAAACATGATTATCACGTATTATGATTATACTAGGAGGAAGATTTTTTCCAAAAAAAAGTGTTCAGAAAGATTAGGTTTTTATGTGGCCTCACCCACCAGTTCATTAGGTATGCCTCGTTGTCATGGTGGGTGGTGACCCAGCTGAAGTTAGCCACACCCACAGTGTTGGGTGAATGGTAAAAGGGGAGGGGTTGATTCTATGATGTAATTGTATCTGTGTTTTTGGATCGGCACTTTTGACCCACAAGGTGGCAGCCTCCAGGAAAAATAAATAAATACAAAGGGAATACATAATTGCTCATAACAACATAACAACCACACCAGGGGGTCTAATGAAGAACTGTCAACCTCCTAGACACATGAAAAACAGAAAAAGTACAACACTATGGCACCACCTCTTTAAACAACGTTAAACTCACTTTGCCACGCACTTTGCCACTCGATTTGCCACTCACTTTATGCATGCATGCGCATACCCTTCATAACTTAAGTGTCTGTCTGCCATTCCTAGGAAAAACAATATGGCCTCTGGGATTCTACAGTATTCTCCTCCTCTTTGACTGGGACGGGATCTCATTCCAATTCTAATATCACTGTTTCAGTTGATTCATTATTTTTATGAATTATTAATGATGAAGGGAATCAAGGAATTTGACGCTGAGCTGTCCATGGTACTGAGCGTGCACATAATGCATTTCAATATAAAATACTACGGATGCAGAACCAAGTTTACTTGTATAGTGTAGCTGCCAGTATAATTGTTTATTTCTTATTTTGGTTCTTTATTTCCTATTTTCGTTCTTTATGTTTATATGCCCATGTTTGTGCCCATATGTATAAGTTATAAGAAGTATTTATTTATTTGTACCAGAAATGGTTATGCCCGGAACTCCTTATAGTCTAGCTGGGACTCGATCCTGTTAGTGGTTGCACTTCCCCCCACTTGAGTGGAGATGCGGGAGGAAGGTATGTTTGTCCTGGATCTTTAATACAAGAAGTGAATATTCAACATTATGTGGGTTTGAACGTATGGTTAATGAAATTACTCTTATTGCAGTTGTGTTGCTGTAACAGTCTGTCCATGGGCAAATTAAGCCATTCCCTTCTAAAGTCAATGCAGCCAGCAAGTTATATTGATTGTTTGTTTGGCATTTGCATGGTTTCATTGCTCGTTTGTACAATTGTTTTGTTTCTGTTTATTAATGCAATTGTTTGTTGTTTTATGCTGTATTTCATATACTGTAGTTCGACGGTTTGGATTGTTTGAGCTGTGAGAGCGCTTAAATAAAACGATCAGTATGCAGAACTACGGTGTCGTTCATGACTGGAGGGAGTAACATCTAGTATGTTTAAACTGTAAGAATATACACATATATTAGTATATCCCCCCAACATACGGCATTGGGTCACAGGTCAGAACAGTCTCTTGTTCCTGTGACACCAAGTCAAAGTGAGAGTTAAACAAGGAAACGTGCAGGTTCATTATGAACAACCCTGTGTGTGTGTGTGTGTGTGTGTGTGTGTGTGTGTGTGTGTGTGTGTGTGTGTGTGTGTGTGTGTGTGTGTGTGTGTGTGTGCATGCGTGTGTGCGTGCATACGTCCGCATCTGCATGTGTGTGTGTGTGTGTGTGCATGCACATGTGTAAATATATAAAAACGGAATCGAATTCCATATAACATATTATAAAATGTTTGTCTAGCAGAGCATGTTTATAGTACTATATTGCATGTTGTAATGTACAGCACATACATGAAGTGAGTGTGTGCGTGCATGTGTGAGTGTGTGTGTGTGTGTGTGTGCGTGTGTGTGTGTGTGTGTGTGTGTGTGTGTGTGTGTGTGTGTGTGTGTGTGTGCGTGCACGTCTGTGTGTGTGTGCGCGTGTGTGTGTGCGTGCGCGTGTGCGAAAATGAGGAAATAATAGCCCAACTGTCCTTACTTCTCACTTTCTGTACCAAACCCACCAAGCTGTCTTTACATTAACCTTCCATGCGGTGCACAACAAACAAACAGCTTCACAGGCTTCACACCCAGCATGCACTAAACTGGACATGCAGGGTTAAAACCGTTCACACGAGTCTCAGACCTTAGGCTTTTATTTTTACGATTGCTTTAAAACTCAAATTAAAAATAACACAGTCAGTGAAACCTGAAACTCAAGTAGCGAAACCTCAGCCTACATCTACCAAACTGTTTGTGCAGATCTTGCAGATCTTCTTCTCACCACCAACTCCATACCTATACTTCTCTAAATTAGAAACAGAAGTCTTTTTTACGTGTTCCTGCAAAACAATGCTATAGCAACGTATTGTCGTTGTCGGTTGGAAATCTTGTCCAAGATGTCCAAAACCGTTTGTTTGGTATTTATCATTTTTAAAATGATTTGAACTATAGTGAAAACAGCAGATCTACAAGCACACACACCTCGCTCTACGAGGCGTTGTGTGCTTGTAGATCAGCTGTTTTCACTACTTTTGTGTGCGATGGCCATACGATGAAGCAGTGCTTTACTTTGCGAAAAAAGGTACACATTTGAAACTTGGAGATAATGAGGTTTCTGCCCGACAGTGACGATATGGGACCTTGTTCTGGCTGATATCAACATATACAGTATGTAACATGATAGAGGAGTTGGGGGTTATTAATGGACAAGAGTATATCCTGTGTTATACTGTATTATGTGAGTGTACGTGTGCAGTGTGCTTCAGCCTTTTTTGGTCAGAAATGTACGTTTCCTTTTTTCATTTTGTATTACAAGGGTTTTCAAAGTGGGTGACGGGGCACCCTGGGGTGCCGCGACGGCAGTCCAGGGGTGCCGCGAGATAATTTGATAATATTTGGATTTTTTTTTTATAATTTAAACATGAAGTACAAAGTTATTTTCAGTCAGTTCTAACCAAAATGGCTGTTATCTCAACGTTTTACTCGCAACATAATCACTAAGATATCGTCACTGTCGGGCAGAAACCTCGTATCTCCAAAGCCCTGCTTCATCATACAAGACTGTCGTACAAAACTAGTGGAAACAGCCGATCTACAAGCACACAACGCCTCGCGATGCGAGGCGTTGTGTGCTTGTAGATCTGCTGTTTTCACTAGTTTTAGATCATTTTATAGATGATAAATACAAAATGAACGGTTTTGGACATACAAGGTTTCCACCCGACAACGACGATATGCTATAAATATAAGGTGCTGGGAGTGAAAGTTATAATGTAGGGGTGCCTCGGATTAAAAAAATATTTATGGGGTGCCCTGAGACCCCTGACCTATGAAATGTTAACTAATATGTTACCACAACATTTACTGAACTAAACTAAACTCATATCACTGTGGCAGCTGTCTGTGTGACATGTGTGAATGTTGAAAGGCCTTTATGTGAAAATAAATCTACATAAATGGAAGGCAACGCTGACGTAAGAGGAAGAGGAAGGGACCCTTTCAGGCCACAGAGCTGCTATCTTGAACGTCTCGGGCCAACATGTTGCTCGGTAAACACAGTGACCTCAACTATAGCCACTCCAAACCGTGCATGCCTATTACTGGGTGTAACATTCTGAAAATAGCAGATCTAAAAGGTTTAAAAAAAAAAGGCCTGCAGATGGGCTGTTTACAGCAAAGAGGATATGGCGTACAGTACAGTGGTTCTCAACTTTCTCAGGCCACGACCCCCAAAATAATCATATTTTAACTGGGGAGCCCCCACCACCCTGACGAGCACTAAGAGTTGAGGCGTTACATTTTGTATAACACGGTTCTTGTGAAGATAGCAGATCGTCTATTTTCACAGTTTCTGCCTCGAATATTTGACAATTTGGCCAATGTTTAATCTGTCATTAAAAAGTCCTTAAATTGTCACTTTAGAAACGTGCGTATACGCTCTATACACTTTTTGTTGGTTTGTTTACTGTTGAGTGAGGAAAACAATGTTGCACATTAAGTTAATCATCTGGGGACCACCAAAAATAATTTGGGGACCCCCCTGGGGGTCCCGACCCACAGGTTGAGAACCACTGGCGTAAAATACCGTGGTTCTCACGGGGGGGGGGGGGGGGGTCAGGGCCCACTGGAACAACTCAAAAGCTTTTGTTTATTTTAATGATCAATCAATCAAACAATCAATCAATTGATTGTGTTCCGGCTTGGATCAATGGAACTAACATAGTATACTTTAAGCTCCTATTTTCTTTCAACGTTTTAAGGAGAAAATAGGGCCAATGGGACAGGAGTGCACAGCAACGGTGAGGAGGTGCTGCTGACCACGGGGGATACAGTACACTAGTTGAAAAAAAAAATGTCTTCCTCAGGTTATGCTAGACCAGGGGTCTTCAACCTTTTCAGGCCAAGGACCCCTTAGCTGAGAGAGAGAGATGAAGCAGGGACCCCCAGATTCCACACAGTTTCATTGTTTGACAGCACAATCATCAGTGTATTTTGGATTGATGTCAATTTGTGTCATCAGATATTTAACCACTTGAACCTCAATTAACAAACTTGACCTTTCACTCTGTAGTCTGCTCTTTTTCCCCTCTACACCAAACCTCTTTGCTGAAAATAGCCGATCTACAAGCTCACAATGCCTCACAGTGCGAGGCATTGTGAGCTTGTAGAGCTTGTAGATCTGCTATTTTTGGCTAAAGTTCTCAGAATATGGACGTTAGGGTTCAAGTGGTTAACATAAAAAAGGAGAAAAAAGGTTTCTATCACACAAAGATTTGAAGGACCCCCTGTAGTAACTCGGAGGACCCCCTAGGGGTCCCCGGACCCCCTGTTGAGGACACCTGTGCTAGACTGAAGAAGACCTATGTCGAAACGTTGGTAAATTAAGAATAAAAGAGTTTATTGCATCGTGGCTACGAGTTATGCAACCTCCTTTAAAGAGAAAATAGACCATGGAATTGTTTCTACATCGTTTTTGTAAATGTAATTTCATATTACCATAATGGCCTTAATGTTTTGCCAATTATTTGGGGGCCCACAATGTAATATCATCACATTACGGCCCACATGTTGAGGATCACTTGGTGTAGAAGAGGGAAACACTAGTCTTAGAATAGAGTCCTATATGTACTCAACTATAAGTACATACTGCAGGGGCGTCACAAAGGGGGGGGGGGGGAGTGGGACTGAGTTAATAGGGCCCAAGGTGGAGAGGCCCTAGTAACTTTAGCTATTGAAAAATAGCAGATATACAAGCTCACAGCGCGGCACTCGGTGCCGCGCTTTGAGCTTGTAGTCGTGAGATTGTGTGAAATTCTTTGACTATATGTATTTTTTAAGCAAACATTTGTAACTCAAATTTTGCTTCTGGGGGGGGGGGGTCCCTGGAACTAAATATTTTGAGATGGGGGGTCCGTGGCCAAATACATCATCTTGGGGCTCCTTGACATGAAAAGGTTTGAGCACCACGGACATGGACATTCACTAGTTAACATTCATGGAGGGCCCGCAGTGAATCCTTGTACCCAGGGCCCAGAATTTGGTGTGACTCCCCTGACATACTGTAGGGGTTCAGTGGTTAGGTACAGTAGCTTGTAGGGGTGTAACGATATAGTAACTGTATCGAAATATCGTTTTTAACTTAAAAAATCGAAGTAGATCGGAATGAAAACAGCTAAAATCGAATCGTATCGTTTAATTTTGTATCGTATCGAATCGGCAGTGCAAAGAATCGATTGTATCGATACTACCTACTTGTGCATTGTATTTAGCATTTTTAAGAAGAAAAAATTAAAAGGAGGGGTTTAATTACTTTTCCTTTCCATATAGCTACACTGGTCTATCGATAAATGTGTGTAATCTCTGGGTTCATGTCAAGGTGCACGTTTGTCAATATACAACGTCCATGTATTTGGCAGATAATCACTGTGTTTACTCATTTATATCCATATTAATACATGTTTCCCTTAAAAACCAGCACTATCCACACCTTTCACACAGATTTAATTTCTTTGCTAAATAGTTACTATATCGATTTTAAATAATTAAATCGAATCGTATCGCCAATTCGCCATGAATGAACCAATATCGTCCATGTATCGTATCGTCAACCATATATCGAGATATTTATCGAATCGCTATTAAAATGTATCGTACACCTCTAGTAGCTTGTTACATCATAGAGCACAGTTTAGGGCAGAGGTTCTCAAACTCTTTAGTCTCAGGTCTCCCCTGTAAATAACTCTCATAACTTTCATCCACGGCACCCTTGAATTATATTTGTTACTTCATATTTACAGAACCTTAAATTTATGTCAAGTATGTACGTACAGTATATCATATCTTTCCCCCTATACATTATGCCAGGAGGAAAACTTGAGAGAATATGTGCCACAAACCACCATTTGATGACATTTAGCCAGATCAGCCGGAGAATCGGAGCAGCAGGAGCGGTTTTGCAGTCGCTTAATCGCACTGTTGTGAAGAAAAAAGAGTTGAGCCGTAAGGCAAAGCTCTCTGTCTTTCGAGCAATCTTCGTTCCCACTCTCACCTATGGTCATGAAGTGTGGGTCATGACCGAAAGTATAAGGTCTCGGGTACAAGCGGCCGAAATGAGTTTTCTCAGAAGGGTGGCTGGTATCTCCCTTAGAGATAGGGTGAGAAGTTCAATCACCCGCGAGAGACTTGGAGTAGAACCGCTGCTCCTTAACTTGGAAAGGAGTCAGCTTAGGTGGTTCGGGCATCTAGTACGGATGCCCCCCGAGCGCCTTCCTAGGAAGGTCCTCGATGCACGTCCCACTGGGAGGAGACCCCGTGGCAGACCTAAGACCAGATGGAAGGATTATATCTCCAGACTGGCCTGGGAACGCCTTGGTATACTCCCAGAGGGAGTGGAGGAAGTTGCGCAGGATAAGGAAATCTGGAAGTCTCAGTTGGAGCTGTTACCCCCGCGACCCGATTCCGGATAAGCGGTTGAAGATGGATGGATGGATGGATAGCCTCCAAAACGTTCAATATTTTACTATCATTTCATACGATTTTGCCCACAATTCCGTGCTTCATTGGCCAACGTTGATCAAAATAACAATCATTCCACAATCTCTAATTGTCTAGACTTCTGGTCAATTAAGTAATGCAGATGTTTAACAATAATGGTCCATTTGGTTTCATTTTACGCTCTCAAGAGTTACAGTTCAATCGGCGTCCATTATGTTTGGACCAACGCTCCATCATTTATAGCTGGGGACCACCTGGAACCCCCTCAAGGACCACTAGTGGTCCACTGGTCCCCGGACCACTGGTTGAGAACCACTGCCCTATAGCTGACAGAGAGATGAAGCAGGGACCCCCACTCTACATATCTAATACATACAATTCAGCAAACACAAAGTGGTGGCAATTCTCAAACAGAATGTTTAGCTCGATTCTCTCACAACACCTCTCACAAACATAGCCACCACGTCAAACAAGCGTGAAAATTTTGCACTGTCCACATTTTAAACATGCCACTCTTTGAACCGCATTTATTTCAATTTAACAAAGTTTCGCCTTTCGCCTCACGCAGAGCAGCCAGTCCTGAAGGAGTATCTTGACAGTGCTCATAAACTGGTCACCAGAGTATCAAGTTACAGAGGAGGGGGGAGGGGGGAGGGGAGCTGAGCGGAGGAGAGAGAGAGAGAGAGAGAGAGAGAGAGAGAGAGAGAGAGAGAGAGAGAGAGAGAGAGAGACGGGGAAGGGCCCGGGGAGCTGAGCGTCCGTATACACCATGTCATCGCATCACCAATACCTTTCACAAAACTTTTTTTTTTTTTCAAAAAAAAATGAACTCTAGACTTTTGCGGCCCGAAGGGCCGCAAACTTCTAGTTGTATACATTTGTGTTGCAGATAAGAAGTACTTTCATAGATTTCATAGATTTGTT
Source organism: Nannobrachium achirus (assembly GCF_963921795.1). Taxonomy (NCBI): domain Eukaryota; kingdom Metazoa; phylum Chordata; class Actinopteri; order Myctophiformes; family Myctophidae; genus Nannobrachium; species Nannobrachium achirus. The sequence goes on along the minus strand of NC_137818.1, from coordinate 5,579,400 downwards.
TGACTGCACTCTCATCCTCCTGTCAAGGATGCCTCACACAACGCCTCGCGATGCGAGGCGCTGTGTGCTTGTAGATCGGCTGTTCACTAGTTTTGTGTGACAGTCTTGTATGATGAAGCAGGGCTTTACTTTACCAAAAGACATACACATTTGAAACTTGGAGATACAAGGTTTCTGCCCGTCAGTGACGATATTTTAGTGATTATGTTGCGAGGAAAACGTTGAGATAATAGCCATTTTGGTTAGAAGAACTGACTGAAAATAATATTTTTTCAAGTGTCCAAATAAATTTCAAATATTATCAAATGATCTCGCGGCACCCCTGGACTGCCGTCACAGCACCCACTTTGAAAACCCCTGGGCTAGCCTATATATTCACCCAGTGTTCACCCCATGTAAAGGACACTATATGTTTCAAGTGGTTAAGCAAGTGGAAACCAAGCTGTAAGAGTCGTTTCAGAGGCTGTTTATTTCAGCTCACATTAGCATAAACCACAAACCACAAATGTCCAAAATGTAAATGTTAGCGACTGTGTGTGTGTGTGTGTGTGTGTGTGTGTGTGTGTGTGTGCGCGCGTGCGTGCGTGCGTGCGTGTGTATTCGCTTGTATTATTATGTGAGGGCCACTAGTAGAATTTGAGAAATAGTTATTGTGAAGAGACTGAAGACTTTGCCTGGTGCTCACAAGACAATGAATGTATTGCATGATTGTATGATTAAAAACAATGAAGACATTATAGCCTAATTATGCATTATTACAGATTATTAATGAGTACTTTTACCTTAGGTTGTGATGCGAATACTTTTGTATTTTTACTTAGGTAAAATTTTAGGCTATTATATGCAGAACTTTTGCTTTTAAACTATTGCTACTTTTACTTAAATAATAATTATAAAACGCAAATTGTAGACATTTCTTATTGAGACTGAGTCCCCATCTGGAATAAATTGGGGTACATTTACTATAATCAAATTTTTGTTTTAGGAATGCGACAAATACAAAATAAATATTATTGAACTCAAGTCTCCATGGCGTGAGTAATCAATAGGAGAAAAAAAAAGTCATTTCGGGGGTGAACTTACTCCTTTAATACTATCTGTAGCTACTCTGCTGCACAGAGGCTGTCCATGCAGAGTTAAATGTGAATAAGTCACCTTGCACTCTGCATGCAGCAGACTCTGGACAGCCTGCATGCAGAGACAGAGTGCATGGTGAGTTGGACTCCAGAGTAGAGTTAAATGTGTGTTAATCATTAACTAATGAATGGACTCACCTTGTACTCTGCATGGAGAAGCTCCAGAGCTCCAGGGTCTCTGGTGGAGGAGCGCAGCTGTTGAAGCAGCGCCGGCAGGTTCTCCATCATCAGATGATCTGATCTGTCAATGAAACACAACTAAACTACTGCTGCCTGCTGGAGCAACGGTCTGTCTGTCTGTCTGTCTGTCTCTGTCTGCGACCTGCTGTCTGCAATGAATGACTGACTGACGCACGGACTTTGTTTGTTTCCGCTTTACCAGTAAACTATTACCATAGAGAGAGAGAGAGAGAGAGAGAGAGAGAGAGAGAGAGAGAGAGAGAGAGAGAGAGAGAGAGAGAGAGAGAGAGAGACAGACAGACAGACACCATAAACATAAAGTCTGTCAATCATCTGTGAATTATTGCACAATGCTCTAGCATGTCTATAGAGTTATTCAAATGTGGTAAAAAAAAATATAGGCGTACACAAATAAATAAAAAATAAAAAAAATATTAAAATAAACAATTTTAGTTTTTCACTTATCTTTAATTGCTTTAAAAGCAAATAATATACAATCTGTACTTTTTACTTAATTTACCCTTAGTACTACAGTATGATTGCAATGCTCCACAGCTCATACATTAATAGCCCTGAATACATGACTATAGATATGTATTCAGGGCTAATACATTAAATACACGCTTGCATGTTTGGCAATAAAGCTCCTTTGAATGGAATTGAATTGAACTACAGATATATTTTTAATTGAACATAAAAAATACAATAAAAAAATTAAAGTCTGTTTAAATCTTTGAAAAATAATAATTCTATTTCGCTTTGAAAATATGTCAGAGGCGTCAATTGGGTATGGCAAGCTATGGCAACTTCCACACCTTGCTACAGTGGGGAAATAATACAATGCAATTGTCATCGTGCCTGTTGCTAAGGTGCCATACCTTAGCTTTTGCTGAACTGACGCCGCTGCGGGATGTCGGCACTAACTTTCGGAAGCTCTCTCTCACTTTTGGAGTTTTATTGTGAAGGAGTGGAGCGGAAGCGCCGTGTGCATCACACAGTGAGCGTGTTGTTGCTGCTGCTGTCATGTCATTGTAGCAGCAGCAGCTGTAAATAAACCTCTCTTAAAGCTCCATAAATGGTTTAAAAACATCAAATAAACCCTCATAACGACATGTCCATGATGTCTCAGGCTCTGAGCGAGGAGGAGTTCCACCGCATGCAGGTAAACACGCTCTTTAATGTCTCTAAATGTCCTCCACAACATCAATATAATGTCTGTGGTCCATCCTGTGCTAACATCATAGCCTTACGTTAAGGCGCCCCTGCCGTGACTTTCACATGTTGACATGGGCGTCACAATGTGAAAGTCACGGCAAGGGCGTCTTAATGTAAGGCTACTAACGTCACTGCTAACCCACAGGCTCGTGACTTCAGTTCTAACATCGCTCGAGCCCTTTTATTTATCTATCCTGCCTTTCAGGAGAAAATGACGTCATTATATCAAGAAAACGCTATTATCTTTTTGATTTTATCCCCCCCTCCACCAACATACGTCAACACTTTATTCAAGGTGATGAAATGACGTCATTATTTAGTGCTGCTGCTGCTGCTTATGTGACGTTTATTATTATAGCTGCTGCTTCGTTTAGCACGAGAGAGAGAGAGTGTTTGTTTGCGTCATATGTATGATGTCATGATGATGATGTGAGGTGAGGGTCTGTCAGGCTTCCTTCAGCATCTTTTCAGCAGAGCTAACGTTATTAGCCTGCTGCTAGCAGGATGGATGGAAGGATGGATGGATGGATGCTAGTGGAAACTGACTCTGTGGTAGCTAATGACTGAAGAGAGGGTGCCATGCCATTGGTCTGACATCTCATTGTTCCTACATCCCATTAGTCCGAATCTGGTCAACGTTAACCTGGTGAAAAATACTATGTCTAAACCTAAACCTAACCTCAGTAAAACTATGCCCAAACCTAACCCAACCCCTAACCCTCACCTCAGTAGAACTATGCCTAAACCTAACCCTAACCTCGGTAAAACTAAAACTAAAGTGGGACTGATGAGATGTAGGACTAATGAGATGTAGGACTCTTGGGCAGTCCCCAGAGAGAGAGAGAGAGAGAGAGAGAGAGAGAGAGAGAGAGAGACAGACAGACAGACAGACAGACAGACAGACAGACAGACAGACAGACAGACAGACAGACAGACACAATTTCAATTCAAAGACTTTATTGGCATGAGAAAACATGTGTTTACATTGCCAAAGCATCAATACAATACAGTCAAAACAAAACATGTACAACTGAATGGGGTGAAACAGTTTTCATGTATGGAGATTACTGGATGCAGACAGTGCATAGATATATTCATACACAATGGCTAATGGTCTTTAAGGTGGTTGTGTTCCATTTGATATCCTTCTCCTATCACAGCAGCTCACATATCTTGCTGCTGTGTTTTGCACATTGTTGTACTTCACCCAGCAGATGTGGGATTTAGTTTTATATATCATTGGTCATGTTTTCTAACTCTCCTTGAGTGGTTATGATCAGATGAGACACACACACGACACCTGTGAACTGTCTGTTTATACACAAACACACACAGACAGTCTATTATTTAAAGACAGATAGACAGGTGACTGTCTGTGGAGGGGTCTTCCTTTCATCTGACAGTTAGCTGTTGAGGCACCTCCTCCCACTCTGCTGTGTGTGTGATGCTATAGTAGTAATAACAACAGTTATGTGTGTGAAGTCTGTTTAGCAATAAACACAGTAGAAGACAGAGAGAGAGACAGAGAGAGGGGCGGCAGTGGTAGAGGTGCCAGCTCAGGGGTAGAGTTGCCATCATTAGAACACGGAGGGTTCCCTCTTGAAGGGTTCCCAGTTCGATCCCGAGCTCCCCCAGAGTAAAGGTGGTTGCACACTGCTGCGTTTTTCGTTGCGAAATGCGTTTTTCAGGGCAAGGAGAGAGAGAGAGATAGAGAGAGCGAGATAGAGAGAGCAAGGGACCGAGTGGTGCGCGAAACGGGCGGCAGTGTGCAAACGTAACTGACATAACGTGAGGTTGATTTTTTAATTGCGGGCTCCGAAATTCACTCCGATATTCGGCCCGAAAAACGCAGCAGTGTGCAACCAGCTTTAGTGTGGAAGAGTCCGTGAGCAAGACTCTGAACCCCTAGTTGCTCCCAGTGAGCAGGTTGGTGCCTTGCATGGTTTCCTCCGCCATCGGTGTATGAATGTGTGAATGAAATTAATGTGTGTGTGAATGGGTGAATGTTATGCACCATCTCTGTAAAGCGCCTTGGATGAAGGCGCTATATAAATGCACCTTTTACCAGAGAGACAGAGAGAGTCTTCCTGCTAGTTTTAGCTTGCTAGCTTCCATGGGACCAGACCTAATGTCAGTCATGGGGTCTGGCAAGGCATGCACACACACACACACACACACACACACACACACACACACACACACACACACACACACACACACACACACACACACACACATGCACACACATGCACGGACACACACACTGTACACACTGGCCCCAGTTGTCTTATAATAGAATACAATTGAATTGTATACAGACAACTAGTCGCTACAGTGTGTTTGGCAACAGACAGAATAGAACAGAAATGAGAAACCAGTGGAGTTGACAGGAAGGTGATGTTCTATAGCTCAGTGATTGTCAACCTTTTCCACTTCTAGGACCCTCAGTTTGATATGCATCATCCCATGGACCTCATCTAGTGTTGTTATTTATTATCACTAGTCCTTGCCCGTTTGAACATAATATATGCTCCGAATTATGTGCAGTTTGGGTTATTATGGGGTGTGCAGTATATGAGGGATTGAATGTAGGAGTCTCAGAAGTAATGTTGGAGAACCCAGACGTATCAGTGATGACAGTCATCTCCTAATTTGGGCACTGTTTAGATAGATAGATACCTTTATTATCCCAAGGGGGAAATTCAGTTGTCCAGTTGTAGCACAGCAGTATACAGTTATTTACAAAGTTACAGAGAAGTAAGAAAAAAAGATAGATAAGAGGAAAAAAACAAGAGCAGTACAGTTCCAATAAAGAGAAGGTGCATCAAGAGAGGGGGCGAATAATATATAAGTATATAAAGTGTCTTACAAAAAGAGACCATAGCAGTCAATGCTAGTTAGTGCAACAAGTATCTCACTGTCATTGTTAAACAAAGCAAAATACTCAGAAACTACCAACACAACCTAATAGCGCAATGTCAAAAATCAGTGCGAAAGAAACAAAAAAACAGCTCAGAGAAGAAGTAACTAGTTTAGTAGTATCAGTGATGTCAGCATGTGTGTTTATCAGACAGACATCGGACAGACAGACACTTGGTCGTTTATTAGTAGGATTTTTTTTTTATCTCTGAGATCCCAATCTCTCTGTTAATGTAACTCAGAGAGTGATCACTCTCAGAGTTACAAGTTACCGTTGCTGTAGATTTAAATATCCAGCCAATAATCTGTTACACCACAGCTCTTATGTTTCCTGTGTGCTCTTGAGGCAACTCTCTTCCTTCCACTCCTGCCGTTTGTGTTGTGTTAAGAGTTTTACCAACCGTTAAATTGTCCCAACATAAAAACTAAGTACCATGGTCACTGACTGACACAATGCATGGGTAAACGTGTCCCACGTTAGTCCAATCATGGCAGTGGTAGAACATATAGAAATTGATAGATTGAATAAATGCTTTAATAGGTACAGTCAGAGGTTGTGCTAAAAGGACAACACAAAAAGCCCTATGCGTCTTGTATCCTTTGACAGACTAGGAATAATGAGAGGGAGACAGTGTAGGAGAGACAGACAGTAGGACAGCTGAGAGGGAGACAGTGTAGGAGAGACAGACAGTAGGAAAGCTGAGAGGGAGACAGTGTAGGAGAGACAGACAGTAGGACAGCTGAGAGAGAGACAGTGTGTAGGAGAGACAGACAGTAGGACAGCTGAGAGAGAGAGACAGTGTAGGAGAGACAGACAGTAGGACAGCTGAGAGAGAGACAGTGTGGGACAGACAGACAGTAGGACAGCTGAGAGGGAGACAGTGTAGGAGAGACAGACAGTAGGACAGCTGAGAGGGAGACAGTGTAGGAGAGACAGACAGTAGGACAGCTGAGAGAGAGACAGTGTGGGACAGACAGACAGTAGGACAGCTGAGAGGGAGACAGTGTAGGAGAGACAGACAGTAGGACAGCTGAGAGGGAGACAGTGTAGGAGAGACAGACAGTAGGACAGCTGAGAGAGAGACAGTGTAGGAGAGACAGACAGTAGGACAGCTGAGAGAGAGACAGTGTAGGAGAGACAGACAGTAGGACAGCTGAGAGGGAGACAGTGTAGGAGAGACAGACAGTAGGACAGCTGAGAGGGAGACAGTGTAGGAGAGACAGACAGTAGGACAGCTGAGAGAGAGACAGTGTAGGAGAGACAGACAGTAGGACAGCTGAGAGAGAGACAGTGTAGGAGAGACAGACAGTAGGACAGCTGAGAGGGAGACAGTGTAGGAGAGACAGACAGTAGGACAGCTGAGAGGGAGACAGTGTAGGAGAGACAGACAGTAGGACAGCTGAGAGGGAGACAGTGTAGGAGAGACAGACAGTAGGACAGCTGAGAGAGAGACAGTGTAGGAGAGACAGACAGTAGGACAGCTGAGAGGGAGACAGTGTAGGAGAGACAGACAGTAGGACAGCTGAGAGGGAGACAGTGTAGGAGAGACAGACAGTAGGACAGCTGAGAGGGAGACAGTGTAGGAGAGACAGACAGTAGGACAGCTGAGAGGGAGATTCTTCTTGAGATGAGCGTAAGAGTGTAGGAAAGACAGACAGTTGCAATAACCTGGACGTCTGACTCCCTCATTGCGAGATGGTTCTCAGAAATGAACAGTTGTGTTGAGAAGATGACTTATCTTCTGAGAAATCACACTTTGGCAACCCTATAGACCATATGGAAACATTGTCATTACCTGTGTCAAAGATGTTAGGTCATCTACAGCTACCTCAGTCTGGTGACAGTCTGTTTATTCTTCTTTTTGAAGCTACTTATTGTCTATACAGTATATTTGTGTTGTTTATTTTCTTTTTGGTACCTTTTTATTATGTTTTAATGGGCTGTTTTGTATGTATGTGGGGAGGGAGTTGGGGATTCTTTGTGTATGTGTAATTTTAAAATTTTAAAATAAAAACAGAATATTCCCCCAAAAAGGAAAGACAGACTGTAGGAAAAAGCTGTGAGGGAGACAGTGTAGCAGAGACAGACAGTAGGACAGCTGAGAGAGAGACATTGTAGGAGAGACAGACAGTAGGACAGCTGAGAGAGAGACAGTGTAGGAGAGACAGACAGTAGGACAGCTGATATAGAGACAGTGTAGGAGAGACAAACAGTAGGACAGCTGAGAGAGAGACAGTGTAGGAGAGACAGACAGTAGGACAGCTGAGAGGGAGACAGTGTAGGAGAGACAGACAGTAGGACAGCTGAGAGTGAGACAGTGTAGGAGAGACAGACAGTAGGACAGCTGAGAGGGAGACAGTGTAGGAGAGACAGACAGTAGGACAGCTGAGAAGGAGACAGTGTAGGAGAGACAGACAGTAGGACAGCTGAGAGGGAGACAGTGTATGAGAGACAGACAGTAGGACAGCTGAGAGAGTGTAGGAGAGAATCAAGACTAGGGCTGTCACGATTATAACATTTTACGTGACGATTAATTGCCACACAAATAATTGTGATTAACGATTTAATTGTGTTTTTGTTGCTGAACACTAGTGGAGGGTATGAATAAAAATGATATTTCTGTTTGGCTTTGAAGTTGCACAGGGACAGGACAGATATGACAAATAACCTAAATATACAAAATAATTATGAAATAATATTTAATAACTTCATTCTTTATTAATTTATGGTGGAAATAGCAGATCTACAAGCTCACAACGCATCACATTGAGATGCGTTGTGAGCTTGTAGAGGCTATTTTTCACTACTTTTTTGAAAGTGTTTGAAACTACATGAACATTTCTCAACATGTAAATGATGACAATTATGCAAAATAATTTCAATTACCTCAAATATTTGCGATTAGACGATTATGTAATAATAAGTGACAGGCCTAGTCGAGACAGACCTTAGTAGGAAAGCTGAGAGAGACAGCGTAGCAGAGACAGTAAAAAGTCAAAGGTGAGCCAGTGTAGTATAGGAGAGGGAGACAGTGTTTAGGAGAGACACAGCGTAGGAGAGAGACAGAGCGCTGTGCTAGTCATGTGCTTCTGATAAAAAAAAAGGCATTACACACGTGTACTTTATGGTGTGTAAGGAGAACTAAATGAAGGGTGAGGAATTCCGTTCAGATGATAGGAGAGGCAGTGAACTGGGTGTTGTCTGACTTTATTACACCATTACAGAGGTTTCAGTGTCAGTGTGCCCTTAAGTGATATTATTACGATATATATTTAACTTAAAGTCGCAGTGCCACGGTCTTATATTTCCTCCTTCATATTTAATGATCCTTGTGTTTTACTGGTAGGGCTATACTGTGTATCATTGCTGTGGGGTGGAAACCTTGTATGTCCAAATATGTCCAGATACTTTTCAGTATTCAAATACAAATATAGCAAAGGTTTTGAGTTTCTAGATTGGCTATTTTATATTTTTGTGTGACCCTGGCCTGTAGTTAGTATGACGAAGCTGGGAATTCAGTTACGGAAAAACATTCAAAGTTAAATGTCGCTTAGGGCTGTCACGATTTGACATTTTACATGACGATTAGTTGTCACTCAAATAAATGGCGATTAACGATTTAATTGTGTTTTTGTCGTTGATAATTACATTTCTGTTTGGCTTTTAGACTTTGAAGTTGTACATGGTAGATATGACACATAACCTAAATATACAAAGAAATTACTGACATATTTGATAACTTACTACTTAAAAAATAACTTTGATAGTGGAAATAGCAGATCTACAAGCTCACAACGCGTCGCGATGCGACGCGTTGTGAGCTTGTAGATCTGCTATTTCCACTATTTCGGACATTTTTCAACATTCACGATTATGACGATTATGACAAAATAATTGCGATAATTTCAAATAATCACGATTAGACGATTATGTAATAATTGTGACAGCCCTAATGTCGCTAACAGGTTTCTGCCTGACAACAACTATACAGTATGCTTGTTGCACATGTAGAGCTGTTAATACATGCAGCTATAAACTGTAGAGCTGTTAATACATGTAGCTATAAACTGTAGAGCTGTTAATACCTGTAGCTATAAACTGTATGCTTGTTGCACATGTAGAGCTGTTAATACCTGTAGCTATAAACTGTGAGGGGCAACTGGGTTGACCTTTTGTCAGACACGTGCATGATGAATTCAATGTCCATGTATCTCTTTAGATTTGTCAATCCATTTATTAGACATATGCCTTCTTTCCATCATTCAAAATCATAGATAGACAGATAGACGAAAGTTGACAAAACAAAAAGCAAAAACGCCAACCTGCGTGGCAACATGATCACGGTCAATAACTGTGTGCGTGTGGCCTTTCCCAGTGCACACCTGGGGCTCATCACCCACTGACTTCTAAGTACCAGTAAGACTCCCTAATCGGGAGATAAGCGACCGTCAGGTCGCAACGTGATTTTAGGGCAAAATGTGTAGGAGCAGTGTCCAAAAATGTGGTTCAAAAAATCGGCCTGATGGTGGCGCTATATGGGACATCCATATTGATGAGATGAGTGTAGACATACTGTGTACCGATTTGCGTGATTTTAGGGCAAAATCTGTAGGAGCAGTGTCCAAAAATGTGTTTGAAAAAATCGGCCTGATGGTGGCACTATATGTGACAGATCCATGTTGATGACATGAGTGTAGACATAGTGTGTACCGATTTGTGTGATTTTAGGGCAAAATCTGTAGGAGCAGTGTCCAAAAATGTGTTTTGCAAGAATCGGCCTCATGGTGGCGCTAGAAGAGGGCCATGTGAGAAATGAGGGGTGGGGTCTCCGCGTTGCCTTGGCGGACGAATAGGTACTGGTCCCGGCTCTCCCGGACGCTCCTAGCCCGAGTTACGGCATTTTATGTGAGCTGCAGTGGAGGGGGTCCTCCACTGGGGGCGCCACCACTTTGGCATCCGTTCTGGAGCACCACATACTGTGGTCGGTGGTGGTCCCCGGGAATTCCCTGTGAGCAGCCCCGTTGGGGTGTTCATTTGGTCATTTTTGCACATTTGGTCATTTTTTACATCTGGGGGTCCCCCAGGGACCTGGGGGTCCCTGGAGCTCCGGGGGTCCTTGGAGGTTGTAGTTTGGCAGGCAAGGAGTGTGTGTGCAAAATTTGGCATGGATCGGGGCAACGGTTGCGGAGATATGAGCAGGGCAATAGTGTGACGTGTGAGGTGTGACAGACAGACTGACGGACTGACTGACTCACAGTTTGTGGAGGTTTTGATAGTAAGTGCGACCTGACGGTCGCAATAACTGAGTAACTGTGGTTGCCGTGGTGATCAATGATGCTACAGCTCTGCACCTCTGAGTTTAAAATGAAACAAAATGTAACAATAAGTGTGTTTTGGCTCCAGCAGTACATTTAAGTTTTAATACTGTTTCTATCGATGAGGATCTGAGGATCCAAAATCTAGTGAAAATAAAATGCTGCATTTGATTTTGTCCATCCTCTTCTACTACTTTCATTTCATTTTCCTGGCTGTTAGTCTTGGATTAGTCTGGTAGGATTCACCTTGAAACATGGGCTGCATATTGTTGTAGTGTTTTTGGTTGGTTTCTGTTCTGAATGTTTTGAAGGTTTGCACAGGGCTCTACTTCCTGTATTGTCCCAGCTCAGATTCTGAGCCTGGGACAACTTCCTGCCCAGGAATATCATAGTTTTGGCCCAGAGGTTCTTCTCGCCCCCCTAGTGGCGAGAAAAAGAACCTCTGGGAACTCAGATTGGTCTTGGATGAACTCTCATCCAGACCAGTAGAAATGAACTATGTCTGACTGGTCTCTGCTCGTTCTCTCATCACAGATTGAACCAGTAGAACTGAAATCACGGACAATAGCAGTATATATTTATTATAATAATTATAAACCATGAATTGGTTTATTATGATTATTATGTTTGGTTATGTTGTTTATATATTTGGTCAATGAATGCGCGCGCGTGTGTGTGGATTATCGAATGACGGGCGTAGGGGCGGACACCTGTTTACCTCAAAAGCACCACCTGTTCACAGAACTGACAACACAGAGAGAGAGAGGGGTGTGTGTGTGTGTGTGTGTGTGTGTGTGTGTGTGTGTGTGTGTGTGTGTGTGTGTGTGTGTGTGTGTGTGTGTGTGTGTGTGTGTGTGTGTGTGTGTGTGTGTGTGTGTGTGTGTGTGTGTGTGTGTGTGTGTGTTTTTACTTTGTGATGAGTTTTAGCACCATTTACCTAAGTCATTTTTTGTTGTTTTAATAAACCCAGTTTGTCTCTCAGCGACTTGAGTTAGTTTGGTCTCCTGCAGTCGCATACACATGTTATTATAGCCAGGAGTAGGGATGGGACGATAAGAGATATTATCGTATATCATGATAAAAAACACTCACGATAATCGTATTGTGGAGATTTAATGTATCGTGATATCGTCCTCCGTCATGCACTGGGTTCAATTCAACCTTTTATTTGCTGAGCTGCATATCCGGTACCATTTAAACCCTCTATAATTGGTAAAAGGTACATATAATATACGTACTTGATACAGTCTTTCTTTCACTGTCTATCAAATGTCTTTGCCAAAAAATAGCCGATCTACAAGCTCACAATGCATTGCACACCTGGGGCTCATCACCCACTGACTGCGCTCACAACGTTGCGACGCGTAGATCTGCAATTTCTTTGGCAAATGTTCCGCCCAAGGATAAATGGATTTTGATTTTCGCGATAATGTCGCAAACCGCGATTTCTTTTGTCACAATAATCGTGATATGACATTTTCATATGGCCCCATCCCTAGCCAGGAGGACAACGTGTGCCAACTGTCTCTGGCTTCTTCAGAGCAGATCTTTTTTTTTTTTAAAGATTTGTTTTTGGGCTTTTTGCCTTTATTGGATAGGACAGTAGACTGACAGGAAATGGGGGAGAGATACGGAGTGACTTGCGGCAAAGGTCGCCCGGATCGGGAATCGAACCGGCGACGCCGTCAGGCATCGATGCCGAAATGGCAATGCCTATATGGTATACGCCTGGTCCGCTAGGCCACCAGGCGCCCCCTTCAGAGCAGATCTGTGTGTCAGCAGCAGGTCACCATGTTGCCACCAGTGCTGAAAGGATGTCCCTCTCTGAGGTGGCAGGAATGCCAGGCTACTTCCAGGGTAGTTCCTGGACAAGCTTGCCAACGTCATCTTGGCAAACGTGCTCGACTGCTCGGTGCGGCTTTGAACAGTCCAGTCGGTCCAGTGGACCTGCTTCACATGGCCCTCCAGTGCCTGCAGAGTGCAGAGCGCTCTTGATCTCAACTTCATTTGCATCTCAGTTGCAACTGAGGGCCAGGTTGTTGTTGAACATTTGTTGCTTTGAAAAGGCTTTTTTTTTTTTAAAGCATGAAAGACTTGCTTTGCTTTCTTTGATGCCATACCACCATCTCTGCAGAAACTCATCTGTTCTTGTGAGACTCACTGGCCAACCCGTCCTCTGTGGATGTTGACTGCATCACGGCTGCAGTGGCTCAGGAGGTAGAGCGGGCGGTCATCAGGGACTCGGAAAGGTCCCCGGTTCGATCCCCGGCTCCTCCCTTTGTGTCACCTGATCAACCACTCGAACCCTAGCGTCCCTCCCTATGCTGGGCATGTCATTTTAGGTGAACAAACTAGCAGATCTACAAAGAATAAAATGTCATTTATACATGGCATGTTATGTAGACAGATGCCAGGTCTTTGTTGAGCTGGCATTCTATAATGTGTTGTGTATAGTTTCAATTTACAGATTATAGATTTCTTTGTTGTTATTCTATTGTTAGACTGTGATGATAGGTTCTTATTTTACCTATGATCATAGATTACTATTTATATGCATTTGGTGTATTGCCTTGTGTCGTAAGGTGCTCTGGAGAGTGTCTGCTAAATGACTACATTTTAAATGGTAAATGTGTCCTAAGACATTGTGAGACGCTGTGAGGCATTTGCTAAAGAGTGGAAAAAAGGAGGGGGCAAGTATAGACCTTTTTCCAGAGCGCTGCCGTGTAGCTGCGGTGTGGGCGAGCGCACGCACGCACGCACGCACACACGCACACACACACACACACACACACACACACACACACACATATGTGCCGCTTATGGTTGTTGCACTGAGAAATGGGTCTATAGACCCCTGGGAGACCTGTAGTCAGTAGTGGCGTTTCCATAAAGCCTCTTAATGCGCATTAAGGGTTATTTGCTTAATTATTTTTACGGAAACGATTCAAAATTCCAATAGACTTTCATTATCCGCAAAAACCTTTATCCGCTTGGAGGAGGTGGATTTATCGAATAAACTACATGCTCATTTGTGAATGGAAACGGGTCAGACAATAAATGCGAACAGATTATGACGTTCTGGGTCCATATCATCCCACCACTTTCCCCTGCCGCTTAATGTCCATTGTATAGCGTTATCCCACAAAACAAACCGGGGAGTAAATTCCTCCCGTTTTCACCTCCCGGAGTCAAGCCATCCGTGGCTAACCCTTCCTCATCACACAGTGTTGCGTGCCAAAAGTGGCCGATTTACAAGCTCACAGCAGCTCGCACCCGCGTCTCCGCTGTGAGCTTGCAGATCGGCCACCTTCCAGAGGACGCTGAAACTTGCAGGATGAGTGTGCAGTGTGCACTGTGCAGCGAGTCACAGCAGTCGCGCTGTGCTCACGTCTCGAGTCGGTTCGGTCTGAAAAAATCAGCCGGATCAACTCATGCGAAATGGAAACATGCTAAATTCGCTTTGTCTTAATGTGAATTTCTGATAATTCGCTTCCTATTTTCGAATAAGCTTATGGAAACATGGCTATTGTATGAGTGATACAGTGTACTAGAGGGGTTAAGTGTCCCTGAGCTGGACACTTCAACCTTCAACTGTGTGGTCACTCTGAGCACAGTACACTACTGGGTCAATGCAGAGAAGCCATTTCCCCTGGGGATTCATTGTTCTCTAGCAGTGACTATCTCTGCTGCAACCAGCTCTGTTCTGATGTATTCTTTACTGTCCTCCGCTTGTTGTGTCGTTGCTGTTAAACATGGATCTAGGAGTGAGGCCATGTCTAGCAGGACATCACTCTGGTGCTGGCCTCTCTTCACTGGTTCCCGGTTCGCTTCAGAATTGATTTTAAGATTGTATTATTTGTTTTTTAATCACTTAATGGGTTGGCACCCCAGTATCTTTCGGAACTTCTAGAGGTTTATGATCCTCCAAGGGCATTGCGCTCCACGGGCCCCAAAGGGGTCTCACTTTATGGAGCACACTCCCCCTCCAAATCAGACTGACCCCTGTTATCGAGGTTTTCAAATCACTCTGCGCCCTAGCTTTTAATTCCATCTGAGAGTTTTCTGCTGTCCTTCTTTTGTTTTGTCTTGTTTTCTGTTTCACTGTTTTCTGTTTCAAATGCTTGTTTTACTGTCGTTTTCTGTATTTTAGCCTTTTCTTCCGTACAGCACTTTGTTAACTTTGGTTGTAAAATGTGCCATATAAATAAAGTGGATTGGATTGGATAGCAGCAGGTCGGCTGTTAACAGGGTCAGAGTATTTATCATCATTTAGCTTAAACACTGGAGGATGGCTCTCATCAGTCATCGTGTCCTTTTATCAGGTCACGTCAGAGCTGAAATTAGAAAGGTTTTTCGAAGAGCTAAATTAGAAGAGCTAAACATCTGTGGCAGTATCCAGTATGTTATGTTAACACTTGACTTTACACTAATATTCTGACAATCTGAATATTATAGACTCACGCTGCCATGGTGGCTCAGGCCTTGTACAGTATTTACTGTACGGCTTTGAGCTTGGTCCTTTGACACAAGCTTTCTCCTCCCCACAACGATCTTTGTATATGGCTATGATCTCTACTGTCTCCAGACAAATACCAAACTGGGTGTTTAATACACTTCTCCCATGAGCTCATCATGTAATAAACCTCTATGTCAGTGCCAGGTGCCGGGTTTTCTTATCAGCTTTAAGGATCTGAGATACTTTGTCTTTTCACTCCCTGGATATGAGGAAGTGAGGAGTACTGTAAGTGAAGTTCAGCCTGGGCAGAGAGGCAGTGACCATTTCTCTTTCTTTTCCACATGCTTAGAGGTGCTTAGAGTTCCGAAACATTTTAAAGGGGAAGACCACCCATTTTCAATATTGAAATATGTCATTAATATACCTTAGAGGAGTTGTGTGGAAATAGAAAAAAGTTCCCCCCCTTCTGTGTTGCCTAGAACTGGAGGATTTATTTTGGGGTTTGTATTGTAAAGTACAATGTGTGATGTCATCAAGTTGTACTTTACAATACAAACCCCAAAATCAATCTTCCAGTTCTAGGCAACACAGAAGGGGGGGAACCTTTTTTTCTATTTCCACACAACTCCTCTAAGGTATATTAATGACACATTTCAATATTGAAAATGGGTGGTCTTCCCCTTTAACGTCTTGCACACATTGGCACAGCTGCGTGCAAGCTTGTAGATCAGCTATTTATGAATAGCCAACGCTATATTATCTAAAATGACACGCATGCTTTCCCTGTTTTAATGGGGTAAAAAAGGGTGCAAGCATTAGGGCTACATACTCGATAACACATCTATTGAGCAGCCGGTATCAATAAGCTTCGGGCTTATCAGGCCTGTTATCCAGCATAATAGCGTCCCATGACGTCATGTTTAAACAATCAAGACAAGAGGCGACCAAGAAATGAGTACAGTACTATTCCTAATATAAAGCCTGTTAACACTAATGAATTGTTGTTTTAATGATTGGCAACATAATGTTTTACTTTTGTCAATTGTCATCTTCATATAGATGGTGGTCAGCCACAAACTCACTGTCACAACAACTGGACAATAAATAAAGTTTACCAGTTATGTTCAGAATTTGTCGTCTCACATCTTTCAACAAAATATTAGAAAACGCTCAATAGTGGGCTCGATAAAAGCCCGGCTCAATAGAGCAGTGAAGTCATGACGTGACTCGCTCATCCCCCGGTTCATGGAAGTAATTTCTCTATGGAGAATAACATTGGGTCATCTTAAAATCGTCTCATATAAGCATTGTGGTCCAAAAATATACAAACGGTCTGCGCGATATTGTCGGGGAGGTGGCTCTGTATGGTTTATGATAGTCAGTCACTCATATTTGATAAAAGCCTGTTTCTAGCGAAAATGTAACTAATTCGGCGACAGTAACATTAGCGTTTTCTCACCATCAGTTGATTCTTAGTTTCATTCTTCTGGGTTCAACATGGTATTGATCCCATTAAGGCTTCTATTCACCTGGGTTCAAATCCCAGGAGGACGTTAGTTAGAGATCACTCACAGCTTTTAGCGTTGATATGTAAGTGATCTGAGAGCAGTGCTGCTGGATGGTGTCTACTTGAGAAAGACACCCGACACTGCTGTGTGAATGTCCTCTGGATCAACAACACAGGACTCTGTCTCTGAATAATACAATAAGAATGGAATTCAAATTCATGATTTAAATTCATTTCATGTCACTACTGGTCTTTCTGCTTGACTTTGTGTGAACTCATCGATTTAAGTCAATAGCAAGTAATCGGTAATCGATATTGTAATGAAATAAAAAAGACGAATGATCCCATTATGGTTTATGGGAGTGTCATTTAAGACTTGTGAATTTGTAGAATTTGAGAAATAGACCATTTTACTGGTCCTCACAAGATAAATGGTTGTTTCGTCGTTAAAAAAATATTTTGTAGAGATAGGTTTACAATTGGAATAAGACTCAGGTTTGGGTTAGGATCAGGAGGATTAGACAATTAGAAGATAGCTTTAGCGGTTGGTGATTTTAGTAAAACATGATGTATACATTTATACATAAACACAGTTGCCAAGTGTCACGCACAGAACAATTGCCGATCTACTAGCTCCCAACGCGTTGGGAACTTGTAGCTTGTAGATCTGCCCCTTTTCTGCTCTAGACTTACTGTTAACAATGCCCCCAAAAGTATAAGAATGTCATTCATAACTTTTGAATGACGTTATTATTATACTTTTGGCGGCATTTTTAACTGTAAGCCTAGAGCTTACAAAAAAGGGGCAGATCTACAAGCTACATTGAGCTCCCAACGCGTCAAGAATGTCATCCAAAGTTTTAATGTCTTCAAAAGAATAGTAATATAAACGTGTGTGCGTGTGCGTGTGTGTGTGTGTGTGTCTCTCTCCAGGCTCAGCTGTTGGAGTTAAGAACACAGAACTACCAGCTGTCTGATGACCTGAGGAAGAACACAGCAGGTACAATACATCCTTTTATTCAAGTATTACTGCAGTAGAAACAGTTACATTATAATATATACCATGTATCAATTACTGTATGTTAGGGTTGTACAGTATTTCGGTTTAACGGTATAATACAGTGTTATGAAATGTTGACGGTCTCGAAAGCCAAACCGCCAAAACCGCATGTGTGACGCCCACGCATCTGATTGTGAACGTGTTTACGGAAGCAGCAGAAATCACTCATCATTAACAGCTGGAGGGAGACCTGGTCTCAAAAGAAATGCGACAGCTCCTCTAACCAAATACAGACTACAGAGGCGAGGCTTAGCTTGTAGTGAAAAACAGTGGATCTACAAGCTCACAACGCAGTGCACGGTTGACGAGCCACAAGCTTGTAGATCTGCTTTTGGCACGCGACGCAGTCATACGGCCGAGCTAATGGCTTCGTTAGCCAACTTGTGGCTATAGTTGCCGTCAAGGGAAGAAAGGGAGTCCCATTTTTGCAGGTCTATCCGTCTATCCGTCTATCAGTCCGCGTGTATCAAACAAGCCTTGGTTAAAGTGGAGACGACGGAGGCACGCCGTCTTAAGCACACCTGATCCACGTGAGACACCACCGAGCAAGTTAAAGCGAGCGATGTCCACTTGAGCTGATTCACCACTGATAGAAGTTTTAAACAGGCACCCCCGCGCAGCCAATCACAAGCTTCCGTGGGCGGGTCTTGCCTTAACCGAGGTGCTTTTTTGATAAACGTGGACTGAAAAGAGTCCCGTCATCTCAGACCAGATAAAAGCATGTTAAAACTTGAAATGTATAAAACCGTGTAAAACCGTATACCGGGGATTTTGGGGGTGGGCCTAAACCGGGGGTTAAGAAAAAATGGAAACCGTACAACCCTACTGTATGTCTATGTTTTATGTCTATAAAGCTTTTGTATCTTGTCTTCCAGAGCTCAATGCTGTTCGTCAGAAGAACATTGTTCTCGAAAGAGACTTTGTCAAAGCGCAGAAGGTTTGGAACGCATAACAACATATCACTACATACATCTCCCATAACAACATATCACTACATACATCTCCCATAACAACATATCACTACATACATCTCCCATAAACTATACACATAACAACATATCACTACATACATCTCCCATAAACTATACACACAACATATCACTACATACATCTCCCATAAACTATACACACAACATATCACTACATACATCTCCCATAAACTATACACACAACATATCACTACATACATCTCCCATAAACTATACACATAACAACATATCACTACATACATCTCCCATAAACTATACACATAACAACATATCACTACATACATCTCCCATAAACTATACACATAACAACATATCACTACATACATCTCCCATAAACTATACACATAACAACATATCACTACATACATCTCCCATAAACTATACACACAACATATCACTACATACATCTCCCATAAACTATACACACAACATATCACTACATACATCTCCCATAAACTATACACACAACATATCACTACATACATCTCCCATAAACTATACACATAACAACATATCACTACATACATCTCCCATAAACTATACACACAACATATCACTACATACATCTCCCATAAACTATACACACAACATATCACTACATACATCTCCCATAAACTATACACATAACATATCACTACATACATCTCCCATAAACTATACACACAACATATCACTACATACATCTCCCATAAACTATACACACAACATATCACTACATACATCTCCCATAAACTATACACACAACATATCACTACATACATCTCCCATAAACTATACACAACAACATATCACTACATACATCTCCCATAAACTATACACACAACATATCACTACATACATCTCCCATAAACTATACACATAACATATCACTACATACATCTCCCATAAACTATACACACAACATATCACTACATACATCTCCCATAAACTATACACACAACATATCACTACATACATCTCCCATAAACTATACACACAACATATCACTACATACATCTCCCATAAACTATACACAACAACATATCACTACATACATCTCCCATAAACTATACACATAACAACATATCACTACATACATCTCCCATAAACTATACACACAACATATCACTACATACATCTCCCATAAACTATACACATAACAACATATCACTACATACATCTCCCATAAACTATACACAACAACATATCACTACATACATCTCCCATAAACTATACACATAACAACATATCACTACATACATCTCCCATAAACTATACACAACAACATATCACTACATACATCTCCCATAAACTATACACATAACAACATATCACTACATACATCTCCCATAAACTATACACATAGTAAACTATGTATGTAGTATTTTGCTCAAAAATATTTATATAGACATTATTGTCTTTCAAATAATATTTGTAATATTGGAATATTTTTCTGTCTTCAGGCACTGAATAAGAGTAAGAAAGCTCAGGTGAGTGTGTGTGTGTGTGTGTGTGTGTGTGTGTGTGTGTGTGTGTGTGTGTGTGTGTGTGTGTGTGTGTGTGTGTGTGTGTGTGTGTGTGTGTGTGTGTGTGTGTGTGTGTGTGTGTGAGCTTACCATGGTTACACCTGTGAACTTTATTAAGTAAACAGCACCCTCTGCTGGCTAGAAGTTGTTAAAGGCACACTGTCAAAATGTCACTGCATTGCAATCATAATAATCTATAGAACAGACAACCATGTTTAATACACGTAGACAAAGACATTTGTCTGTGTTTGGGCCTGTCTCTGCTGGGTGCCTACAATAATAACATTATGCTTTTTGGGGGCCTTTTTTCTGATAATCTGGGAATGAGATGTCAGCGTTGATATCGTTATGAATTTAATGTGTTTGTCACAGTGTTGTTATTGATGAATATAATGTATTTATTGTATATATATTTAGGGCATTAACGACTTGTGATTTTTGCAAGTTGACTCGACTCAGTAAAAAGTTGAGTTGAAGTCGACTTTATCGTTTGATGACGTCATCACATCATCACACACAACCCCCCCAATTATTTTGGGGGGCCCCCAGATGATTTACTTAATGTGCAACATTGTTTTCTCACTCAACTGTAAAGAAACCAACATAAATTCGTATAGAGGGTATCTGCACATTTCTAAAGTGCCAATTTAAGGACTTTTTAACACCTCTAAAATGGCAAATTAAACATTGGCCAAATTGTCAAATATATAAGGGCAGAAATTGTGAAAATAGCCGATCTACATGTAGCGGGGCAGATAAATGCATTTTTGCACTAAAATACTTCAGAAGTGGAAAGAAACCTAAAACTTTTCACAAGTACTCCTTAGGGGTTGTTCCTATGATAAAACACATTAGACACTGAAAAATCAAAATGGCTGCCATGTTTCCAAGATGGCTGCCTCTGAACAGTACCCCAGCCAGTTAATGTCCGATGTTCATAATATTAGAGTTGTTTTGTAGGTTTTAAAACATCCTGAGTTCATTTATTACACTTTTAAAGCAGCCAGAATAACCTTTCTGACTTTTGGTTGGGGTCTTTCCTCACCTGGGACCCCCCAAACAGACCCCTGAGCCTATTTCAGTAATCGCATTGCTCCTGCTCCAGAGCAATGTTAAATTAGATCATAACTGAAGCATTAAATTTGTTGTAACTGGGCTCTGAAAGCAAAAATGAGTAGTAGCAAATACCCAGGGGTCTTCCACAGGGGGTCCGGGACCCCTAGGGGGTCCTCAGAGTTACTACAGGGGGCCTGCCGTATCTTGATGGGGAAGTTCTTTTCTTTTTTTAACTGTTTTTATTAGTATTCTCAGTATTATTTATTACATTTTTGTGTGTTAGACAGGTTCACAGGTGTTACTGCAGGGATTGCAAGAATTAAGGTATTGCAACTTCTCACTGTGGGCGCGCAGTCTAACATGTCCATTTATTGCACTGCACTCACACACACACACCTCTTTGTTGTTGTAAAGAAATTCACTACTATACATGTCCTCCCTAATAGTGTTGACAGTTTCCACTATAGCATTTGCAGGGAGGAGAGTGCAAGGCAGGTTATTGTTTGAGCAGCTGCACCGTCCCTTGTAACCTGCTTTGCAGCCACATTTGATGAGCTCAAGTACTGCCTTTGCAGCAGGGAGGGCAAGAAACCTGACTGGACATACCCTCCACTCTCTGAATTCCATCTATTTTTTTCAATTGATGGAAGCTCAGGGCAATTTGTCAGGTATGACAAAGTAGGCATCATAATAGGATACCTTCATCAAGGGACATGATTTTGAGGAAGTGCAAACACATGAAGAGGCTGATACCCCGATTCCTTGCCTCCGGTACAAAAAAAGGAAATTTATATATTTGAGTGAGTTCAAGTTATTGGATGTTACAAATGTCAAGGGTTCCTTTGCGTACATAGTTTTTCAGGTGCTGACTGGGGAAGAACATTTGTTGGAATCACCAAAAAGATTGCAACATTGCAGTCGGAACATTTTGCATGCCATGTTTACAGTTCAAAAGGTCCAACAACCCTGGGATTACTCAGATGGGAACTATTTCTGTCAAAGAACTTGGAGGGTGAGATGCTACCTCCAACTCGTGCTGCACTGCTACCACATTACCTCCGCGCCAACTCTGTGCAGGATAAATCATACCTGACCATACCATACCCTGTGCTTCCACCAATCGAAGAAAATAGATGGAATTCAGAGAGTGTAGGGTATATTCCAGTCAGGTTTCTTGCTCTCCCTGCTCCAAAGGCAGTACTTGAGCTCATCAAATGTGTCTGCAAAGCAGGTTGTAAGGGACGGTGCAGCTGCTCAAATAACCTGCCTTTCACTCTATGCTATGGTGGAGACTGTGTCAACACTATTAGGTTGGACATTGAAGATGATGATGATGAAGACGAATATATCCTGCATGTCTGAAATTACTGTATTGTAGTGAATCTCTTTGGGCGTAATTGACCATGGGCTCTAATAAGGTGAGGGTTTTGGGGTGACAATAACAAAGAGGTGTGTGTGTGTGTGTGTGTGTGTGTGTGTGTGTGTGTGTGTGTGTGTGTGTGTGTGTGTGTGTGTGTGTGTGTGTGTGTGTGTGTGTTTGGTCAGTGTGAGTGCAGTGCAATAAATGGAAATAATGTTCTGCACCCAAAGTGAAAAGTTGCAATACCTTCATTATTGCAATCCCTGCATTATTGCAATCCCTGCAGTAACAGCTGTCAACCATAACTGTTTAACACAAAAAAACATTATAAATAATACTGAGAATAGTAATAAACCATCAAAGTACAATACATAAAACCAGGATACATAAAAACATTTGAAGTTTCAAAAAGAAATTCAGATTTCGCAGGCCCCCTGTAGTAGATCTGAGGATCCCCCCCAGGGGTCCCGGACCCCCCGTGGAAGACCTCTGTTATTTGCTACCAGTCATTTTTTTATTTCAGAGCATATTTCAGATCTAATTTAACATTGTTCTGGAGCAGGAGCAGAGCGATTACTGAAATAGGCTCAGGGGTCTGTCCAGGTGGTCCCAGGTGAGGAAAGACCCCAACCAAAAGTCAGAAAGGTTATTCTGGCTGCTTTAAAAGTGTAATAAATGAACTCTGGATGTTTTAAAACCTACAAAACAACTTTAATATTATGAAAATTCGATATTAACTGGCTGGCGTCCTGTAAAACATATCCGAAAAGGCGGCCATCTTTAAAACTGGCGGCCATTTTGAAAATTAAGTGTCTAATGTGATTTTTCTAAAGAATGACCCAAGAGGTACACTCTGTAAAATTTTGGTGCTTCTTTCCAGAACTGAAGTATTGTTCTCCTTAACTGCCCCGCTAATGCTCACAACGCCTCGCATTGCGAGGCGTCGTGAGCATGTAGATCTGCTATTTTCACAATAGAAAGAATATATAATTTTTTCAACTTCGACTTTCGACTTTCTCTGGTGGGAGTCGACTTGTTGACTTTTTCGTTAATAATATATATCTATCTAATAACAGGAGGTGGAGGCCTTGCTGACTGAGAATGAGATAAAACACAGTTATTGTTATGAATGTAATGTATTATTGTATATGTATGACAGGAGGTGGAGGCCTTGCTGACTGAGAATGAGATGCTACAGAGTAAACTCCACAGCCAGGAAGATGACTTCAGGTTACAGAACAGCACTCTGATGCAGGAACTGTCCAAGGTACAGTACACTGTTACATTATATTATATTAATTATCCAAGGTACACTGCAGGATTCATTTCATGATACTGTTAAATTAATATATTATCGTATCATGGTGTAGTGATTCTCAACCTTTTTAATTCCAAGTTTAATATGTCAAATTGACAGTGTTAATTTAACTCTTGAGAGAGTATACAATTGGAACCCGTTCCGTTTATGTTTGCTGTCATATTTTTAGATCCTCACTATCGATAATTAAGCTGAGGACCCCAAGAACACCCTCAGGGACCACTGGGGGTTGAGATCTATCTGTCTATCTATCCAGAGATCCTGCCTGGAACTATTCCTCAATGGGTAAAATCAGTCTGTGTTTACACCCGTAGCCAATCACAGGCCACAGGCTGTGTATAGCTGTAGCCAATCAAAGAAGGGCAAAGGGTGAAATAATCATATCAAGGCAGAGGCCTATAAGGCTGCATACAGCTATTTATCCAGTTTAGAGATCAGATGGGTTAGGTTAGGTGAAGGGTAAGGATCCCTTTAGGGATGGGTGAGGGGAGGGGTAAGGATCTAGTAATATATAACCTGTATATAATTTCATATTGTGTGGTTTGTTCCAGCTGTGTACTCAGATAGAAGAGTTGGAACAGGAGAACCAGGGACTGAAAGAAGGGGGAGGGGCCTCAGCCAGTAGCCCCGCCCCTGTCCCCGCCTCCAGCCCTGTGGATGGAGAGTTGCTCCGCCTCCAAGCTGAGAATGCCGCACTGCAGAAGAAAATGGCTGGTAAGGGACTGTGTGTGTGTGATATCTATCTATCTATAAATTAGGGAGATCTACGTCTGTGTGTCTGCGTCTGTGTGTCTGCACTGACATCATCCATCCATCCATCTTCAACCGCTTATCTGGAATCGGGTCGCGGGGGTAACAGTTCCAACTGAGACCTCCAGATTTCCTTATCCCGAGCAACTTCCTCCACTCCCTCAGGGAGTATACCGAGGCGTTCCCAAGCCAGTTTGGAGATATAATCCCTCCATCTGGTCTTTGGTCTGCCACGGGGTCTCCTCCCAGTGGGACGCGCATCGAGGACCTTCCTAGGAAGGCGCTCGGGGGGCATCCGTACTAGATGCCCGAACCACCTAAGCTGACTCCTTTCCAAGTGTAGGAGCAGCGGTTCTACTCCAAGTCTCTCTCATCATCCAATGGGAAAACCCTTGAGAAAACACGTGTGTGTGTTTATGCCAATCACGGGCTACGGAGAATCCAAGAGGGGAAAAGGGTGATGTCATAATATTGAGGCATATATAAGGGCCACGATAGGGCTCGTCTCTGCCTGTATAGACCAGTGGTTCTCAACCTGTGAGTCGGGACCCCCAGGGGGGTCCCCAAATGATTTTGGGGGGTCCCCAGATGATTAACTTAATGTGCAACATTGTTTTCTCACTCAACACAGTAAACAAACCAACATAACATGTAAGTGTATAAAGGGTTTCTGCACCTTTCTAAAATGACAATTTAAGGACTTTTTAATACCTCTAAAATGACAAATTAAACATTGGCCAAACGGTCAAATATTAGAGGCAGAAATTGTGAAAATAGCCGATCTACATGCTCACAACGCCTCGCAATGCTTGGCGTTGTGAGCATGTAGATCGGCTTATTTCACAATATAACTGTGTTAAACAAATGTTATGCCTCAACTCTTAGTGCTCGTCAGAGTGGGGGGTCCCCAGTTCAAATATGATTATTTTGGGGGTCGCGGCCTGCAAAAGGTTGAGAACCACTGGTATAGACCATCAGATAGGCATAAATGGGTATGTAATTTTGAGGATTGGTGGATTGGCGAGCTTCATTTAAACCAACCAGTTTATAAATGGGCCAATCTCCATGATTTTTCAAGTTACGTGTGACATCATAAAGTCTTACTTTAAAACGGGCGGGGTGGGCGCTAAAAAGGCATCTCATGCACACAGAAAAATAATGGTTCTTAAATGGTTCTTTAAAAGGCTATATGGTTCTTTGAAGAACCATCACCTACTAAATAACCATTTTATTTAGCAAATGGTTCTTCAGGATCCTCATATGGTTCTTTGGGATTTAAAAGGTTCTTAGGCCTATGAGAGGATGGTTCTTTGGGATTTAAAAGGTTCTAAGGCCTATATGGGGGTTACAGTATGTATTTTGCAACTGTAAATTATAATCTACATAAAACAATTACAATTTTCAATTTAGGCATTCAGCAGATACGGAGATGGAAAGATTTATAAAAAAAAACAATATCCTATAAAATTGTCTTAAAGGAGGAATGTTTGGCCAGCAGGCCTCTACCTCTGATGTCACGACTCAGCCATAACCATGCAGCTACACCCAAATATGAAGTGTTGCATGTCTAACCTAAATATGTTGTCATGGCATCAGGTGCAAATAAATCAGTCTGCTCCATATATGGGTACAAAAGGTAGCATGCCTTTATATGGAGATGTACTGATGGCATCAGGGAGATCTCCTTATATGGGCATATCAGTTGGCTTGGTGGTGCAACATAGGTGTGAGCGGCCATTTTGTTGTCATATAGATTTCAGAAAATATGCATATACATTATTATAAACCTGGAACCAAGACATCCAGTCCCTAATCATGATTATAATTATAAAACATCTGATTCTGTCAAAACATATTTGAAAAACTGAAAAATGTATTTATTAAATATATAGGATAATATCATTTTATATAATATATATTTTTAAATAGGCCTGTCCTGGACAGGTGTCAAGAATCTAATGTTTTATCATGGTCATCATGATTCACCATGACCTACTGCTTACCTGTTGTCCCCATAGAGTTATAATAGTAGAGGAGCCTATGAACTTTTGTAATTTTGGAATGATAATTGTTGAAGACATGTATATCTTCATTCTTGGGGTTCTCACAATGCCAAAAAAACATGTCTTCAATTTTTCTTTTCGGGTTTAGCATGTGTAATTAGCATAATTAGCCAATTAATTGCCAAAAACGGTAAATGGCAATAACTTTGCTTCTGGGTAACTTATAAAGGTGATCTAAGAGTCTAAGTCCATGTTTGTGAGGTCCAGAAACTCATCTGTTACCATTGTGAAGTCATACAACCTTTCCTAATTAGCATAATTAGCATACATTACGCAACAACGAGGTGAAAAGAAGCAAATTGCTGCATTTCTTTGTTTAAGTCAACTGTGAAAGCTTCTCACAGACTCTAAGATGTATGTTTACAAGTCCAGAAATTATTATTATCCTATACATGAATCATGCAACCTTTTGTCTGTGTAATAATTATGTAATAATCACACCGAAACCAGAAATAGCTATATTTCTTTATATATCCCTCATATAAAATAAAGAACAATGTGAGAAATGGTCACAGAATTATCAGATCGTTTATACTAATATGTACAGAAAGTTCTGTAAACACATTTAAATAGAAGGGTCTCCATCTTCGTCGTCGTCATCGTCAATCCCCAACAGTTGCGCCTTGCTTACATTACAACACACCTCTTCATCTGCCCCACACATGCACATCTCAGAGCAGTTCAAATTTTGAGATCGACAAGAACAATGTGACATGCACTGGGATTTCTTGCAGCCACATTTGATCAGTTGAGTAATGGTGGCTGGAGCTGGGGGATCCCGTGTTGTGATTGGCACCAGATGATCTCCCTCAGCCTCCCATCCATATTCAGTTGCTGGTGGCATCTGTGGGTTAGGTACGTGGTCCTGATACCATACCATTGCCTGGTAATGGGCACGGGCAATGGCTTGATGTAATGCTCCTTGTGTAGGTGGCAGCTTCTCTGCTTCTAATTGTTTCTTTGTGAATAACCTCCACCTGAGTTCACCAACATCCACAAGATTTGTACCGGGCTCGTACAGCTGGCAAACAAATGCTTCAATCTTTTTTTCTGTGTCAGAACTGAGCTTTTTTGAAGTACCTAGAGTAGCAAATGCAGATACCACCTCCACAGGACACCGGTTTAGGGCTTGCCAACAGGTTAACTTTCCCTTTCCAGCAAAATGGCCTGTCTGGTCAGCTCCAGTGAAGGCATGGAACCCTGGTAAGGCTGAAGTCCTCGTTTCACCCGGTGCCTGCAATACTGGCTCCAGTGAGATGATACGTTTTTTGTTTCCCACACCGGTGATGAAATAGGTGTCCTTGCACAGCTGATTGTACCGTCGGATTGCAAGAACAAAGACATCAGTGTCCGGGGACTCAATGTAGAGCTGTGTTGCCCCTCTTCGGACAGTATCCAGGCTGTGCAGGATTATCCTTGTGTCAGCCTCTTCCTGTGAGCTGTGGAGATGTTTTACATCGATATAGTTTGAGTGGACATCTTGCCTTGACGTGATTATGAAAACGTTGGGTTTCCCCTGGAAGTGTTGGAGGGCTTTCTTAGCAAGATAGACAGTCAGCTCATCTTTCGTGTGGATACCTGACAAGAACTGTTTTTCAGACACCTTCCCTATCGGTGTGTTGTCTTCCACATGATAAGTGGTAGGGGGCTTGCCACCCTGGCGTCGCATACGCGTGGCCTCCTTCAGTGAAGATGCAATATCATAGCGGTCAAATACTACATGGGTCTCACTATGTTCTTTGGTCTTCCTGTCCAGTATGGCTATGAAGTGGTCAGCCCACTGGGAACATGTCTTGATCCATGATGGCTTTCCCATTGCCTGTACCAATGCCATTCCATCTATGACAGTTACACTCTTAGCTGGCAGGGGACAACTGTCAGTGGCAGCACTCTGTGGTTGCTGATCAACACCAACGTCACCAGTCCTCTTCTCATTCTGCAGCTCCTCGAGAATGGTCATGAGCTTGCTCTTGTCTGTGCAGGGCCGAAGCTCACCAGTCACTGTGAAGAGAGCACGTGGTTTGGCAGTGAACTCGTGCTGGCCAATGGCTTCTTTGAGGTTGATCTCTGAACGTGATCGAGCAACAATCAGCATTCGAGCAAACAATGACCTGTCATCCTTCAATTCCACCACCTGGTCAGCGAGCTTGTGTTTCACAACTTTTCCTGCACTCTTCCACATCTTCAGTTGAACCTTTTTCATTCTGGCCCAGACACTGACTTCATTTTTGTTAATGCGTGCTTTCACAAAAGCAACATAGTTCTGCTGGCCAATTTCGTCTTGGCTGCATACATCTTTCTCCACGTGGGGTGGCATCACAACTTTTGTGATGATATTGGCTCTCTGCCATCTTGTGCAAGACCTATTGGTCTTTATGATGGCATCAAATCTGCAACACAAAAGATTTCACTGGGATGAGTGCAATGTGTAATAATTCCTTAATCATATCATGCACAAACTAAGCAATATCAGTTAGTTACTAAGGAGTCAGCTGCTCCATCTTAAAATTACCTGATGCTTTCCAACTATGGAATGAGGATTTGCAAGTTAGCTAGCACTGCATTGGTTCATAAAATGGATTGTTGAAAATTGAAAATTGTTGAAAATTACTCTGTCTTTCACACATGCACACACTGTGGAGAAGAAAATGATTCCACACACTGTCAACTTGCAAAAAAGGGAATACTTATTATGTAATATAATAACATTATCATCAACGCTTCAGTCTATGCCACCTTCATTTGGACAAAAAAATGCACGTGCACATACACAAACAGAACATTATTTCCTAGTAAAATTGTAAAGTAGCTTACCTGTATTTAGATGAGAAGTGCCGTGCCATCTTGATACAAGACCTATTGCTCTTTATGATGGCATCAAATCTGCAACACAAAAAAAAATCACTGGGATGAGTGCAATGTGTAATTCTTATCAATAATTCCTTAATCATATCATGTACAAACTAAGCAATATCAGCTAAGGAGTCAGCTGCTCCATCTTAAAATTACCTGGTGCTTTCCAACTATGAAATGAGGATTTGCAAGTTAGCTAGCACTGCATTGGTTCATAAAATGGATTGTTGACAAATGTTTGATATATTAAGTAGGCCTACTCTGTTTCTTAAGCAAAAAAGCACTGAGAGCACTGACTGTTCGTTGAAATCAGAGCTTGGTTCCTCAGTATGGTGATGGAGGTTTTACTCTGACTTTCATGTGTGAACACACTGGCACACTGGCACACACTGGAAAAAAATATTCCACACTGTCAACTTGCTAAAAAGGGAATACTTATATTATGTAATATAATAACATTATCATCAACGTTTCAGTCTATGCCACCTTCATTAGAACTACAAAATGGGAACACATGCACATACCCAAACAGAAAATGATTTCCTACTAAAAGAAAAAAGTAGCTTACCTGTATTTAGATGAAAAGTGGCCTGTATTGCAGTTGTTCAACAGTGAAAAATATTTCCTTTATCCACTCTGTAATTCAGATCAATTGTTCATTTCTACAATTTTACTACAGTTTAAAGCAGACCAGAAACACCTTATCCTTGGTTAGTCATTGATGATGTGTCCAAGCAGCATCATTCAGGTGTTTTCAATAACTATGATTACCGTAGCTTTATCAGCAGTGATCCCTCACAGCTGAAGCACAGTTGCTTGACTAATTATGACAAGAATTAATCTATGGATATACTGACAGAAAAAGAAACAGGTAATTTCCTACTTTCAGACTAATTAATAAATCATGTATGCAGATTATACTAATGACAAAAGGTTGCATGATTTACTTACATCAGGATAGGAATTTCTGGACATGTAAACATACTCAATTAGTCAATAAGAGTCTCAGATTATCTCTCCAAAGTCAGCTAATGTGAAAAATGAAGCGAATTCCTGATTTTCAACTAGTTTTTGCATACTTTAAGCTGATTATGCTAATTATTAAAGGTTGTATGACTTCACAATGGTAACATATGAATTTATGGACCTCACAAACATGGACTTAGACTCTTAGATCACCTTTATAAGTTACCTAGAAGCAAAGTTATTGCCATTTCCCGTTTTTGGCAATTAATTGGCTAATTATGCTAATTACACATGCTAAACCCAAAAAGAAAAATTGAAGACATGTTTTTTTGGCATTGTGAGAACCCCAAGAATGAAGATATACATGTCTTCAACAATTATCATTCCAAAATTACAACCAGCAGAATCACTTCATTGGCTCCCCCACTATAAGGTTGTCCCCCCCCTCTCTCTCACTCACTCACTCACTCACTCACTCTCACACACACACACACACACACACACACACACACACACACACACACACACACACACACACACACGCACACGCGCGCACACACGCACACACACACACACACACACACACACACACACACACACACACACACACACACACACACACACAACAAGCTCGCGCTGATTGTTGGCCCCGCCCACTTCCTCCTTCTGCTCTCCACTCTGAAGTGATTTACTGCTGCGTCATCTAAGCTCACCTCCTCATCTGTGGACAAATTTAACTAACAATTTTCGGTTTCAACTCCAGATTAATCTAACAGCTCTTCAGTTTTACCTTCATTCTGTAAGTAAAGTAATTTTTTTTCGACTTTTAACATGTTTTAGTTGACGTTAGGATGTTCCACAGATGCAGAACGAGCAGTAGTTGAGTTTGTTATATAAAGGCAAGAGACGCCATTGTGTTGTTATTTTAGCTACAGGTGCAGCTTTTTCATTCGATGTAACAAAGTTAACTGAAAGCTAAGAAGGTATGTTTTTGAAGATTCGATGTGAACTAGCGTAAAAGTCAAGTTTGGTAAAGTCATTTGGTCATTTTGAGTAATGTAGTGTGGTCTGTGTGTTATATAAAGGACAATGGCCAGATTAATGCATTTAAAAAGAGCGCCAACAGCTGCGTCAGTCCATAAAGGCACCCACCCTTAATAGTCAGTGAGAATGTTTTAGATCCATTTGAGAATACACTTTGACTCATTTGAGCTCTGTATTTTCCAGAACATGTGAAAAAGGATGTGCTGTCAGTAAATGGAAGACGGTGGAAGCCAGTGTTAAAGAAAAGTAAGTTATCCTGTGTGTGTGTGTGTGTGTGTGTGTGTGTGTGTGTGTGTGTGTGTGTGTGCGCGTGCGTGCGTGCGTGTGCCTGTCTAATATGGGGTGATACAAATTAAATGTCAGTACAATGGAAAATGCTCTTTTTAGATGGTTTTATATCAATGGTGAAATCGATGTTTGACAAGAATTGGACAAATGTTAAATATTATAAACATTTTGCTGACCCTACTGTACATACTGTAACCCCTTAAAACCTGGAACACATTATCAGGCATTATTACTTTAACCATTATTATATGCTTTACCTGGGCTATTGAAATAGCAGATATACAAGCTCACAGCCCGGCACAGAGTGCTGCACTGCAAGCTTGTAGATATCTTTAACATTTATTTTGTGCATATCTTATCAGTTGTTCAGGCCTGGTGATGAGGTGGACTTTCACGCCTTAAGACTCATACCATTTGGAGGGTAAACACCTCATTACAGTGATCCATCACCCTTTCAAGCAGTTGAGTAAGGTAAGAATGGTAATTGGTAAATGGTTCATTTATATAGCACCTTTTCCTAGAGCGCTTTACAATGTAGTTTACATTCTCCCATTCACACACACACGTTCAGGCACCAATGGCAGAAGCAAACATGCTAGGCACCAACCTAATCCTCAACAGAAGGGTTTAGGCAGCTCAAGGACACTTTGACACTCATCCAGGGGGTGTCACAAGGCACTGATCATATTGCAATCGTACCCTAATATTTTGTTTCTATGTTTGTTTTTGCCGCAGATAATGAAATAGATGGTCCTACTCTTCTACAGATGACTGAAAGAATGAGTGAGCGAATCTTTCCAAGAATTAAAGAACAAGTGAAATTCATGTCTGCTTTGGAGCAGTTGAAACTGTAAGTTAATTACGGTATACATTGAGTCTACTCTACATCTGATGTATTTCAGACTTTGAAATTCATAAGATGATATTAATATATAAAAACTATTAACTTCTTTTGCTGGAAATAAGTTGTTTTTTCTCCACTCCACTTTTTACAGTGGAAAAGAAGCCCCTGTGATCCAGCCAGCCCCAGCAGCAGAAGCAGTCCTACCAATGTTGAGCAGCAGAGTTAGGTTTCCTCCAGCAGTCCTCACTGCATTGGCCAATAAGGATCCTGCTCTACGGTCACATGGAAAAAACAGACTCAAAAACATGTTTATTCAAGCATTGTTTGACCACTTGAGCGAAACCTACATGTAAGTTGATATCGTCATCTATAACTGCATGTCTCTATCTTATCTGTCTATTTATTTATCATATATCATGTCTCTATTTATACAATTTAATAATTAATAGACATCTCTATCCCTAGATTTATGCATCTAGCAATATCCAATTATCTATCCATAGTTCTCAATTGATTTTCATTTCAAGGAACCCCATAATCTGTTGTATATTTTAAATGGTCAATTTACAACCGCATGGCATTGGTCTGACATTTCATTGTTCCTACATTCCATTAGTCCGAATATGGTGATGTTAACCTGGTGAAAATACTATGCTTAAACCTAAACCTAACCTCAGTAAAACTGCCTAAACCTGACCCTAACCCTAACCTCAGTAAAACTATGCATAACCCTAACCCTAAAACCTAACCCTAACCAAATTAAGACTAATGAGATGTAGGACTTATGGGCAGTCCGTCCGTCCATCCGTCCCTGAATCATACTTTGAGAACCACAATTTTATATTTATCTAACCTCTAAGCTGTCAACCCTAATAGGTTATCGGGTGCCTTTGTGTTTAATCATTCTGCTCACCCAGGGAAAATAACTGCTTCTTATGTTTATCACTGATAACTTAATCAGCCCTAGAGCTGATACACCAGTAGATGACTAATCACATCAGTGCAAACATAAACATAAGTGTCACTGCATGCTGCACTGTCACATGAGTGACCTCACTGTTGAATGAATTTAACATGTCTTTGTATGTGTCTTTTTATAACTTGTAGGTATCCAGGACACGATGCATATGTGGAGGTC
The DNA here is from genome assembly GCF_963921795.1 of Nannobrachium achirus. Lineage (NCBI taxonomy): Eukaryota > Metazoa > Chordata > Actinopteri > Myctophiformes > Myctophidae > Nannobrachium > Nannobrachium achirus. The sequence continues at coordinate 5,545,437 of NC_137818.1, read as the reverse complement.
CTCAAATCTGTCCTGTTCAGCTTCCCTTATTTGAAGAAACCTTATGGAACTGGATTCGTAAGTTTTAGTTCACTGTTATGTTTTTGTTAATACACGGGTGTGCATGCGTGGTCAAAATGAATGTTGCGTGGCAGATCAAATAAAGTGAAGCGCTCTTGCACACCTGCCGCTATACGTTTTTGTTATATATATATATATATATATAGTAGTGTCAGTTACAAGCTAGTCACAACTAACTTCCTGAAAGTAGACTTGGAAATAAAACTAGTGGTGACTAATCATTACAAGTGGCTCTTATTTGAAATCTGGCAAAACATTTTACCTGATGGTCATTTGCTCACTGGTAAAAATGTTGTCCAACCAGGTGCAAATCCTTGTAGAAGAGGACAATTACATAGTCCTGCTTTAAATAGTGATCACTGTTTTGAATTGGCTACCCAAATATAATTTACATTATGTTTAATATTTATCTTATGTTACAACTAAAAATGTACATTGACCAGAGCTTGAACAAGTAAACGGTAAAAATTCATCTGGAAGTTCTCAACTGATTATTTTATTTTATTTTTTATTTTATTTTTTCTCTAGGATGGCCTGCATTATTCCTTGAGGAACAAGTTTAAAAAGGAAAGACGGCCACTAGTGAACGTGGAAGAGATTGGCAAAATGAGGCAGAAATAGTCTGAAATAATCTGAAAGTGAAATCACTGTCAAGATGGATGGCCATGTGATGGTAATGGACAATGGAAGCGTTGACATTTCAATGGCACTGGGTGCTGAGTTGGGAATCTTTCATTTGTACAACATAGCATATCCAGCCCAGCTAAAAAAAAAACATTTACTTTCATTGAGGCATTCATCTTAAAACTCAACATTTCAAAATCAAAAGTGCCTCTCTCTGTGAGGAAGGTAGCGAATGCACTAGATCTGTAGGAAGCCACTGTATGGCAACTGTGTAGGCCAGACATGGTGGCCGGGGCTACATTCGGCACACATCTTCAATTAATGTGGCCCACAGGTTTATAGCTGTTTATGGACTAGTATAACATGTTATTGTCTTTGTCCAATGCGATTGTATAAGTACATAAAGTAATATGATAACTAAATGCATGCAAATCGAAATAGATCGGCTACTATTGTGTGACATACTATTGATTAAGTAGTACATTCATTTACAGGAAAAAAAAGTTCAAATATGGAGAGACGGCAACAATATGCAATGTGGCCAGATGGAATGAGTTGACAATATATTGGCCCCCTCCATTAAAGTTGCCCACCATGGTATAGGTGGTTGAAAGGGTAGTGTCTTCCCAAAGGACAACCCCTTAGTCATGTAAATAGGTTCCACATGGACTATTTATTTATTTATTTGTGTATGCATTGTTGCACAGCTCTTAATAGTTTTACATATTTTGTAACTGATGTTTGGTAAATAAAATTCTAAGTTATAACTAATCTTGTGTTCTTCTTTTCCAACAAATGTTATTTTAAAGTGTAATGAAACATTCTTTAGCTGAAGAACCATTTTTTAGCTGAAGAACCATTATAAAGTGGTTCTTTATTGAACCAATTTGGTTCCTCAAAGAACCATTTTCCAAAAGGTTCTTCAGAGAACCTTTTTTGACATGGTTCTTTGAGGAACCAGAAACGGTTCCTCAAAGAACCATTTTTTGATGGTTCTTTGAAGCACCTTTAATGGTTCTTTATCGAACCATTCGAATTAATGGTTCTTTAAAGAACCTTGGTGAAAAAGGTTCTTTGTGGAACCAAAAATGGTTCTTCTATGGAATCGCTCTGAAGAACCATTTTTGGTTCCAGTTGGAACCTTTTTTTTTCTGTGTGAATGGTGTCCATGTTTGTTGGTCTTTCGGATCACAGTACTTCACTGGGGCCAGTGTGGAGCCCTGTGGAACTCCATATTTGGTTAAGAGTGATGTCATATATTTGATGAGGTGAGATCCAACGCAGGAGAGCGTCTTAAAAGCTGATTCTGCAGAGTTTGAGGGGCATTATTTACAGTCGTTTGAGGAATTAGCTTTTTGGACAAGACGCACCCAACCAAGAGATGGAGAAGCTGTGCGATGCTGAGCTGCGGAGGATGCAGCAATACGAGGTGGATGTGACTCTGGATCCTGATACAGCACATCCCTACCTCATCCTGTCTGAGGATGGAAAACAAGTGAGTGATGGAGGCATAAGGAGGAATCTACCAGAGAACAAAGAGAGATTCTCTCGACTTCTCAGTGTCTTAGGAAAACAAAGCTTCTCCTCTGGAAGGTTTTACTATGAGGTTCAGGTTAGAGGGAAGACTGACTGGGCTCTAGGAGTGGTCAGAGAGTCCATCAACAGGAAGGGACACAGTAGTCCCAAAAATGGTTACTGACTATAAGGTTCAGGAATGGAAATGAAAACTACTGGACTGATGCTGGCCCTTATGTCCTCCTCCCTGTAACAGAGGAGCTCCAGACAGTAGGAGTGTTTGTGGATTATGAGGAGGGTCTGAGGAGGGTCTGGTCTCCTTTTATGATGTGGAGGCCAGAGTTCATCTCTACTCTTACACTGGCTGCTCCTTCACTGAGAAACTCTACCCATACTTCAATCCATGTTTTAATACTAATGGTGTAAACTCTGCTCCTCTCATCATCTCTCCTGTCAATCACACTGATGGCGTTTAGACAGGGATGAAAACATAATCCACGCCTCATGGCTGTTCCGGCCGGGGGCGGAGCTAAAGATGAACCGCTTCAGCCAAATGAGTCTGAGCCTTTCATACTATCTCACACGACACATAAAGCTGAGCCTATTCCACGCCACTGTGGGGTCTGTCCTCCTGTATGGCTGCAAAAGCTGGACCCTGACACCCACCCTGCAGAAGTCCCTGGATGGGTGCTACACCAGAATGCTACGAGCTGTTCTGAATGTGGACCAGAACATCCACATTACCAACAAAGACCTGTACAGGCAACTGCCGAGGCTCAGCAAGAAAGTAGCAGCTAAGAGGATGAAGCTGGCCGGCCACTGCCACAGACATCGGGAGCTCCTGGCCAGCAGGCTGGTCCTGTGGGAACCAACGCGCGGGCATCGATCACGAGGACATTCCGCGTTAACGTATGCGGACGTCCTGAAGAAGGATGCGGGAGCTGAAAGCTCTTCGGAGTTGGCCAGGTATTTGGAGAACCGGAAAGATTGGAGACTCCGATGGAAGCTCGTCTAAGGACGACCGAGAGAGAGATACAGAGATCCCAGTATTGCCATAACGGAGACCTGGCCTTATGATGGCCTTGCTTTTTTTTTTCTCCACACAGCCAAACACAGCTGGCGTGATATCCTCCTGTGGATGTTTTTACTTGCTCCAGCAGTAGGGATGGGACGATATGCGATATTATCGTTTATCGTGATAAAAAACACTCTCAATAATCGTATTGTGGAGATTAATCTTATCGTGATATCATCCTCCGTCATGCACTGGGATCAATTCACCTTTTATTTGCCCGAGCTGCATATCCGGTACCACTTAAACCCTCTATAATTGGTAAAGGGTACTATAATACGTACTTGATACGTTCTCTTTTTTTTCACTCTATCAAATGTCTTTGCCAAAAAATAGCCGATCTACAAGCTCACAACGCGCCGCGACACGTTGTGAGCTTGTAGATCGGCTATTTTTTGGGCAAATGTTCCGCCCCAGGATAATGATTTTTTTTCTCACAATAATCTTGATATGAAATGTTCATATGGTCCCATCCCTAGCCAGCAGAGTGTGCAAGTACTGCGTTCTGTCTGTGTCTACGCCCGCAGCCAATCAGGGGCCAGCATTCTTGGTGACGTCACATCAACAAGTGCGACCTGATATAAATAACAAGATGCGCTCAGACCCCTAGAAAGAGAGAGTTATGACACTTACATCGACTCCTATAGCTTGGCTATCTAGTTTCATCATAAAGTCTTACTTTAAAACGGGCGGGGTGGGTGCAAACCTGTAGCATTTCCCTAAAAGGGCATCTCATGGTGTCCATGTTTGTTGGTCTTTTGGATCACAGTACTTCACTGGGGCCAGTGTGGAGCCCTGTGGAACTCCATATTTGGTTAAGAGTGATGTCATATATTTGATGAGGTGAGATCCAACGCAGGAGAGCGTCTTAAAAGCTGATTCTGCAGAGTGTGAGGGGCATTATTTACAGTCGTTGGAGGAATTAGCTTTTTGGACAAGACACAATCAACCAAGAGATGGAGAAGCTGTGCGATGCTGAGCTGAGGAGGATGCAGCAATACGAGGTGGATGTGACTCTGGATCCTGATACAGCACATCCCCACCTCATCCTGTCTGAGGATGGAAAACAAGTGAGTAATGGAAACATAAGGAGGAATCTCCCAGAGAACAAAGAGAGATTCTCTCGACTTCTCAGTGTCTTAGGAAAACAAGGCTTCTCCTCAGGAAGGTTTTACTATGAGGTTCAGGTTAGAGGGAAGACTGCCTGGGTTATAGGAGTAGCCAGAGAGTCCATCAACAGGAAGGACAACTTCACTAACAATAACAATGGTTACTGGACTATAAGGTTCCCTGTAAGAGAGAAGCTCCAGACAGTGGGAGTGTTTGTGGATTATGAGGAGGGTCTGGTCTCCTTTTATGATGTGGAGGCCAGAGTTCATCTCTACTCTTTCACTGGCTGCTCCTTCACTGAGAAACTCTTTCCATACTTCAATCCATGTTTTAATTATAATGGTGTAAACTCTGCTCCTCTCATCATCTCTCCTGTCAATCTCACTGATGGCGTTTAGACAGGGATGAAAACATAATCCAGGCCTCATGGCCGTTCCGGCCGGGGGCGGAGCTAAAGATGAAGCGGTTCAGCCAAATGAGTCTGATGATGGATCCATTTCTCCTTTCATACTATCTCACACGACACATAAAGCTGAGCCTATTCCACGCCACTGTGGGGTCTGTCCTCCTGTATGGCTGCAAAAGCTGGACCCTGACACCCACCCTGCAGAAGTCCCTGGATGTGCTACATCCAGGGACTTCACCAGAATGCTACGAGCTTCTGGTGAAGTGCTACACCAGAATGCTACGAGCTGTTCTGAATGAGGACCAGAACACCACATTACCAACAAGGACCTGTACAGGCAACTGCCGAGGCTCAGCAAGAAAGTAGCAGCTAAGAGGATGAAGCTGGCCGGCCACTGCCACAGACATCGGGAGATCCCGGCCAGCAGGCTGGTCCTGTGGGAACCAACGCGCGGGCATCGATCACGAGGACGTTCCGCGTTAACGTATGCGGACGTCCTGAAGAAGGATGCGGGAGCTGAAAGCTCTTCGGAGTTGGCCAGGTGTTTGGAGAACCGGAAAGATTGGAGACTCCGATGGAAGCTTGTCCCATCCCATATTGCCATAACGGAGACCTGGCCTTATGATGGACTTGCTTTTTTTTTTTTTTCACACAGCCAATCAGAGCTGGCGTGATATCCTCCTGTGGATGTTTTTACCTGCTCCAGCAGTAGGGATGGGATGATACGCGATATTATCGTTTATCGTGATAAAAAACACTCTCAATAATCGTATCATGGAGATTTATATTATCGTGATATCGTCCTCCGTCATGCACTGGGATCAATTCACCTTTTATTTGCCGAGCTGCATATCCGGTACCATTTAATAATAATATATAATTGGTAAAGGGTACTATATACGTACTTGATACATTCTTTTTTTCACTCTCTATCAAATGTGTCCCAATTTGGCTGGGAGCCAGTCATTGGATTTTTATTCATTTTCATTTTTTCATTTCATTTGAAAGCTGGGGATCATAGCTACAAAATGATATATTGGTTGTGGAGATTGACCCAACAGTTTTGAAGATATGGCTTATAGAATGATGCCATGCTGAAATACTACTTTTGAGATATTCAAGTTCTAAATAAAATTCTAACCTGCAAATGACCTGACGATCTCTCACATTAATTAAAAAAAGTCTTATTTACATGCAGAGTTAAGCTCTGGCGTTTAAGTGAAATGTAGCCTGAAATTTATGAAATGCTTTAGTGGCTTTATCACATTTTAGTGAGAAAAAAAAAAAAGGTATTTTCAGTCCCTGTCTAAAGCTGTACTTTCCGAGATGACTGGCTCTCAGTGAGATTGGGACACAAATGTCTTTGCCAAAAAATAGCCGATCTACAAGCTCACAACGCGCAGCGACGCGTTGTGAGCTTGTAGATCGGCTATTTTTGGGCAAATGTTCCGCCCCAGGATAATGAATTTTGATTATCGCGATAATATCGTAAATTGCGATTTCTTTTGTCACAATAATCGTGATATGAAATGTTCATATCGTCCCATCCCTAGCCAGCAGAGTGTGCAAGTACTGCGTTCTGTCTGTGTCTACGCCCACAGCCAATCAGGGGCCAGCATTCCTGGTGACGTCACCATCAACAGCCAATGAAGGACCAGCATTCTTGGTGACGTCACATCAACAAGTACGACCTGATATAAATATATATACATGGCCGCAAATACTTTTTTTTTAGCATGGCATTGCCAGCGTTTTGGGATGAATACGAGAACACTCCCCAAAACACGCTCGACCCTGGGCAAGGGACTGTGTGTGTGTGATATCTATCTATCTATAAATTAGGGAGATCTACGTCTGTGTGTGTGTCTGCGCTGACGACATCCAATGGGAAAACCCTTGAGAAAACACGTGTGTGTGTGTGTTTATGCCAATCACGGGCTACGGAGAATCAGAGAGGAGAAAAGGGTGATGTCATAATATCGAGGCATATATAAGGGCCACGAGAGGGGCCGTATATGCCTGTATAGACCATCAGATAGTGCGGGCGTTAACTGTTCTGCTGCCCTTGACGATCCTCACCGTCATTAAAACCGGTTACTACACGACGCCATTGACAGCGCTCACCGTCAATCTTACTGTATTTACAGTACATGTATTAATACTTACAGTATGTAGCTCCGGTCGCGGCCGCATCGGTAATGTCCGCGATTTGTTTAAAACGCACGTTGGGCGTGCACGCGAAGTGAAGCTCCTCCATGTTAAGTCAATGGAGAGGCCCATAAAGAGACTTCATTTACTCCAAATAAGACTTTTAAACCCAAAGCACAGCTCCAAACAACAATAGCAAGGCAAGCCTGGCGGCCGCCATGACACACTGTCACATGACACATGTCATGTGACTAGATGACGTAATCGTTGATGTCATTCAACAGTCCGTGTGTGTACACACATTCCAGGCAGGCCTTTCACAATAAGAGCGTGTGCTAATGGGCAGATCTGCGTGGCGTCAAAGAAAAGTTAACCCTTCATACCCTGCAGCACTAATTGTGTTAAGGGGAGCAAATACTAATTTTGTGCAAGTGGCCCCAGAAAACGCCCACAAAACTGTGATTAGTGATGAAAAGTGACGAGCCATCACTTTTCATCACTAAACCATCGTTTTGTGGGGCCATTTGTAGCCCAAGGAATGTTTTTTGTGCAAAACAAATGCTTGCAATAGATTCAATTCATCATGAAAAACCCCTAGTTAGACCCCTCACATGCTACTTAAATACCCAGGGTATTTTCCTCCTGTATCCACAACTTTCCAACATCCCAAAGTGTATTGCGCAGTAGTTGGACCGGATGGAGCTTCCGGCACCACAGCCGAGCGTGATCTACAAGCTCACAACGGCTGCATCTGCGACGCGACGTGAGCTTGTATGTCTGCTGTTAACCGGAAGTGTGGTGCAAACAATTCTCCAGTAAATTCCCGCGGAAAGAGGTGGATAAAAGGTTGATGGGAGCCCAACTTGATTTGGCCGCTGTGGCGACCCCGAAGGTCGCAAACTCGGGCGCCCTAGCTAAATCATTAGAGCATGCCCTGGGCTACATCTGTGCAAAATTTGGCGCTTTAAGACAAATTTGCACAAAATTTGCATTTGCTCCCCTTAACGCCCCGCACTAACATGGGCATAAATGGGTATGTGTCCAAAGATCTTGAGGATTGGTGGATTGGCGAGCTTCATTTCAACCAACCAGATTATAAATGGGCCAATCTCCATGATTGTTCAAGTTACGTGCAACATCATAAAGTCTTACTTTAAAACGGGCGGAGTGGGTTAGGGTTAGGGTAGGGCAAACCTGTAGCATTTCCTAAAAGGGCATCTCATGGTGTCCATGTGTGTTGGTCATTCGGATCACAGTACTTCACTGGGGCCAGTCTGGAGCCCTGTGGAACTCCATATTTGGTTAAGAGTGATGTCATATATTTGATGAGGTGAGATCCAACGCAGGAGAGCGTCTTAAAAGCTGATTCTGCAGAGTACGAGGGGCATTAATAACAGTCGTTGGAGGAATTAGCTTTTTGGGCAAGACACACCCAACCAAGAGATGGAGAAGCTGTGCGATGCTGAGCTGAGGAGGATGCAGAAATACGAGGTGGATGTCACTCTGGATCCTGATACAGCACATCCCTACCTCATCCTGTCTGAGGATGGAAAACAAGTGAGTAATGGAAACAGAAGGAGGAATCTCCCAGAGAACAAAGAGAGATTCTCTCGACTTCTCAGTATCTTAGGAAAACAAAGCTTCTCCTCTGGAAGGTTTTACTATGAGGTTCAGGTTAAAGGGAAGACTGAGTGGGCTCTAGGAGTGGTCAGAGAGTCCATCAACAGGAAGGGAGACACACTTCGTCCCAAAAATGTTTGCTGGGCTATAAGGTTCAGGAATGGAAATGAAAACTACTTGACTGCTGATGATGACCCTGCTGTCATCCTCCCTGTAACAGAGGAGCTCCAGACAGTGGGAGTGTTTGTGGATTATGAGGAGGGTCTGGTCTCCTTTTATGATGTGGAGGCCAGAGTTCATCTCTACTCTTTCACTGGCTGCTGCTTCACTGAGAAACTCTTTCCATACTTCAATCCATGTTTTAATTATAATGGTGTAAACTCTGCTCCTCTCATCATCTCTCCTGTCAATCTCACTGATGGCGTTTAGACAGGGATGAAAACATAATCCAGGCCTCATGGCCGTTCCGGCCGGGGGCGGAGCTAAAGATGAAGAGGTTCAGCCAAATCAGTCTGATGATGGATCCATTTCTCCTTTCATACTATCTCACACAACACATCAAGCTGAGCCTATTCCACGCCACTGTGGTGTCTGTCCTCCTGTATGGCTGCAAAAGCTGGACCCTGACACCCACCCTGCAGAAGTCCCTGGATGGGTGCTACACCAGAATGCTACGAGCTGTTCTGAATGTGGACCAGAACACCACATTACCAACAAGGCTGTACAGGCAACTGCCGAGGCTCAGCAAGAAAGTAGCAGCTAGGAGGATGAAGCTGGCCGGCCACTGCCACAGACATCGGGAGCTCCCGGCCAGCAGGCTGGTCCTGTGGGAACCAACACGCAGGCATCGATCACGAGGACGTTCCGCGTTAACGTATGTGGACGTCCTGAAGAAGGATGCGGGAGCTGAAAGCTCTTCGGAGTTGGCCAGGTGTTTGGAGAACCGGAAAGATTGGAGACTCCGATGGAAGCTCGTCCCATCCCATATTGCCATAACGGAGACCTGGCCTTATGATGGCCTTGCTTTTTTTTTTCTCCACACAGCCAAACACAGCTGGCGTGATATCCTCCTGTGGATGTTTTTACCTGCTCCAGCAGTAGGGATGGGACGATACGCGATATCATTGTTTATCGTGATAAAAAACACTCTCAATAATCGTATCGTGGAGATTTATATTATCGTGATATCGTCCTCCGTCATGCACTGGGATCAATTCACCTCTTATTTGCCGAGCTGCATATCCGGTACCATTTAATAATATATAATTGGTAAAGGGTACTATATACGTACTTGATACATTCTTTTTTTCACTCTCTAGAAAATGTCTTTGCCAAAAAAATAGCCGATGTACAAGCTCACAACGCACCACGACGCGTTGTGAGCTTGTAGATCGGCTATTTTTGGGCAAATGTTCCGCCCCAGGATAATGAATTTTGATTATCGCGATAATATCGTAAATGGCGATTTCTTTTGTCACAATAATCGTGATATGAAATGTTCATATGGTCCCATCCCTAGCCAGCAGAGTGTGCAAGTACTGCGTTCTGTCTGTGTCTACGCCCGCAGCCAATCAGGGGCCAGCATTCTTGGTGACGTCACATCAACAAGTGCGACCTGATATAAATAACAAGACGCGCTCTGACCCCTAGAAAGAGAGAGTTATGACACTTACATCGACTCCCATAGCTTGGCTATCTAGTTTCATCATAAAGTCTTACTTTAAAACGGGCGGGGCGGGCGCAAACCTGTAGCGTTTCCCTAAAAGGGCATCTCATGGTGTCCATGTTTGTTGGTCATTCGGATCACAGTACTTCACTGGGGCCAGTGTGGAGCCCTGTAGAACTCCATATTTGGTTAAGAGTGATGTCATATATTTGATGAGGTTGAGATCAAACGCAGGAGAGCGTCTTAAAAGCTGATTCTGCAGAGTTTGAGGGGCATTATTTACAGTCGTTGGAGGAATTAGCTTTTTGTACAAGATACACCCAACCAAGAGATGGAGAAGCTGTGCGATGCTGAGCTGAGGAGGATGCAGCAATATGCAGTGAATGTGACTCTGGATCCTGATACAGCACATCCCCGCCTCATCCTGTCTGATGATGGAAAACAAGTGAGTCTTGGAAACGTAAGGAGGAATCTCCCAGAGAACAAAGAGAGATTCTCTCAACTTCTCAGTATCTTAGGAAAACAAGGCTTCTCCTCTGGAAGGTTTTACTATGAGGTTCAGGTTAGAGGGAAGACTGTCTGGTATTTAGGAGTCGTCAGAGAGTCCATCAACAGGAAGGGAGACAAAAATGGTTGCTGGACTATAATGTTCAGGAATGGAAATGAAAACTACTTGACTGCTGATGATGACCCTGCTGTCCTCCTCCCTGTAAGAGAGAAGGTCCAGACAGTGGGAGTGTTTGTGGATTATGAGGAGGGTCTGGTCTCCTTTTATGATGTGGAGGCCAGAGTTCATCTCTACTCTTTCACTGGCTGCTCCTTCACTGAGAAACTCTTTCCATACTTCAATCCATGTTTTAATAATAATGGTGTAAACTCTGCTCCTCTCATCATCTCTCCTGTCAATCACACTGATGGCGTTTAGACAGGGATGAAAACATAATCCACGCCTCATGGCCGTTCTGGCTGGGGGCGGAGCTAAAGATGAACCGCTTCAGCCAAAGGTCTGATGAAGTAAGCCATTTACCATGAGAGGGAGTGGCACTCAGAGTTTGGCACTCAGAGTTTGGCACTCGGCTTTGCCTCTTGCCACAAACCTGAAACAGTGGTAAATCAGCCAACAACCCACAACCCTCGATGGTAAATTGCTTTTCTACCACTTCTACCATATAAATGAAAGAAAACACAGTTGTAACTTGCAAGGCGCATTGATCTTGGAAATGTTACAACTGCAACACAGCAGTGGGCGGGGTCCATGAGCCAACTCAAGGTTGTTGACTGATTTACCACTGTTTTAAGCCAATCAGAATCCAGTATCTGAACAGGTGACCACAAAAAGTGGTAGAAGGATCCATTTCTCCTTTCATACAGAGATCCCAGTATTGCCATAACGGAGACCTGGCCTTATGATGGCCTTGCTTTTTTTTTTCTTCTGCACACAGCCAAACAGAGCTGGCGTGATCTCCTCCTGTGGATGTTTTATGTTTTTACTGGCTCCAGCAGTAGGGATGGGATGATACGCGATATTATCGTTTATCGTGATAAAAAACACTCTCAATAATCGTATCGTGGAGATTTATCTTATCGTGATATTGTCCTACGTCATGCACTGGGATCAATTCACCTTTTATTTGCCCGAGCTGCATATCCGGTACCACTTAAACCCTCTATAATTGGTAAAGGGTACTTATATGTACTTGATACATTCTTTTTTTTTTTCACTCTCTATCAAATGTCTTTGCCAAAAAATAGCCGATCTACAAGCTCACAGCGCGCCGCGACACGTTGTGAGCTTGTAGACCGGCTATTTTTGAAGCGGTGAAAGCCGCTTCCAAGGTGTGGCTTTGTCTGTCCCGTACATGTCCCATCCATTGGATTGGTCAATTGTGTCTGTCCTGTACATGTCCCGTGCATGCTTGACCAATTGAGGATTGGTCAAGCTTCACATGCCAATTTGGCCCTCTAGACAAAATCATTCACTCATTCAGAATTCATAAAAATACATCTACATCATCGGCAATAGTCAGTGGTGTGTGTTCCACACACTCCCGCGCCTCCACCGTTGCGCTCGGGTTCACCGGGAAAACTGAGGTTGCGCCAATCACGGGCTACAGAGAATCAGAGGGGAAAAGGGTGATGTCATAATATCGAGGTATACAGTATATAAGGGCCATGAGAGGGGCCGTCTGTGCCTGTATAGACCATCAGATGGGCATAAATGGGTATGTGTCCGAAAATCTTGAGGATTGGTGGATTGGCGAGCTTCATTTCAACCAACCAGATTATAAATGTGCCAATCTCCATGATGGTTCAAGTTACACGTGACATCATAAAGTCTTACTTTAAAACGGGCGGGGCGGGCGCAAACCTGTAGCATTTCCTAAAAAGGGCATCTCATGGTGTCCATGTTTGTTGGTCTTTCGGATCACAGTAATTCACTGGGGCCAGTCTGGAGCCCTGTGGAACTCCATATGTGGTTAAGATTGACGTCATATATTTGATGAGGTTGAGATCCAGCGCAAGAGAGCGTCTTAAAAGCTGATTCTGCAGAGTTTGAGGGGCATTATTTACAGTCGTTTGTGGAATTAGCTTTTTGGACAAGACACACCCAACCAAGAGATGGAGAAGCTGTGCGATGCTGAGCTGAGGAGGATGCAGCAATACGAGGTTGATGTGACTCTGGATCCTGATACAGCACATCCCCACCTCATCCTGTCTGAGGATGGAAAACAAGTGAGTGATGGAAACAGAAGGAGGAATCTCCCAGAGAACAAAGAGAGATTCTCTCAACTTCTCAGTATCTTAGGAAAACAAGGCTTCTCCTCTGGAAGGTTTTACTATGAGGTTCAGGTTAAAGGGAAGACTGGCTGGTATTTAGGAGTGGCCAGAGAGTCCATCAACAGGAAGGACAACTTGGCCAACAATGGTTACTGGACTATAAGGTTGAGGAATGGACGTTACGAGGCTAAAGGTGACCCTCCTGTCCTCCTCCCTGTAAAAGAGGAGGTCCAGACAGTGGGAGTGTTTGTGGATTATGAGGAGGCTCTGGTCTCCTTTTATGATGTGGAGGCCAGAGTTCATCTCTACTCTTACACTGGCTGCTCCTTCACTGAGAAACTCTACCCATGCTTCAATCCATGTTTTAATAATAATGGTGTAAACTCTGTTCCTCTCATCATCTCTCCTGTCAATCACACTGATGGCGTTTAGACAGGGATGAAAACATAATCCACGCCTCATGGCCGTTCCGGCCGGGGGCGGAGCTAAAGATGAACCGCTTCAGCCAAATTAGTCTGATGATGGATCCATTTCTCCTTTCATACTATCTCACACGACACATAAAGCTGAGCCTATTTCACGCCACTGTGGGGTCTGTCCTCCTGTATGGCTGCAAAAGCTGGACCCTGACACCCACCCTGCAGAAGTCCCTGGATGGGTGCTACACCAGAATGCTACGAGCTGTTCTGAATGTGGACCAGAACACCACATTACCAACCATGACCTGTACAGGCAACTGCAGAGGCTCAGCAAGAAAGTAGCAGCTAAGAGGATGAAGGTGGCCGGCCACTGCCACAGACATCGGGAGCTCCCGGCCAGCAGGCTGGTCCTGTGGGAACCAACACGCAGGCATCGATCACGAGGACATTCCGTGTTAACGTATGCGGACGTCCTGAAGAAGGATGCGGGAGCTGAAAGCTCTTCGGAGTTGGCCAGGTGTTTGGAGAACCGGAAAGATTGGAGACTCCGATGGAAGCTTGTCCCATCCCATATTGCCATAACGGAGACCTGGCCTTATGATGGACTTGCTTTTTTTTTTTCTTTTTTCACACAGCCAAACAAAGCTGGCATGATATCCTCCTGCGGATGTTTTTACTGGCTCCAGCAGTAGGGATGTGACGATACGCGATATTATCGTTTATCGTGATAAAAAACACTCTCAATAATCGTATCGTGGAGATTTAATTTATCGTGATATCGTCCTCCGTCATGCACTGGGATCAATTCACCTTTTATTTGCCGAGCTGCATATCCGGTACCACTTAAACCCTCTATAATTGGTAAAGGGTACTATATACGTACTTGATACATTCTTTTTTTTCACTCTCTATCAAATGTCTTTGCCAAAAAATAGCCGATCTACAAGCTCACAACGCGCCGCGACACGTTGTGAGCTTGTAGATCGGCTATTTTTTGGCAAATGTTCCGCCCCAGGATAATGGATTTTGATTATCGCGATAATATCGTAAATGGCGATTTCTTTTGTCACAATAATCGTGATATGAAATGTTCATATGGTCCCATCCCTAGCCAGCAGAGTGTGCAAGTACTGCGTTCTGTCTGTGTCTACGCCCGCAGCCAATCAGGGGCCAGCATTCCTGGTGACGTCACCATCAACAGCCAATGAAGGACCAGCATTCTTGGTGACGTCACATCAACAAGTGCGACCTGATATAAATAACAAGACGCGCTCAGACCCCTAGAAAGAGAGAGTTATGACACTTACATCGACTCCCATAGCTTGGCTATCTAGTTTCATCATAAAGTCTTACTTTAAAACGGGCGGGGTGGGCGCAAACCTGTAGCGTTTCCCTAAAAGGGCATCTCATGGTGTCCATGTTTGTTGGTCTTTCGGATCACAGTACTTCACTGGGGCCAGTGTGGAGCCCTGTGGAACTCCATATTTGGTTAAGAGTGATGTCATATATTTGATTAGGTGAGATCCAACGCAGGAGAGCGTCTTAAAAGATGATTCTGCAGAGTGTGAGGGGCATTATTTACAGTCGTTGGAGGAACTAGCTTTTTGGACAAGATACACTCAACCAAGATTTGGACAAGATACACTAAACCAAGAGATGGAGAAGCTGTGCGATGCTGAGCTGAGGAGGATGCAGCAATATGAAGTGGATGTGACTCTGGATCCTGATACAGCACATCCCTACCTCATCCTGTCTGATGATGGAAAACAAGTGAGTCTTGGAAACGTAAGGAGGAATCTCCCAGAGAACAAAGAGAGATTCTCTCGACTTTTCAGTGTCTTAGGAAAACAAAGCTTCTCCTCAGGAAAGTTTTACTATGAGGTTCAGGTTAAAGGGAAAATTGCCTGGTATTTAGGAGTGGCCAGAGAGTCCATCAACAGGAAGGACAACTTTGCCAACGATGGTTACTGGACTATAAGGTTGAGGAATGGACGTTACGAGGCTAAAGGTGTCCCTCCTGTCCTCCTCCCTGTAACAGAGGAGCTCCAGACAGTAGGAGTGTTTGTGGATTATGAGGAGGGTCTGGTCTCCTTTTATGACGTGGAGGCCAGAGTTCATCTCTACTCTTACACTGGCTGCACCTTCACTGAGAAACTCTGTCCATACTTCAATCCATGTTTTAATAATAATGGTGTAAACTCTGCTCCTCTCATCATCTCTCCTGTCAATCACAGTGATGGCGTTTAGACATGGATGAAAACATAATCCACGCCTCATGGCCGTTCCGGCCGGGGGCGGAGCTAAAGATGAAGCGGTTCAGCCAAATGAGTCTGATGATGGATCCATTTCTCCTTTCATACTATCTCACACGACACATAAAGCTGAGCCTATTCCACGCCACTGTGGCGTCTGTCCTCCTGTATGGCTGCAAAAGCTGGACCCTGACACCCACCCTGCAGAGGTCCCTGGATGGGTGCTACACCAGAATGCTACGAGCTGTTCTGAATGTGGACCAGAACACCACATTACCAACAAGGCTGTACAGGCAACTGCCGAGGCTCAGAAAGAAAGTAGCAGCTAGGAGGATGAAGCTGGCCAGCCACTGCCACAGACATCGGGAGCTCCCGGCCAGCAGGCTGGTCCTGTGGGAACCAACACGCAGGCATCGATCACGAGGACGTTCCGCGTTAACCTATGTGGACGTCCTGAAGAAGGATGCGGGAGCTGAAAGCTCTTCGGAGTTGGCCAGGTGTTTGGAGGACCGGAAAGATTGGAGACTCCGATGGAAGCTCGTCTAAGGACGACTGAGAGAGAGATACAGAGATCCCAGTATTGCCATAACGGAGACCTGGCCTTATGATGGACTTGCTTTTTTTTTTTTTTCCACACAGCCAAACAAAGCTGGCATGATATCCTTCTGTGGATGGTTTTACTGGCTCCAACAGTAGGGATGGGATGATACGCGATATTATCGTTTATCGTGATAAAAAACACTCTCAATAATCGTATTGTGGAGATTTATCTTATCGTGATATCGTCCTCCGTCATGCACTGGGATCAATTCACCTTTTATTTGCCGAGCTGCATATCCGGTACCACTTAAACCCTCTATAATTGGTAAAGGGTACTTATAATATATGTACTTGATACATTCTTTTTTTTCACTCTCTATCAAATGTCTTTGCCAAAAAATAGCCGATCTACAAGCTCACAGCGCGCCGCGACACGTTGTGAGCTTGTAGACCGGCTATTTTCGAAGCGGTGAAAGCCGCTGCCAAGGTGTGGCTTTGTCTGTCCCGTACATGTCCCATCCATTGCATTGGTCAATTTTGTCTGTCCCGTACATGTCCCGTGCATGCTTGACCAATTGAGGATTGGTCAAGCTTCACATGCCAATTTGGCCCTCTAGACAAAATCATTCACTCACTAAAAATACATCTACATCATCGGCAATAGTCAGTGGTGTGTGTTCCCCACACTTCCGCGCCCCCACCGTTGCGCTCGGGTTCACCGGGAAAACTGCGGTCGCGCCAATCACGGGCTACAGAGAATCAGAGGGGAAAAGGGTGATGTCATAATATCGAGGCATACAGTATATAAGGTAGTATATAATATCTTGGTGACGTCACATTAACAAGTACGACCTGATATACATAACAAGACGCGCTCTACTGGCGCACAAGTAGGCCATACATGGACACGAATACTTTTTTTTAGCGTGGCATTGCCAGCATTCTGGGATGAATACGAGAACACTCACCCCAAAACACGCTCAACCCTGGGCAAACGCAGTGACCTTGAAACGTTCGCCAACCAGGGACGTGCTGGCCATTGGGAAAAGCGGGACAACTCCCGAACGGCTGGTTCATTCCCGGCCGGTCCAGGCCGGCCATTAGGAAAAGAAATGTCGGGCAGAAACCTTGTATCTCCAAGTTTCAAATTAGGCTTTGCTTTTTCGCAAAGCAAAGCCCTGCTTCATCATATAAGGCCGTCGCACAAAAGTAGTGAAAACAGCAGATCTACAAGCACACAACGCCTCGCACCGCGAGGCGTTTTGTGCTTGTAGATCGGCTGTTTTCACTAGTTTAAATCATTTTTAAAATGGTAAATGGTTTTGGACAAACAAGGTTTCCACCCGACAACGACAAAATATAACTCATGTAATTGGCCCACTGGCTTGTCACTTTGTCACAAATCTTTGAGTAGCAGCAGCGCTATCTCTCTCTATAGCGCGCAATGAGGTCCTCTCCAACTCTTTTTCCTGGGCTGAATCGGGCTCAGCATGTCCCTGTCGCCAACAGGTATTCCAGTAAAAACTATGCCTAAACCTAGCTCTGGTCCAGAGACAGGCGGCTGACTAAAAGACTAGACCAGGATTTCTCCACCCCTACGAGGGCCAGTGATGTCATTACGTGCGCATCCCGCATCAAAAACTCATTCAAGTCACCCAGGGATTCATGTCATGGTCCTGGGGTCCTGGGGATGTGCCTCCATTGGAGTCCATGTTAAAATAATTTACAGCTTCGCGGTAAAATAAAAATAAAAAGTCCACAGACACCACCATTGTTCATGGGTGAAAGCATCCTACTTTACCCTACGTTAACACAAATAAAATCCACGTGGAAAGTCTTAAACAGGCGATAGAAACGTCAATGTTTTGATTCCACCGACGTCCGACGCCATTTTGCGCGCGTAAACTTTATATTGAGGACTCATAAAACTTTTCTGGGACCCATTACATTGAAAAACCTAGTAACATCACTGGAGGGCTCAACTTCATTCAAAATAAACTAAACTACTTCACTACTAACCTGACCAAAGGCAGTTTTGCGTTGTTGAAAGTCTATTCTCCGCAGTGGGAAACCTCTCAGCACCCCACCCACTCTGTAAAATACATTATTGTTGTCATGAAATAAAACGCATCCAACTCGACCGCTGCTTATTTCCGGGTTGTGTCTGCAGTGGCTCGCTCCCGGCTCGAGGTGGGGTATTTTATTTCATGACGAAAATAATGTATTTTACAGAGTGGGTGGGTTGCTGAGGGGCTCACCACCGCGGAGAATAGACTTTCAACAAATTCAACTAACCTTTGGTTTGGTGAGTAGTGAAGTAGTTTAGTTTATTTTGACTGAAGTTGAGCTTAATATTGATGACATCAGGGATCTCCATATATGGGCATAAAAGGGACAAGGACGGAATACATTTGCTAGTGTGACTCGCGTCGCGACAACCACACTGGTTATCATGAGACTGACACATTATGTCTGTATATGGGCATTCCCAGATATGGGCTAAATATTGATGTCATGTCCAGTCCACTGAGAATGCTCTTGGGATGGCAGCGCCATGCAGTCTGCCATCCATGCCAGCGCCCACAATCACCCTTCAGTGCTCTGCATGCCTGGTGCAACCACCTGGGCGCTAGACCTGTCACTATTATTACATACTAGTCTAATCACACACTTATTTGACATAATGGCAATTATTTTGTCATAATCGTCATAATCGTTTCCATGTTGAAAAATGTTCATATCATTTCAAACATTTTCAAAAATTGTGGAAATAGCAGATCTACAAGCTTTAGGTTGTTATCTACAATAGGGCAAAGTTACAATTATTACATAATCGTCTAATCGCAATGATTTGACATAATCACAATTATTTTGGGATAATCGTCATAATCGTTTACATGTTGAAAAATGTTCATTATGTTCAAACACTTAAAAAATAGTGGAAATAGCAGATCTACAAGCTTGTAGATCGGCTATTTCCACCATCAATGTTCCTTTAAAAGTTTAAAGTTGTCCAAATATGTCCTTCATTTCTTTGTATATTTAGGTTATGTGTCATATCTGCCATGTGCAACTTCAAAGCCTACAAGCCAAACATAAATGTAATTGTCAACGACAAAAAACACAATTAAATCGTTAATCGCAATTATTTGAGTGACAATCAATCCTCATGTAAAATGTCATAATCGTGACAGCCCTACTGGGCGCTTTTGGAAAGGAGTGCCTGTCACTGTTGTGACAAGCAGCTCCTGATTGTTGTGACAAGGTGACAAGCCAGATAATGTATTATCTGACGTTTGAATCGTTTCTAATAACCATGAGAACGTCCACGTTTGCACTGTTTCAGCTCAGATATTTGTGCTGATAAGGCAGCAGCTGACAGGACATTTGAGCAGTGAGCACCTCAGTGATTGATAGGTTTGGAACAGCGTTGGCATCACCGCTGTGTGCGAGTGCTTTGAACGTGATATCCTCCAAAGCACTGCTCAGCTTAAAATCTCTAATTTCGGAACTGCCAATTGTGAAATGCAAAAATGAGGTGCAGGTTTCTCAGTGGTAATCAATTCAGATCCCCGATCCTGTTGTTTTGGGGAACACTCGTTTCAGTTAATTCAATGTGTGTTGGCTGGACAGGTGCTCCCTCTTATTTCAAGAGGGCGTGATCACATTAAACATCCTAAGCGTCCTTCCTCCACAACTGAGTGAGTGCTGTGACCACTCTTCTATTACATCTTCTTATCATTTTTGAGCGGTGGTCACAACGCTCCTATACGTGGCCGTGTGTGTGGGTATGTCTGTCTGTCTGCGTCCGTGTCTGTCTGTCTGTCTGTATGTAGCCTATAGTACCTTTTTTGACCACACATGTTAAAGCTATACTGTGTAAGTTGCTCAACTGGTGGTCTGTAGCAGTATAGCAAACCGCGGTCGCGTTTGCTTTTTTCGTCCGTTTTTCGCTCGGGGACCGGGCCGTCAGACCACCGCGTCCGCCTCGCCTCGCCGAGACGCTTTCAATGAGGTCTCCCGTGTCCTTCTACGAGCAGCGGTTGGGGAGTTACATGCTAGACTCCTCCAGTGTAAACACTGCAGTGTACTTCCTGAAGGCGTGTTTCCTAAACCCACCAGAGAGCCCGGCAGTGTAAGTTCTGCGCTGTGATTGGCCGGCAGTGTATAACCCTCGCTGTGATTGGCCGGTAGTGTGATGACGCAATTTTTCCGCGAAAACCGGTCCCGGTCAGGGATCATAGAAAACATATAAAGAGAAGGCTTTAGAAGCTGAAAATAACAGAGTGGGGGTTCTAAAACTTTAGCGATTTAACAGCTAGAACCATTTTAAGATTTGTTTTATAAAAAAAGTTACATGGTATAACTTTAAGGGAGGGGCGCTGTTGTTCAGGCCAGACCCCCCCCCACACACACACACACACACACACACACACACACACACACACACACACACACACACACACACACACACACACACACACACACACACACACACACACACACACACACACACACACGGATGGATGGATGGATGATGGATGGATACCAGTGGCGGCCTGAGTGACATGCATTTTATTATTAATATTTTGTTTAATATTGTTTTAATATTTTTTATTATATATATATACAGGTATATATATATATTTGTTTTGCTGTTGCGCAGCCTCCACGACCACCGCTCAGTTCACACGGGTGTGATTTTTTTTAATGCCGGCCTGAGCACGCATACTGGTTCTTATCAGTATGACGTTGTCTGATAAGGCGTTTATAATCTATGATTGATTGATATCCCAATGTATATCTTCCAGCCCTGCAGGAGCGCTGTGACCAGGAACTAGCCGCCGCTGCCGGCGCCACAGTGACCGACGGACCAACCAGCTCCAACGGAGTCTCTGAGGTGACAGCCGGAGGGGCGGAGCTAGCCGCAGAGGGACACGATGAAAGACCTGAACAGGTGAGGAAGAGAACTCACTAGAAGCACTCTTAGTGGGGACTGTCCATAAGTCCTACATCTCATTAGTCCTACTTTGGTTAGGTTTTAGGGTTAGGGTTAGGCATAGTTTTACTGAGGTTAGGGTTAGGTTTAGGTTTAGGCATAGGCATAGTATTTTTCACCAGGTTAACATTGACCAGATGCGGACTAATGGGATGTAGGAACGATGAGATGTCGGACCAATGCCATGGCACCCTCTTAGGGCGCTTTTCTACCTGCAACGAACTGGTTCTGGTTCTTTCTCCCGCCTATGGGATGAACCAGAGGTGAGCTTTTCCACTGAGAATCGAGTTGTTTCCGAACCGTAAAAGTTGGTTCGGAACGGGAACCACAAAATCCTTGGTTCCTCTGGTTCAAACTGGTTCATATCTTGTGGAAACGCAAGCCGATTCGCGGCCGGTTCACAAGAACGAACGAAGAAAGTTGGCACTGGTTCTTGAACCAAGGTTCTTTTGGTGGAAATGTCTCAACCTGCATGTCACAGAGATCACATACTGTACATACAACTGTGTTTCCACATCTTTCTGTGAAGTTGGGCCTTGAGACAAACTCAAGGCCCAACTTCACAGAAAGATTTTTCTCAGAGTTTGCAGAGAGTCTTGTGAGCTTAAACCGTGGCCGTTGTTCTCAACAGAACAAAACGTCTCCTCCACATACCCTGAATCATGGGTCTTCAACTGGGTTTTTCCCCCTCCTTGAAGCCTAGCATTCCTATTCTGGAGGGAACATTTGCCAAAAATATGTATCTGTAGTATAGAGCAGTGGTTCTCAACCTTTTGCAGGCCGCGACCCCCAAAATAATCATATTTGAACTGGGGACCCCCCACTCTGACGAGCACTAAGAGTTGAGGCATAACATTTGTTTAACACAGTTATATTGTGAAATAAGCCGATCTACATGCTCACAACGCCAAGCATTGCGAGGCGTTGTGAGCATGTAGATCGGCTATTTTCACAATTTCTGCCTCTAATATTTTAGAGGTATTAAAAAGTCCTTAAATTGTCATTTTAGAAAGGTGCAGAAACCCTTTATACACTTACATGTTATGTTGGTTTGTTTACTGTGTTGAGTGAGAAAACAATGTTGCACATTAAGTTAATCATCTGGGGACCCCCCAAAATCATTTGGGGACCCCCCTGGGGGTCCCGACTCACAGGTTGAGAACCACTGGTATAGAGGGAAAAATAACACCCAGTGTGATGTGAGCGGTGCCTTTTATGAGTCAATTTCATTAAACATCCCATAAAGCTAGGCCAATGCCCAGCTTTGCGGGACGGACGGACGGACGGACGGACGGACGGACGGACGGACGGACGGACAGACGGACATACACTCAAAGCCAGATGTAGGAGCGGTTAGCACCGCTCCAAAAAGAGTAGACCAAGTACAGAGCCAAAGGCCAAGTTTACTAAATATCCAGGGTTAAGATAAGATAGATAAGAAAACTGTATTTGTCCATCAAATTTAGCATGAAATGGAAATGTGTCTTTGGCACACAGGCAGTCAGTCAGTATACAACAATAAAACACACATAAAATACACAATGCATTAAAAATGATATAAAATAGCCTGAAAATACACATTAACAGGAGTCCAGCACAACGCTACACAACACTGATGATAGTGCTGCCAAACAAGTCTATGACGCTGTCTATGAAATGTGTGAACAATGTAGTGTGGGTCCCTGCTCCATCTCTCTCTCAGCTAGGTGGTCCTTGTAGTGTGGGTCCCTGCTCCATCTCTCTCTCAGCTAGGTGGTCCTTGTAGTGTGGGTCCCTGCTCCATCTCTCTCTCAGCTAGGTGGTCCTTGTAGTGTGGGTCCCTGCTCCATCTCTCTCTCAGCTAGGTGGTCCTTGTAGTGTGGGTCCCTGCTCCATCTCTCTCTCAGCTAGGTGGTCCTTGGCCCGACTACTCTTAAATTGTAAATGTTTGTGTTTTCCAGGCTGAAGCGAACGTGGAGCAGAAATCTCAGCAGCTCAGTGGTGAGTTACGCTCTCCTCAGACATGTTTCTATTCTAATGGTCTCTACTCTGGAGCTGCTTTTATATGTGTGTCTTATTAACTTCCCTGATCCCTCACTCTCAGCCTAATGCTACTCTAAAGCCCGTATCAGAGTGTACGGTGGAGAGCTATCCACCGCAAATTTGAGGTGGAAAGCTTTCCACCTCAAGTCAGAAAATAAGTGCAGGCCATCATAGTACGCCACGGTGGAGTCCTATTCACCGTGACTGACTAGTCTAGATTGGCCAATCAGTGAACGGGGTGAAGAGCCTGTCTGTCTGATAGTAAAAACAGAGAGATGTGTTGGGACTTGCGGTGTAAAGCTCTCCACCGTGAGGAATGATGTAACGTTGTAGTTTCATGACTCAAAAAGACTCGAAAAGACTACACCGCGGTGTAAAGCCTTCCACCGCCCAGGCGACTATGATGCCGGCTTAATACCAGTAACAGTAGTTAACTCAAGGGTTCCCAAACTTTCCAGACCGCCACCCTGACAAGTACTTGGAATTGTAGGCATTACATTAATTTTAGTTTGACTCTGTTCCATTGATAAATATTGTGAACACAGCCGAACTACTGTACAAGCACACAACGCCTCGCACTGCACTTGTAGATCAGCTATTTTCACTATGTTTGCCTCTTTCTTGCATAATATTTGACCATGTTGCACATGAAGTTAATCATCTGGGGACCCCCAGTTTGGGAACCACTGAGTTAACTGCCCCTTTACTCATTTGGACTCCTTTTTATATACACTGTAGAAGTACTGAAGTCAGTTCATTGCCTTCCCTCACCCTGGTGTGCTATGTGTAAATGACACAGCTAGAATGAAAATATATTTCTTGCATATTTACATTTTTACAAATTGGATCACAATCAGAAGACCTGATATTAAGCAGTTAACAGTCTTACAATGAGACACTGATACTAAAACTGTTACAGTCAGGCCAATAATAAACTGAATATCAGATTCAGAAAAGACAGGAATGATTTGTGTAAATGTTATTGCTGCAAACGCTTTGCTTCATGCTAGGCCAACAGAGGCTTGCACACTCACTGCAGCTAAATGTGATAAATGTGATATGTTCGTGTTCAGCTGTATGTTACACATGTTTTGAGCAACCTGTCTGCTTTCCTGAGGACATAAGAGCCTTTCCACACAATTTTATATAAACCAACTGGGTTTATAGAATAGACAAGAAGATTGAAATGATGTCTGGTGGTTACCTGTATGTGAGACTCCTTTGAGTCTCATCACATTTTTGGTTTAGGAATGAGATAAAAACATAACAATCTCCTTGAATTCATTGCTTTATGGGGTGTGTAATTCATAGAAAATAAGTTAATTAAAATGTTGTTGAACTATTCCTTGAACTAATCCTTTAATGCTTGGTGAAAGGATCCTAACCTGCTGCAGTGTCATTTGTTTCATCACAGTTTAACATAAAGATTACCCTTCATAATCCATGGATCTGAACAGAAATAAGATTGGATTCCATTTATGTGTAAAACTGTTTAGTTGCGACCGTCAGGTCGCAGTTACTATCAAAACCTCCACCGGCTGTCAGTCTGTCAGTCACACGTCACACTTTTGCCCTACTCATATCTCCACCACATTATTGCCCCGATCCATGCCAAACTTTGCACACAGACTTCTTGGCTGCCAAACCACTACTTCCACCCCTCATTTCTCACATGGCCCTCTTCTAGCGCCACCATGAGGCCGATTCTTGCAAAACACATACATTTTGCCCTAAAATCACGCAAATCAGTACACGGTATGTCTAGAGTCATGTCATCATCAAAATGGATCTGTCACATTTAGCGCCACCTTCAGGCCCATTTTTAGATGCGACCTGACGGTGGCTTATCTCCCGATTTAGGGAATCTTACTGGTTTGATGATGACAGTTATGATGTGTTGGCGTTAGCGCTGCTTGTAACCGCAGTAAGCATAGGGCAGCTAGCTGGCTCAGGGCACACACACCCTACAAGCTGACCTCAGATCAGATTCATTCTTTTCATTTTGCTTTTGTGTTAAAAAGGGTAAAGCTCTATATTTGGATTACAGTCATTTCTATAGAGTATTTGTGGTTGTGAAACATAAAATACATTTTCAGGTGGGTTACTCATTTCATCCAGTCAGGAGAGAGTACCTCACAATGATCAATTAATCATTGATCAGTTTGTACTTCACTCTGATTTAGTCTTTCAATAACAACATTTAGTTTTGGTCCTATTTTAGTCATCTGAAATTGTCGTGTCGTAGTCGACTAAATATCACAATCTTAGTCTTAGTCAGCAAAATGAACACTGCCGACCTGAAAATGTGTTTTCTGTGAAGAGCTGGAGAGCCGGGGACACCCCTGTCACCGATCAAACACTCTGAAGCAATGATTACTATCTGAAGAGCTGTGTTTGACACTCATTTTAACACAAAAGTATCACTTAACACCAGTGTTTCTCAAACTTTTACATTTCAAGGTCTCCCCTTAACTCTTGACAGTGTACAAATGGAACCAAATGGACCCGTCAGGGTACATTTGGTTCCATTTATACACTGTCAGAGTTACAGACTTGTATGGGTCAATTAGACCCCCCATAAAGGAACCCACAGAGTGCCTCGAATCCACTTTGAGAAACACCGACTTACACGGTACCACCTTTCTATGAACACATCAGAAACATTTTAACCTTGTAGTTTTGACAACTGAAATAAAACCCAATGTATTTCATCAATCAGGGGATGGCAAACTCAAAAGACAAACTGTAACCCCAAATAATCATAGACAGTCACCGTCTCTTGTAGTGTGTGTGTGGCCTAATGGAATGCCCCCCCCCCCCCATCCCCCCTGCCCCTGCTGTTTGCGGCGCCCCCTTTAGGCTTGTCGCGGGAGCGCGTTGTAGAGAAGATTGTAGCTAAGCAGGAAGCACTAGGCTGGTCGGCTGCTCTGTGTCCACTAAATCACTGCTTTGGGCCAGAGCTGGAGATGTCCTTGACCACTGAGCAGGAGGAGAAGAGGCTGCTGAGAGAACAGCTGAGAGAAGTGGAGGTGAGCGCACGCACAAGCACGCACGTACACATACACGCACGTACACACGCACGCACGCATGTGAACATAAGCACACACATACGCATGCACGCACGCACGCACACATACACACACGCACACATACACGCTAGGGCATTCACGAATAGCGATTTTTAGTATTCGAATTATTCGACCTCAAAGTATTCGAATAGTTGAATATTCGACAGGACTGGTCAAACTGTCAAATATTAAGTAAGCAAGAGGCGAACTGCGAGGCGTTGTGAGCATGTAGATCTGCTATTTTCACAATATTTATCTGCAGAACCGAGTCACATTAAATGTAATACCCACAATTCCAAGTGCTTGTCAGGGTGGGGGTCCCCAGTTCAAATATGTTTATTTTGGGGGACACAGCCTAAAAAGGTTTGAGAACCCCTGGTATAGAGCACTAACAAATTCATCCACCAGGGGCATTGACAACTCATTCTTATGACTTCCTATCTAGCCAAGCTTTATAAACTATTTATTTTTTAAAGAGAGAGAGAAAAAAAAAAGAATATTCGACTTTGGTGAACAATGTCGAATAGTGACTTTGATATTAGAATATTTGGTGAATGCCCTAGCACACATACACGCACGCAGGCACACACACACGCACGCACACACACACACACACACACACACACACACACACACACACACACACACACACACACACGCACGCACGCACGCACGCACGCACGCACGCACGCACGCACGCACGCACGCACGCACGCACACACACACACACACACACACACACACACACACACACACACACACACACACACACACACACACACACACACACACGCACGCACACACACACACACACACACATACACGCACGCACGCACGCACGCACACACACACATACATACATGCACGCATGTGAACATAAGCACTCAAGCATACACACAGGTTTATAGGGGGGTATAAATAAAATATGGGAATACATTCCTTACCAAGATAGTTCTTCACCCATGTGCTTGTAAAGGTGTCTCGTAACACATCTACAGTATCAAGGTTTGAAATTCAATTTCCCAGCCCCACAACTTCACCACAAAAAAATTGTTTGTGATGACCTGGAAACCCTAGTTTGAACCCTCACATGCTACTTATAGCAGATATTTTGTTTGTTTGTCTATTTTTCTCCTTTATAGTAAAGTTAATGGGACCCCAACTTTCAGCAGCTGTCAAAAATTCCCCCAGGGAAATTGAATTTCAAATTTAATGTAATGTAATTAAATGTGTTAAAAGTTTTAATCCTAACCCCTAACCCTAAACTAAACCTAAAAATAAGCCTAAAGGCCCTTTCCCACTGGGCGTGATAACGATGAAGATAATGATAAAGATAAAGATAAATATAGTTTTCAGTTGTAGTGGATTGCAGCGTCCACACCACAACGATGAAGCCGTCATAATTGACGTGAACGGCGACATATCGTTATCGCGTCCGGTGGGAATGAGCCTTAACTCCTGTAAAACTAACCCTTCAATGATAACCCTAACCCAAAGCTACTTATTTAGTAAATGTAATCTTAGCTCTAAAAGGCTTTATTAGTTATTCGTAAACATTTGTAAACAAACATGCAAGCGCCCACCCAAGCGCACACACAACAGGAGGACGCAGCCACGTCAGCAGACAGTGAAACAGAAAACAAAACAAACCCACATTGACTTAACATTCACTTTATGACCAACACATACAGTACATGCTTCACCTGAACATTTGTTTGACCAATTAGACTGGTTTAATGTCCCATATTTGTCCACAAATTTCAGGGACGGAAACATATATGCATGCACGTACAGTCGTACACACACAGACACACAGTTACACAACATAGAGGTGAGCACGCACTGCACGCACTAGGGCATTAACGACTCAGTAAAAAGTTGAGTTGAAGTCGACTTTATCGTTTGATGACATCATCACATCACACGACCCCC
The DNA here is from genome assembly GCF_963921795.1 of Nannobrachium achirus. Classification (NCBI taxonomy): domain Eukaryota; kingdom Metazoa; phylum Chordata; class Actinopteri; order Myctophiformes; family Myctophidae; genus Nannobrachium; species Nannobrachium achirus. Next base: position 5,517,206 of record NC_137818.1, on the reverse strand, counting down.
CCAATTATTTTGGGGGGTCCCCCAGATGATTAACTTAATGTGAAACATTGTTTTCTCACTCAACTGTAAACAAACCAACATAAAGTTTAAGTGTATAGAGGGTATCTGCACATTTCTAAAGTGACAATTGAAGGACTTTTTTAATACCTCTACAGACAATACCCCTAAATGACAAATTAAACATTGGCCATATTGTCAAATATTAGAGGCAGAAATTGTGAAAATAGCCGATCTACATGCTCACAATGCCTCGCAACAATAGAAAGTTTTTTCTTTTTTTTCAACTTCGACTTTCGACTTTCTTTGGTGGGAGTCGACTTGTGTAATGAAGTCGACTGAGTCGACTTGTCGACTTTTTCGTTAATGCCCTAGCACGCACGCACACACGCGCACACTAGGGGTGGGCAATATGGAAAAATACAATATCACAATATTTTCACAAGCTGTATCACGATACACGATTTTATCACGATTCTTTTTCGCGTTGTTTTTAATTGTTATTTTTCAAGTTACAAAACTAGACTCTCTGGGTTCCTTTTGGGAGGTCTAAATTGAACTTTACAAGTATGTAACTCAACTCTTGACAGTATACAAATTTGGTTTCATTTGTGTACTGTCAGAGTTAAGTGGAGACCTTGACATTTTAAAGTTTGAGAACTGATGATTTAGACCAAAATGCAGGTTTAATTGAATTCTGCAATGATTTCTGTATTAACGATTAAACAGGATTTTTTATAAGGCTCCCTCAATTGTATCACGATATATACGATACCTCTGAGAAGACATATCGTGGAGACATTGTATCGTCTCAACGATAATTATCACCATATCGCCCACCCCTAGCGCACACATGCACGCACGCACACGCACGCACGCACACGCACGCACACGCACGCACGCACACGCGAACGCACACGCATGCACGCAGCGTCTAAATGTCTCTCTCTGGTGTGTCTCGTGTTCTCCAGACGTCCAAACAGACAGAGATCAGTAAACTGCAGGAGGAGGTGACCAAGGTAAAACTAATTTAACTTCATTAACAACAACCTGACCAAATGAACGCCGCTCACACAAACACTGAACATCTTAACCTTCTAGTTTCTCATTTCATATCAAACACTGAACATCTTAGCCTTCTAGTTTCTCATTTCATATCAAACACTGAACATCTTAGCCTTAGTTTCTCATTTCATATCAAACTCTGAACATCTTAGCCTTAGTTTCTCATTTCATATCAAACACTGAACATCTTAACCTTCTAGTTTCTCATTTCATATCAAACACTGAACATCTTAGCCTTCTAGTTTCTCATTTCATATCAAACACTGAACATCTTAGCCTTAGTTTCTCATTTCATATCAAACTCTGAACATCTTAGCCTTAGTTTCTCATTTCATATCAAACACTGAACATCTTAGCCTTCTAGTTTCTCATTTCATATCAAACACTGAACATCTTAGCCTTAGTTTCTCATTTCATATCAAACTCTGAACATCTTAGCCTTAGTTTCTCATTTCATATCAAACACTGAACATCTTAGCCTTAGTTTCTCATTTCATATCAAACACTGAACATCTTAGTCTTAGTTTCTCATTTCATATCAAACACTGAACATCTTAGTCTTAGTTTCTCATTTCATATCAAACTCTGAACATCTTAGTCTTAGTTTCTCATTTCATATCAAACACTGAACATCTTAGCCTTCTAGTTTCTCATTTCATATCAAACTCTGAACATCTTAGCCTTCTAGTTTCTAATTTCATATCAAACACTGAACATCTTAGCCTTAGTTTCTCATTTCATATCAAACACTGAACATCTTAGTCTTAGTTTCTCATTTCATATCAAACACTGAACATCTTAACCTTCTAGTTTCTAATTTCATATCAAACACTGAACATCTTAGCCTTAGTTTCTCATTTCATATCAAACACTGAACATCTTAGTCTTAGTTTCTCATTTCATATCAAACACTGAACATCTTAGACTTCTAGTTTCTCATTTCATATCAAACACTGAACATCTTAGCCTTCTAGTTTCTCATTTCATATCAAACACTGAACATCTTAGCCTTCTAGTTTCTCATTTCATATCAAACACTGAACATCTTAGCCTTAGTTTCTCATTTCATATCAAACACTGAACATCTTAGTCTTCTAGTTTCTCATTTCATATCAAACACTGAACATCTTAGCCTTCTAGTTTCTCATTTCATATCAAACACTGAACATCTTAACCTTCTAGTTTCTCATTTCATATCAAACACTAAACATCTTAACCTTCTAGTTTCTCATTTCATATCAAACACTGAACATCTTAACCTTCTAGTTTCTCATTTCATATCAAACACTGAACATCTTAACCTTCTAGTTTCTCATTTCATATCAAACACTGAACATCTTAGCCTTAGTTTCTCATTTCATAACAAACACTGAACATCTTAGCCTTAGTTTCTCATTTCATAACAAACACTGAACATCTTAGCCTTAGTTTCTCATTTCATAACAAACACTGAACATCTTAGCCTTAGTTTCTCATTTCATAACAAACACTGAACATCTTAACCTTCTAGTTTCTAATTTCATATCAAACACTGAACATCTTAGCCTTAGTTTCTCATTTCATATCAAACACTGAACATCTTAGTCTTAGTTTCTCATTTCATATCAAACACTGAACATCTTAGACTTCTAGTTTCTCATTTCATATCAAACACTGAACATCTTAGCCTTCTAGTTTCTCATTTCATATCAAACACTGAACATCTTAGCCTTCTAGTTTCTCATTTCATATCAAACACTGAACATCTTAGCCTTAGTTTCTCATTTCATATCAAACACTGAACATCTTAGTCTTCTAGTTTCTCATTTCATATCAAACACTGAACATCTTAGCCTTCTAGTTTCTCATTTCATATCAAACACTGAACATCTTAACCTTCTAGTTTCTCATTTCATATCAAACACTGAACATCTTAACCTTCTAGTTTCTCATTTCATATCAAACACTGAACATCTTAACCTTCTAGTTTCTCATTTCATATCAAACACTGAACATCTTAACCTTCTAGTTTCTCATTTCATATCAAACACTGAACATCTTAGCCTTAGTTTCTCATTTCATAACAAACACTGAACATCTTAGCCTTAGTTTCTCATTTCATAACAAACACTGAACATCTTAGCCTTAGTTTCTCATTTCATATCAAACACTGAACATCTTATTCTAGTTTCTCATTTCATAACAAACACTGAACATATTATTCTAGTTTCTCATTTCATAACAAACACTGAACATCTTAGACTTCTAGTTTCTCATTTCATAACAAACACTGAACATCTTATTCTAGTTTCTCATTTCATATCAAACACTGAACATCTTAACCTTCTAGTTTCTCATTTCATATCAAACACTGAACATCTTAACCTTCTAGTTTCTCATTTCATATCAAACACTGAACATCTTAACCTTAGTTTCTCATTTCATATCAAACACTGAACATCTTAGCCTTAGTTTCTCATTTCATAACAAACACTGAACATCTTAACCTTCTAGTTAATCATTTCATAACAAACTGAACATCTTAGCCTTAGTTTCTCATTTCATAACAAACACTGAACATCTTAGCCTTCTAGTTTCTCATTTCATAACAAACACTGAACATCTTATTCTAGTTTCTCATTTCATAACAAACACTGAACATCTTTTTCTAGTTTCTCATTTCATATCAAACACTGAACATCTTAACCTTCTAGTTTCTCATTTCATATCAAACTCTGAACATCTTAACCTTCTAGTTTCTCATTTCATATCAAACACTGAACATCTTAACCTTCTAGTTTCTCATTTCATATCAAACACTGAACATCTTAGCCTTAGTTTCTCATTTCATATCAAACACTGAACATCTTAGCCTTAGTTTCTCATTTCATATCAAACACTGAACATCTTAGCCTTCTAGTTTCTCATTTCATATCAAACACTGAACATCTTAGCCTTCTAGTTTCTCATTTCATATCAAAAGAATAATGACCCAACGAATGCAGGTCATGTCATATCATTGGACATGTTTAGTCATGTCTTTTAATTTATTTTTGTATAAAAGTGAATGCAGGTCATGTCATTGAACATGTTTAGCCTTTTACTTATTACATTTCATATAAAAGGATGTGACCAAGTGAATGCAGGTCACATCATTGAAGGTTTTTATCCATTTCATATGACAGTAGAATTTCATCGTATCACTTGGTTAGATTGACCCACTATTTTTGGAACAGTTTATAGATTTATTTTTTCTTCTTTTCTGAAAGTGGAGACTTTAAACTTTTTGCAAGGACCTTCCCATGCTCTCAAGTCAAAAATTATCTTTGGAAAAAAAAATCTATTGATAAATGAAGTTAACCTTTAACCCTAAATATTTCATTGACCCGGGGTTCCCCAAGGCTCTGGGCTTGGTCCCCTACTTTTTTCCACATTAACTTACAAACAAATAACTACAAATAAACTCAACTTTTTTGAGAGCTGAAAAGGGTAAGTATTATATAAAACTACAATATGTGGAAAAACAAACAAACTAAATTATTAACCAATTATACAATGAACAAGTAAATAAAAGTCCCATTTAAGCCCTTTTCAAACCTTTGTTGAAAATAGGGCTTAAGCTATCAATTAAAATATCTGCCTGCTGGCATTTTGGTAAAAAGTCAGGACACATCAGATGCATTAATTGTGCGTGTGTGTGTGTGTGTGTGTGTGTGTGTGCGCACACGCGTGTGCGTGCGTGTGTGTGTGTGCGTGTGTGTGTGCGTGCGTGCGTGCGCGTGTGTGTGTGTGTGTGTCTCCTCTAGCTGTCAGACAAACTGAAGAGAAAGCAGGAAAGGTGAGTACCTGTCACATGACAGACAAACCAGTATGCAATTGGTCGGTTGGTAGCATGATAAACACTAAAGATACATTTTAAAAGTGAATTATTCTATCAGATATTATATTTATCCATTCTGCTCTGTTCTACAGTTTTCTATCAGATGCTATATGTGTACATAGGTTATAGATTATGACATTTTACCTGACGATTAATTGTCTCAAATAATTGCGATTAACGATGTCGCTGAACACCAGAGCATATGAATAAAAATTACATTTCTGTTTGGCTTTGAAGTTGGGATCGGTACTCGCCCCGATACCGGCCTATTTTGCTGTACTCGTACTCGTCCGATATTGCTCACGGAGTCACGGCAGCGCCAGATACCATTTTGTTTCATAAATATGTTGGTATGAAAAGTCCTAAGACACAGTTTTGTGCGTGTTAGTTCAACTAATGAAGTTTTCACCTTCACTCACTCACTAGGCATGACAACATAATTATTTAAAGCATTTTATTTTGGAGCGCCACACACTATTTAAAGGGGTTATGCCAGCTTAAGGGTTACTGTCACCTTAAGTCATAGTAGTAAACGGTGGGTGACTGTGGGTCACGTGGTCTCTCTGAATACACTTCGAAACTGCACGCGACGTGTGTCTGTGACTAACCTCGCATCATTAGTCGCATCACCAGTCTTTCCACCATCCCCACTAGGGAGGCGACAATAACAACTCTCGGTGATTTAGCGTTTTTTTTTCCTAACACATAAGCATAAACAAACATATGCACATGAACAATGTTGATGTAACAACCACATTTGTCTGGACATATAATTTTAATATCCACAGATTTAGATATAAAATACATTCGTGTAGAGTTACTTCCTTGTTTTTAGTGACTGCTGGGGGTGAGGGGGAGAGTCTGCCCCTCAACCCGAGCAACAGCTTACCAGTACAGTATGTACAGTAAATTAATTTGATTGGTTTATTGCGCATTCCCACAATGACATCATAAAAATATTAACTTGTTTTGATATAATTTCTTAAGGTGACAGTAACCCTTAAGCTGGCATAACCCCTTTAAGCACTTGTACAGAAACGTAACTTAAAGTATCGGTATTCGGTATCGGCAAGTACTCAAATTAAGTACTCATACTTGTACTTGGTCAGCAAAAAAGTGGTATGGGGACATCCCTACTTTGAAGGATAGATATGACAAATGTCCTAAATATGCAAAGGAATATTTAATAACTTTATTCTTTATACATTTATAGTGGAAATAGTCGATCTACAAGCTCACAACGCATCGCGATGCGATGCGTTGTGATCTTCTATTTCCACTACTTTTTGAATCTGTATGATCATTTCTCAACATGGAAACGATTATGACAATTATGAAAAATAATCACGATTACGTCAAATAATCGCGATTAGACGATTATTATGTAATAATTGTGACAGCCCTATCTGTCGTTCTGTTCCACAGTTTTCTGCGTCTCCAGGGCGAGAAGGAGGCTCTCTACAACGACAGCAGGTCAATAATCTGTCCTTTATGTAATGCTGTTCCTCTGATTATGTTTCACTTAAAATCATTAGAGTTGTTTTACATCAAGTCATCAGTGTATAAATAAATGATACTTACTGTAGCCTGCCAGGTTAGTTCAGGCAGTTTACACTGGAGTGCTTAAAGTAGTAGTTCACCCCCAAAATGATTTTTTTTCTTTTTCTATTGATTATTCACGCCATAGAGACTTGAGTTCAATAATAGTTAGTTTGTTACCGTAGTTAGTTTCATTTATTGTCCACAGTGTCGAGATTTGTGTTTTGTCTCGTATACAAACAACATTAAACAACACAACAACAGCAGCAACACACACTTACACAAAACATTTTTAAAGGCAACAAGAAGGACAGCAGTGGCATATGCTGTAAAAGAACAGGCAGATCAACGAGACATGGCATCATTCAATGCCTTAATGGCATTTGGAATTAATGAGTTTTTAAAGATATTACGGCTCCGGTTTTCCTTAGCTCCTCTATAGCGTCTACCAGAGGGAAGTAAATGGAACTCCCTATGGAGTGGGTGAGAGGGGTCATTTATTATCTTGACAACTAATATATATTTAAAAAAAAATGTTTTTTTGTTGCATTCCTCAGACAATCATTTGATTACAATAAATGTAACCCCATTGATACAAAGAATGTTGTCTTAGGAATGCGATGAATACAAAAAACATATTATTGAACTCAAGTCTCCATGGCATTTTAGGGGGGAACTACTCCTTTAACACTCATGTGCAGCTCTGTGTGGAGATGTTGTGTATGTGACGTGTCAAGAAGATGATGATTGGAGATGATACATTGGCGGTTGAATTAACATAGTGCTTGTGTTGTCTGTCTGTCTGTGTGTGTGTGTGTGTGTGTGTGTGTGTGTGTGTGTCTGTGTGTCTGTCTGTCCTGCAGGACTAAGATAGATGAGATCAACCAGAGGAAGGAGGAGGAGGTGAAGTCTCTACACATCCGCATCCAGAAACTACAGTCTGACCTCCTGACAGCCAATCAGGTTAGACCTCATTCACACGACAGCCAATCAGGTTAGACCTCATTCACACGACAGCCAATCAACGTTAGACCTAATTCACACGACAGCCAATCGAATTGGACCCAAGTAACCCTGAAAACCAATCAGTTTAGACCTAATTTACATGATCAGCCAGTACACCAAATTAACATGACATCCAATCAGGATGGACCTCATAAAACATGACAAGGCTTTTTAAGGGTCTGGAGAACCAATTGGTTCCATGTGCTTGTAGATCTGCATTATTTACAGCGTCGCTCACCTTTTTTTTACGAGGGTTATGAAAGGAATAATATCGGCTCTGCATGTTGTTGTTGTTGACAAATAACTCACCTGACAGGATGATTAATCACGGAGACGAGTTCGAGGTGATTTAGTTGTAAATTACGTGGTGTGTTTGTTTGAATGCCAGAAAAGTCGACCTCTTTCAAAGTCGACCCCAAACTCGTTTCCCAACGGGTCTGAGGCCTTTAGCTAGATGCAGAATAGACAAAAATCAAATATTTGCTTCTGGGGGTCCCTGGAACAAAATATTTTGTGATGGGGGTCCGTAGTAGAGGTCTTCACGGGTCCAAAAAAGCGAACCGAAATCGAAAAGTACCGTCAAATTTCGACCGATTCCGACCGGTTCCGAAATAATAATCAACTTACAAAACCAAACCCGAGTAGCCCCGTAACGGTCTTGTCCGATTCCGACCCGTTCCGACTTTCTTTCTTTTTTTACAGACCGAAACCCGTGACATGTTGTCCCGAAATCCTTTTATTTCCGAGGTTCCGAGAGACCCGAACATTAAATCATTATTAAAATCCCCTTTCATGTACCGAGATCCCTAACTCACGGCAGCTGTGCGGCGTGCGCTGTTTAACTGATTGACAGGCAGAAGAAGGCTGCCAAGGAATCTATTATTAACATCGAAACAAATGCAAGAGATAAAGGAATACTTTTAGACTATTTTCTATCAACAGAGGTAAGTCATTTTCGGTTTGTTTGTCATGGTTTAACTTGTAGGCGAGTGCAGGAGAAGCTGCTACGCATCAGTCACGCACACGCATGCATTACGCACCAAGCTCTTTTTTCCCCGCTGTAAATCTGATCTTAGACCAGCATTATCATCTCACAGTTACAGCCATTCTTCATGTCGCTGCCTCGCGGCTAATAACGGACCTGAATCTGATCCTAGGTCAGCCTAAACACAGCACAGCACTCACGTTAAACACAACTCCAGTCCGTTCCGTATCCTGATCATAGCGCAGCTGCAGCGCACGCCAGCGCACACACACACATTGATTGATTGCTTGCTTTATAGTTTGCATAAAAAGCATAAAGTACACACACGTCACACACACAGTACGGGTCCTATCGGTTCCTCTCGGGTTATACACATGATGATTACAGTCCCGTGTCCGAAGTGTTCCGAGGGAAATGCGACCGTTTCCAACCCGGATCCGAGTGATTATGATAAAACACTGACCGAACCCGGTACGGGTCTCTCGGGTCCTCGGGTAATTTCGGGGTCGGGGCCCCCGTGAAGACCTCTAGTCCGTAGCCAAATACATATCATTCTGGGGGTCCTTCACATGACAAAGTTTGAGAAACACTGATGGCCACATAAGTTTTTTTCAGAAAATTGTTATGATTTAGAAGACATTTGTAGAATGTGCCTATCAGTGGTTAAGGACCCCCAAAATGTATTTTTGGCCGTGGACCCCCATCTCAAAATAGTTTGTTCCACGGATGGACCCCTATTGCTAACCTTTTTGTTCCAGGGACCCCCAGAAGCACAGATTTGATTTTAGTCAAATATGTGGCTAATTTTAGCCACAGACCCGTTGGGAAAAGAGTCTGGGTCGACTTTGAAAGAGGTCGACTTATCTGGCTACCGTTTGTTTACCTGGCTGTCATGTTGTGTACAACAGCATTACATTCACTCAGTGCAGCAGGTGCTCTGAGCCGTTGATGAGACATTCAGGGACGTCACTAGGGGGGGAAAGTGGGACTGAGTTACTAGGGCCCAAGGTGAAGGGGCCTTAATTATTGTATATACTCGTTGCCGTGCTGCGAGCTTGTAGATTTTTGAAAAGTCGTGAAAATTTGTGCAAATCTATGTATTTTTTTAAGCGAACATTTGTAACTCAAATTTAGCTTCTGGGGTGTAATATCACGAATAAATCGCTATTATTTTGGTCCCAATAATCGGGACATGAAATTCTCGTATGGTAATGTGATGTCACCCGACGTCAGTGTTGTTTTTGACAGCAAATTTTGATTTAGTTTTAGTCATAGTCTTTTGAATAAAATTTCATTTCGTTTTAGTCATAATTTAGTCACCTGAAAAGTTTTAGTTTTAGTCTAATTTTAGTAGACTAAATATCATAAGATTTTAGGCGACTAAATCTACAGTAGATTTAGTCAACTGAAATGTATTTTGGCAGGCCTCGTAATGACAGATTTTACACTTGGTTGTGTGCTGAAAATAGCAGATCTACAAGCTCACAACACGTCGCAGCGCGACGCGTTGTGAGCTTGTAGATCGGCTATTTTCAGAGAGCAACCAAACATAAAATGACTCTTCTCCACTAGTCCCTCCCTAGCGTTTTAAGGCCCATTCCCACTGGGCCAGATAACAGATAAAAAAATCTCTTTCTCCAGATATTTTTCCATTCAAAGTGGATGGTAGATACAGATGAAAAATCTGTTATCTAGTTTTACTTTGTTGACGAAATTGTCAATATATTTAGTCTTAGTTTTAGTCATCACAGCTTAGTTTCTATTAAGTTTTTATTTCGTTTTCGTCAGTGAAAAAAACTACAAACATTTTTCGTCATAGTTTAGTCGACAAAATCAACGCTGCCCGACGTCAACTCATGACACTGCAGTCACATGTGTGGACAAGACAGCTGGGTCTACAGAGGATTTAAACACAGCTCATTCATTATGTACATCACACTTTAACCACTTAAACCCTACACGTACAGTACATATATATACAGTATGATGTACATGGTTGACCCGGGAGTCCCACAGGGCTCCGCACTAGAGCATGTAGCATTTCCCTCAACCACGAATTCTCTTCGTTAAAAATAGCCCGATCTACAAGCTCTGCTATTTTTTTTTATTTCGTCCGAATGTTCGGCCCCAGAATAGGGACGCTATAGCAGTGGTTCTCAACCTTTTGAGGCTGCGATCCCCAAAATAATCATATTTTAACTGGGGACCCCCACACCCTATACGAGCACTAAGAGTTGAGGCAATACATTTTGTATAACATGATTCTATTGTGAAAAAAAACATGCTCAACGCGAGGCGTTGTGAGCATGTTGATCTGCTATTTTCACAATTTCTGCCTCTCATATTTGAGTAGTTTGGCCAATGTTTAATTTGTCATTTTAGAGGTATTAAAAATAGATATATTCCATAGATTCCATAGAGTTTCATCATTTGACGGCACAATGATCAGTGTATTTTTGGATTCATGTCAATTTGTGTTTTCGGATATTTAACCACTTGAACCGTCAATACTTATTAAAAAGTTGACCTTTCAATCTGTACTTGGTCTGCTCTTTTCCCCCTCTACAGTCTACACCAAAGCTCTTTGCCAAAAAAAAATAGCCGATCTACAAGCTGGAACCCCCAGCTTGTAGATCAGCTATTTTTGGCTAAAGTTCTCATAATAAGGACACAAGGGTTCAAGTGGTTAATATAAAAAAGGAGAAAGAAAGTTCACACACACAGATTTGGAGGACCCCCTGTAACTCTGAGGACCTCCCGGACCCCCTGTTGAAGACCCTTGATATACAGACAGAGTGCTCGTTTTTGTTTTCTACAGTGATGTCATTATTTGCTCCCTCCAGTGTCTCTGGGGCTTGGTAGTATAAACAATACTTTAGAGATGTTAGGATGTCAGATGAAGAGGTTTTTGACCCAAAACACGAGTCATTTTTACCAGCAGATCATTTATTCAGGAAGACAAAAGCATTGTTTTCTTTTATTTGTTTTCATTGTTTAGACTGTAGCTGAGCTGAAGGAACAGATGCAGAGCAAACACACTGAACATGAACTGGAACTGCACACTATGAGAGACCAGGTAACATGCACACACACGCACGCACGCACGCACACGCACACGCACACACACACACACACACACACACACACACACACACACACACACACACACACACACACACACACACAGATAAGAGGGCTGTCACAATTATGACATTTTACATGACGATGAATTGTCACTCAAATAATTATGTTTGTGTCGTTGACAATTACATTTCTGCTTGGCTTTTAGGCTTTGAAGTTGCACATGGCAGATATGACACATAACCTAAATATACACAGCTCACAACGTGTTGTGACGGGTTGTGAGCTTGTAGATCTGCTATTTTCACTATTTTGGAAAATGTTTGAAAATATATGATACAATTTTCAACATGGAAACAATTATGACAAAATAATTGCGATTAGACGATTATTTAATAATTGTGACAGGCCTACACACACACGTGCACGAGCGCACACACGCACACACACACACACACACACACACACACACACACACACACACACACACACACACACACACTCTGTCTCTTAAGAACCAGGTAACAGTCTCATAACGGTGCATGAAGTGATTATAAAAATGTATTTTATAATTGCAGACAGATGGGTTTTGATGTGATTATAAAATGTATTTTTTAATTGCAGACAGATGGGTGTTGATGTGATGTCAGAGAGCAGCAGGACAGGTTAATTACCTGTTAATGAGGAAAAGAGGGGATTAGGAAGTATAGAGAGAGAGAGGAGCTGTCAATCAGGATGGAGGAGAGGATGGGGGGATGAGTTAACCCATTGGAACGCATTATCACTTTAACCATTGTTTTGTGCTTTAACTATTGAAAAATAGCAGATATACCTGCTGCGAGCTTGTATATCTGCTATTTTTGTGAAAATTCATTTTGTGATACTTTGAATATTTTTGACCCCATTTTATACATGTCTTCTAAATCCTTCTTCTAAAACTCAGTGGTTCTCAAATTCTTTCATGTCAAGGACCCCCAAAATGACATGTATTTATTTGGCCGCGGACGCCCATCTCTAAATATGTTGTTCCAGGGACCACCCAGGAGCAGAGATTTGAATTGCTGCTATTTTTCAATAGCTAAAGTGTAAAATAATTCCAGGTCTTAATGGGTTAAATGATGGACGGGTGAAGAGAAGGATGTAGAGGGGAGAGAGAGAGAGAGGGAGAGAGAGAGGGAGGACTAGATGATGGAGAGAAAAGAGAGGAGTGGACAGAGGGATGATTGAAAATAGAAGTGAAGGTATAGGCCTGGAAGAGAGGCATAGGAGAGATAGAGAATGAATACAGAGAACTCAATGAGTTTAATAGCGAGAGAGAGTGAGGATGGATTTTTGACAAAACAAATATCTGTTAATATATGCGAAACCTGCCGCTTTCTCCTATGCTCTCTTCCTTTTTGCTGTTCTATTTCTGTTCTGTTTGACGTTTTTCTTTTACCTCTGTTTCCCCTCCTGGTTTACATTTCCTTTTCATGTTTTACATTTTTGTGCTTCCTTCTTTCTCTTTGTCTCTCTCTCTTAATCTCTTAATGCCTTATTGTTGCTTGTGTGTCTCTCTCTCCTGTGTGTCTGTTTCTCCTATCTCTCTCTCCTGTGTGTCTGTTTCTCTGTGTGTCTCTCTCTCCTGTGTGTGTCGCTCTGTGTCCTGCCTGCGGTGATGATTGACACTGCAGGTAGCCAATCAGAGCGCAGTGAGTCAGGAACAGGTGGACAACATCCTGCAAGAGAACGATGCTTTAAGGACAAACCTAGCAGCTCTAGAACAGGTAACATCATATCTAGAACCCTAACCTAGCAGCTCTAGAACAGGTAACATCATATCTAGAACCCTTATCTAGAACCAGCAGCTCTAGAACAGGTAACATCATATCTAGAACCCTTATCTAGAACCATAACCTAACCTAGCAGCTCTAGAACAGGTAACATCATATCTAGAACCCTTATCTAGAACCATAATATAGCCAGTAACACCATACCTAGAACCTGCAACAAAAGCCCTAACTCAACGGCACTAGAATAAGTTTCACCATAACTAGAACTCTTATCTAGAAGCCTAAAGTAGCAGCATTCGAACGGGTAACCCCATCACTAGAACCCTAACATAGCAGATATATATTTATTACGAACTCAATATGGAACCCTATCTGCAGGAGAACGATGTTCTAAGGACAAACCTGATCGCCCTAGAACAGGTAATGATATCCTGAACGTTGCCTATATATTCCTTAACTAGAATACTAAACCAAAGCTTACACTATGTGTTCTAGAACCTAGAATAGAAACCTCATCTTTATAGAACCTCAAACATAGGCCGGCTCCTCTAGACTTGTCTAGCTGCTCGGAGAACCCTAAAGGAATCCTTGAACCTGTTGGTTATCTGGAGATTACATGAGAGGCATGGAACCACTAGAACCTTCCACTAACCTCACCACATCAGAACCCAAGCACCATGTGAATGTTGTCCATCCAGAACCTTCCACTAACATCACCATATCAGAACCAAGACCAGCAGGAGATAAAAGTGAAGCTGTAGTTGCTTGTGTCTGTGTCACCTTTCATTAAACATCCAAGTCTCTACTGCCTGCTGTCATCTGTCATCTACTGTTCTAGCTCTCTATAAGCATGCATCACTCATCACCTGTACACTGTCATAGATTCTAATGAGCACTGCATCATTGTCATCTACTGTTCTAGCTCTCTATAAGCATGCATCACTCACCACCTGTACACTGTCATAGATTCTAATGAGCACTGCATCATTGTCATCTAGCAGTCTTTAATGTATGCACCGCATTACTTCTCTAACTGTCATCAGTCTATTCTGTATGCACTGCCTCACTCAGGGCAGGGCCCGTGTCCTCAGAAAACATATTTCGTTGAGTGACGGAGTTCTTTTTAGTGCTCATTGGCTCTAGGAAAGCACTCCTCAGCTTATAAAAGATCTTCTCTGTGGACATGGTGGTGCCTTATACTGTCATCCATTCTATATGCACTGTCTCACTTAAATACTGTCATCTATTCTATATGCACTGTCTCACTTAAATACTGTCATCTATTCTATATGCACTGTCTCACTTAAATACTGTCATCTATTCTATATGCACTGTCTCACTTAAATACTTTCATCTATCCTATATGCACTGTCTCACTTAAATACTGTCATCTATTCTATATGCACTGTCTCACTTAAATACTGTCATCTATTCTATATACACTGTCTCACTTAAATACTGTCATCCATTCTATATGCACTGTCTCACTTAAATACTGTCATCCATTCTATATGCACTGTCTCACTTAAATACTGTCATCCATTCTATATGCACTGTCTCACTTAAATACTGTCATCCATTCTATATGCACTGTCTCACTTAAATACTGTCATCCATTCTATATGCACTGTCTCACTTAAATACTGTCATCCATTCTATATGCACTGTCTCACTTAAATACTGTCATCCATTCTATATGCACTGTCTCACTTAAATACTGTCATCTATTCTATATACACTGTCTCACTTAAATACTGTCATCTATTCTATATACACTGTCTCACTTAAATACTGTCATCTATTCTATATACACTGTCTCACTTAAATACTGTCATCTATTCTATATACACTGTCTCACTTAAATAATGTCATCCATTCTATATGCACTGTCTCACTTAAATACTGTCATCTATTCTATATGCACTGTCTCACTTAAATACTGTCATCTATTCTATATACACTGTCTCACTTAAATACTGTCATCTATTCTATATACACTGTCTCACTTAAATACTGTCATCCATTCTATATACACTGTCTCACTTAAATAATGTCATCCATTCTATATGCACTGTCTCACTTAAATACTGTCATCTATTCTATATGCACTGTCTCACTTAAATACTGTCATCTATTCTATATACACTGTCTCACTTAAATACTGTCATCTATTCTATATACACTGTCTCACTTAAATACTGTCATCTATTCTATATACACTGTCTCACTTAAATACTGTCATCTATTCTATATACACTGTCTCACTTAAATACTGTCATCTATTCTATATGCACTGTCTCACTTAAATACTGTCATCCATTCTATATGCACTGTCTCACTTAAATACTGTCATCCATTCTATATGCACTGTCTCACTTAACTCTCAAATACCTGGAACGCGCCCGAGTCGCGTTAGATTTTAACCACTTTAACCATTATTTTATGCTTTAACTATTGAAAAATAGCAGATATACAAGCTCACAGCGCGGCACCGAGTGCCGCGCTGCGAGCTTGTAGATCTGCTATTTTTGAAAAATCGTGAAAATGCGTGCAAGTCTTTGAATATCTTTGACCCGATCTTTGACCCGACTTCTAAATCCTTCCTCTAAATCAGTGGTTCTCAAACTTTTTCATGTCAAGGACCCCCAAAATTACATTTCATGGCCTCGGACCCCCATCTCAAAATATGTTGTTCCAGGGACCCCCCAGATGCAAATATTTGAGTTACAAATGTTCGCTTTTAAAAAGATATATTCAAAACATCCCAAAAAAAAGAATTACGATTTTTCAAAAATAGCAGATATACAAGCTCACAGCGCGGCACTCGGTGCCGCGCTGTGAGCTTGTATATCTGCTATTTTTCACTGGTTAAAGCAGTCAATAATTCTAGGCCTAAATGGGTTAAATACTGTCATCCATTCTTATCCATCATGTTGTTTAACCAACCCAATGCCATGCACTGCCATCACCAAACTATCATCCGACTGTGTGAGCATTGTGGACAGCGTTTGTTGATTGTGTGATGGTTGTGTGTACGCGTGCACGTGCGTGTGTGTGTAGATCCAGACGGTGAAGACTCAGGAGCTGAACCTGCTCAGAGAGCAGCAGGCCTCTCTGTCTCTAGAGCTCACACAGAGACGGACGGAGCAGGAGAGTCTGCTGGCCCAGAAAGATGACCTCAGCTCACAGCTACAGGTACGCACACGAGCATGCACGCACAGTTTAACTTGATCATGTCGAGGTCCCCCAAATGAATTTGTACTTGGCTGTGAACCCACATCTGAAAGTATTTTGGACCCCCATATAAGATTTTTGAGGTTGTAGATCGGCTATTTTCAAATATCCTGTGTGTAGGCTGGAGTGGTTAAACTGAACTACTGGAGCACTGGTTAAATGTCTGAAAATACTCATTAACATGAATCCAACATATTAATAGAAAGGATAATGTGTAACCAAACAAAAAAACATGCTTTTACACAACACTGGCGTGGGTGCTGTCAAGTGAAGCCATCTATGAATTGACTATGAGAGAGTTACAGCACACTATGCTGTAGGGCAGGGGTGGGCAACTTTGATGATGGCGAGGGCCACTATATTTCCACCTTCACTCCAGAGGGCCACTATATTTCCACCTTCACTCCAGAGGGCCACTATATTTCCACCTTCACTCCAGAGGGCCACTATATTTCCACCTTCACTCCAGAGGGCCACTATATTTCCACCTTCACTCCAGAGGGCCACTATATTTCCACCTTCACTCCAGAGGGCCACTATATCTCCACCTTCACTCCAGAGGGCCACTATATTTCCACCTTCACTCCAGAGGGCCACTATATTTCCACCTTCACTCCAGAGGACCACTATATTTCCACCTTCACTCCAGAGGGCCACTCTATCTCCACCTTCACTCCAGAGGGCCACTATATTTCCACCTTCACTCCAGAGGGCCACTATATCTCCACCTTCACTCCAGAGGGCCACTATATTTCCACCTTCACTCCAGAGGACCACTATATCTCCACCTTCACTCCAGAGGGCCACTATATTTCCACCTTCACTCCAGAGGGCCACTATATCTCCACCTTCACTCCAGAGGGCCACTATATCTCCACCTTCACTCCAGAGGGCCACTATATTTCCACCTTCACTCCAGAGGACCACTATATTTCCACCTTCACTCCAGAGGGCCACATTGCATATTGCTATGTCCTACTTTGTCATTCTAGTATCTCATACAAAAGCAGCAAAAATAGCAGATCTACAAGCTCAAAACGCATCGCGCTGCAATGCGTTTTGAGCTTGTAGATCGGCTATTTTTTGCTTCTTTTGAATTGGAATCCTGAATTTTTATTTTTTTAAATGGAATCCTCAAATGTAACATTTTGATTTAATTTCAATTTAGTTATATACTCACGTTAACTTTATGAACCTAAATACAAAAACAATGGACATATAAAAAAAAATACATTTTAATATACTAGTCATTAAGCTAATATAGACTGACGGAATTAAAGCAGGTCATGTTTGGAATTATAACAGCTGAAATCAATAATATATCAGTATTCCGGTATTAACCTGTGGGCCGCATGAAGTGAAGGTGGGGCCCGCATGTGGCCCCCGGGCCACCAGTTGCCCATGTATGCTGTAGGGGAACCTGCTTCATCTCGCAAATAGCCGCAACTCCTTGCAACAAAGTGGTTTTAAAGCCCGTCCACACCAATGCAACTCCTTGCAACTGTCATTGTTGTGACAGTGGACTGGTTGCAAGTAGTTGCATGTTGCAAGGAGTTGCATTAGTGTGGAATGGCTTCCAGCTGCAGGGTTCTTGACCTGAACAACACTGAAGAGCACAGAGCATAGACCATGATAGACCATGCACAACAGATCCTTTACCAACATCACTCGTCTGTCTGTGTGTCTGCAGGAGTCTAGCTTCGCTAACAGGAAGCTGCTGGAGCAGCTGACCGAGGAAGGAATGGAGAAGGACCGACTGCTGAGAGAACTGGACGACGCTAAGAAGGTAGACGCCACGCACGCACGCACGCACGCACGCACGCACGCACGCACGCACGCACGCACACTTAAATTATTAATTGCTGTCCACATTCGGCACATGACAGTCAAAGATGCTGATGTAACATTCTTTGCATCAACGGCTGTGTGTTTAAAGGAGCATTAACATGCTCATACCTGTGGTCAGCAGCCTTCATACATGTACTAACGCAACGCACGCACGCACTTAACTTCTTCTCCTATGTAGACAAGACATATATGTCTTTTGAGCTTGTAGAACTGTTACTTTTGAAGGACTTTTTGAAGGATTCTTCTTTTGTTTTTCCGCTTCTGTTATTATGAGTGTTCTTCAGTACTGTAGAACCACCTGGTATGGATGTTATTATGAGTGTTCTTCAGTACTGTAGAACCACCTGGTATGGATGCTTGTCTGCAGCCCTAAAGTCACAACTGCTGCAACAACTGAACATTTGTTCAAAGATAGTTGGACAACCACTTCAGAGGCTATACACATCCACGTATGATAACAGTATTCTAAGGTTGGCGAAGAATATCCCCTCAAACACTAGCCATGTGTCGTATGGAGACTATAGTTCGCTGCCTTCAGGAAGGAGATACGGTGTTCCAGCGTACAATAAGGTCAGACTGAAGAGGTCCACTTTAAAAGATGGGATGATAATCTTTATTATCGTTTATCGTGATAAAAAATGCTCACAATAATCGTATTGTGGAGATTTACATTTATCGTGAAATTATCCTCCGTCATGCACTGGGATCAATTCACCTTTTATTTGCCGAGCTGCATATCTGGTATTTAAACCCTCTATAATTCATAACACAGATCTGGAAATAACGCATCAAGTCTTTTTTCCCACTCTCTACCAAATCTCTTTGTCAAAAATAGCTGATCTAAAAGCAAATTTCAGTGTGAACTGACAATTAAGTTGTTGGTCATAAAACTCTTGTACATTGTTCAAATTATGTATATTTTAACTTTTGGTGTTTTTTTTGTAAATCAATGTCCTACTTGATCATACTACAGTGTCACACAAAAGTATAGATAGCAGCAGATATACAAGCTAGCTTGTAGATCTGCTGCTTTTGCTGTGTTTGAATTTGAATCCTGGAAAGTAATGAGAACCTATAAAGTAAGCTGCTTTAGAAGTGAGTCCTGACTCAAGCTATCATGGAGCCATCATTACCTTGTGTGAACAGTAGGGGGCACCACAACATAGACCAGGCTGAACAATAATACTCCACCACTTTTCAACCTATCTTCATATAATAGGTCCTCACTAATGTTCATGATAAAATATCAAAAAATAATTCTACTCAGTTTGGGTCTCATAGGAGAGCTGTGGGTGGGTCAAATCCTTCTACCGGTGACATCATCAATGGGAAATGCAAGCTAATAGAAACTGCAGGCTTTCTATTCCTGAAAAAGTTGCAATGTTAAAGTGGAAGCCATTGTTCTCGTGATAATACATTTTTTTTTTTTTTTTTTTTTCAAAAATATTATTTAGTTTTTTTTGTCAAACGATGATGTCACCGGTAGAAGGATTTGACAGCTCTCCTATGAGACACAGACTGAAAAAAATGTGCTATTTTATTATGAACATTAGTGAGGACCTATTATATGAAGACAGGTTGAAAAGTGGTGAACTACTCCTTTAACTTCACAAGATCCAGAAGAATGTCAGGAGATAAAACACTTATTTCATTCGCAATGAAATGAATGTCAACACGGTTGGAACCTTGTGTGAATCATTATTTATGTGAAATGAAATGATTTTCATCAATGTGTCATATCTGTGAATAAACAGAACAAACACTGATGTTTTCCCTTTGTTCCCACACATTATATTAGTGTGTCACACGAAAGAAGCTCACGCCGCCATGCATTGACAGATTGTAGATCAGCTATTGTTTATTTATAATTTGTTTTTATTGGGAAAAGTGTAAAACGATTAAATATGTTCAAACCTGTTTTTTTTCAGGATTCATATTCAAAAGTATCAAAAGTAGCAGATCTACAAGCTCAAAACGCGTTGTTTTGCAGACGTGTAAATATTAATATAACATAAAATGTGTGTGTGTGTGTGTGTGTGTGTGTGTGCCTGTGTGTGCCTGTGTGTGTGTGTGTGTGTGTGTGTGTGTGTGTGTGTGTGTGTGTGTGTGTGTGTGTGTGTGTGTGTGTGTGTGTGTGTGTGTGTGTGTGTGTGTTGCAGACGGCAGAGAAACGTAAGATGATGCTGGATGAGCTGGCCATCCAGCTGAGCCAGGAGAAGTCTGACCACAAGGAGGCGCTGTCTGACCTCAAACTGCAGCACGAGAAGGAGGTAGGAGTATAACACTGACACCTCCTTAGAAGGAGATAAGACACTGAGACCTCCTCCTGAAATTCCCAGAAATATTTTGAAAGTAGAAAAAAAAAATCTTTTTCCAGTACTGGAAAAGATGTGGAATTGATCAAGGGTCCTGGAAGGTCCTTGAAAGATATTTGTCTATGAATTGTTTTGGGCTATTGATTCTCCAGAAGGGTATAACATTACACAAAAATGTAACACAAGTAGTTTTTCACCGAACGAGCTGTGTTATTGCTGCCTAATGTGTGTGGCCAAAAAAAAAAAAAAACAATCTCACAAAGTGCTTCAGCATGACGCGTATTTAGCTTGTAGATCTGTTCCTTTGTCACGTGACGTGACACCAACCTGTGCAGGGCAACCTAACTGTTCGGAGCAACACGCGGATCGTCAGTGATGGCAGCGTAAAGGGGGTTCCACACTACGCGCGGTCACCGCCTCCTAGCAATTCATTTTCAATGGGAGGCGGGCGGCTATTTTGACCGCGCAGCGAAGTTTTGGGGTGGCGAGGAGAGCGGGCGCGGTCCTGTGAAATCCCCCGCGAGCGTGCTCGTTTGTGCATGCGTACGCGGGCGGTGAGAGATGGATTGTGCTCATCTTTGTGAAATACCGTGCGGCATTTACTCACTGAGCGAGTGTGTTTGTGTCTCACCGCGGAGCGGCCACCGCTGATCCTAGCGGCAGCCCCGACGGAAACCGCCTGTAGTGTGGAGGGCACCTAAGCAATTTAACTCCTACGTTATTGCGACCGTAGGTCGCATTTACTACCAAAACCTCCACCGGCTGTCCGTCCGTCCGTCCGTCCGTCCGTCCGTCCGTCCGTCAGTGAGTCACACGTCACACTTGTGCTCTGCTCATATCTCCACAACCGTTGCCCCCATCCATGCCACATTTTGCACACACACTCCTTACCTGCCAAACTACAACCTCCAAGGACCCCCGGAGCTACAGGGACCCCCAGGTCCCTGGGGGACCCCCAGGTGTAAAAAAATGTCCCTCCGTGAGTCACACGTCACACGTCACACTTTTGCCCTGCTCATATCTCCACAACCGTTGCCCCCATCCATGCCACATTTTGCACACACACTCCTTACCTGCCAAACTACAACCTCCAAGGACCCCCGGAGCTACAGGGACCCCCAGGTCCCTGGGGGACCCCCAGATGTAAAAAATGACCAAATGTGCAAAAATGACCAAATGACCACCCCAACGGGGCTGCTCACGGGGAATTCCCGGGGACCACCGACTCCTGGTGCTCCAGAACGGATGCAAAAGTGGTGGCGCCCCCAGTGGAGGACCCCCTACACTGCAGCTCACATAAAATGCCGTAACTCCGGCTAGGAGCGACCGGGAGAGCCGGGGCCGGTACCTATTCGTCCGCCTCGGCGGCGCGGAGACCCCACCCCTCATTTCTCACATGGCCCTCTTCTAGCGCCACCATGAGGCCGATTCTTGCAAAACACATTTTTGGACACTGCTCCTAAAATTTTTGCCCTAAATTCACGCAAATCGGTACACAGTATGTCTACACTCATCCCATCAACAAGAATCTGTCCCATATAGCGCCACCTTCAGGCCGATTTTTAAAAACAATTTTTTTGGACACTGCTCCTACAGATTTTGCCCTAAAATCACGAAAATCACTACACAGTATGTCTACACTCATGTCATCAACATGGATCAGGAAGATTTTGGAAAAACACATTTTTGCCCTATTTGTGGAGATTAGGGAGTCTTACTGGTGATATATGGGTTGAACCAGTACCCACTGTGTCCTAGGATAGGTGGTGTAGAAAAGAATATGGCATGACATTTGAATGGAATTATACCATAATACCATTCTATGCTTGGGCATTGCACAACATACCGTAGGAGTAATTGACTTGTTATTGCGCTGAATGATTGTTATATAGAGCAACAAAGTCATGGAAGTAATTTCTCTATGGAGAATAACATTGAGTCATCTTAAAATCGTCTCATATAAGCATTGTGGTCCAAAAATAAACCAACAGTGTCCTCGATATTGTCGGGGAGATGTCTCTGTATGGTTTATGATAGTCAGTCACTCATATTTGAAACAGTCTGTTTCTAGCGAAAATGTAACTCATTCGCCGACAGTAACATTTGCGTTTTCTCACCGTCAGTTGATTCTTCATATCCATATAAGTCAAACCGCTGAAATCATTTGTTTATGTTTGGAACTCAGTTCTTATATGACGTGATATGGAAAAAGTCTATGGGAATTCAGAATGGGGGGGAAAAAACGCGAACCAGGTAGGATGTGTAAATTACGTCGAACTTCACTGCTCTTCTGGAAAGGTTTTGGAAAGGTTTTGGAAAGGTTTTGGAAATTCATTGGTAAAAATGTGTGGGGACCCTGGAGGTAGGATGGTTCAATAGAACACAAGGAGGCATTCGTCACAGTTGAGCAGAAACCTTGTATCTCCAAAGTTTCAAATTAGTATGTTTTTTTCCACGAAGTAAAGCCCTGCTTCATCATACAAGGCCGTCACACAGGCGCTGTGTGCTTGTAGATCGTCTGTTTTCACTAGTTTAGCCCATTTTTTTTTAAATGATAAAAACAAACGGTTTTGGACATACAAGGTTTCCACCTGACAACGACGCATTACTCAGACGAGGTGTCTCACAAGGTGCCTCCAAGCCAAGACCTTGACTGTGTACTGAGACGACCCCCTGAACCCTGGGTAATTACATTTTATTGATTATTGATCTGTCCTCTCTCTCTCCCTCTCTCCCTCTCTCTCTCTCTCTCTCTCCCTCTCTCCCTCTCTCCCTCTCTCTCTCTCTCTCTCCCTCTCTCCCTCTCTCTCTCTCTCTCTCTCTCTCTCTCTCCCCCCCCCCCCCCCCCCCTAGGTGCTAGGAGTGAGGGCTCGCTATGAGAAGGAGTTGAGGGGACTCCATGAGGAGAAGAACAGAACTGAAGAGGAGATGAGACAGCAGCTGAAAGATGAGAAGGTAACGAGAAACATTATGAGCTCACTGACTAGGGCTGGGACCATACGAAAATGTCATATCTCGATCGTTGTGACAAAAGAAATCACGATATACAATATTATCGCGATAATCAAAATCCATTATCCCGGGGTGGAACATCTGCCAAAAAATAGCCGAACTACAAGCTCACAACGCGTCACGTTGTGAGCTTGTAGATGGGCTATTTTTTGGCAAAGACATTTGATAGAGAGTGAAAAAAAGATTGTATCAAGTACGTATATTATAAGTACTTTTTTACCAATAGAGGGTTTAAATGGTACCGGACATGCAGCTCGGCAAATAAAAGGTGAATTGATCCCAGTGCATGACGGAGGACGATTTCGCGATAAACGATAATATCGCTTAATGTCCCATCCCTAAAACTGATTATTTTATATGACCATAGATACTTTGTCTTCAACTGACTGATTATTTTATAGATGGCACACAGTCCTTCCACTACAGCTGGAAATGAAACACTCAACCTTGATTATTCTGTAAAGTTCTAACTTGTTTTTTGCTAAAGCAGGAGGAGGTTCGCACTTGGACTTGACGGTTTTCATTTAGTTACAACTTAGGCGTTTATAGAATCAGCCTCGGGTCTTAATGTGTGCGCGTGTGCGTGCGTGCGTGCGTGCGTGCGTGCGTGCGTGCGTGCGTGCGTGCGTGCGTGCGTGCGTGCGTGCGTGCGTGCGTGCGTGCGTGTGCGCGTGCGCGTGCGCGTGTGTGTGTGTGTGCAGGCTCGGTGTAAGGACCTAGAGTATCTCCAGCACAACGTGGAGGAGCTCCAGCTTCAGGTTCATCAGCTGGAGGAGACCAAGGGCTGGTTTGAACGACGACTCAAAGAGACTGAGGTAGGAAGGATAGAGGGGAGGGGGGGGGACTCTGCATAGATACTGTATACGGTTGTGCTCAAAACCGTATACAGTACGTCCCCTGCAAATATGGTTTGTTGGCTGAATTCACAAACTGACAACTGAATGAAATAAATAAATAAGCCAAGAACAATCTAAATAGCTCAACCGTAACATTTGTTGTGTTTTTTTTTCCAAATTCAATGCTAAATGCCACTTTCAACGCCACTTTCAATTATTCAACTCTCAATTATACCTGAAAACATCTGTAATCAACCGCAATCGACTAATCAAGGGCTTAAATAGCATCAGATGTGCAATCTGGCCTGATTAGAAGTTGGTTGACTTGTTGACTGTGATTAGAGCAGTTAGAAACATGGCTAAATCTATGGAATGGTCAGAAAAGTTCAGAGAAGAGATTATTATAGACACTGATTGTTCCAAAAAGTACCGTTTTGAGCATAGCTGACAAGTTCTATAAGTCAAAGGAACAGTGGTTACACTAATGAACAAATCTGTCAGAGGGGGTTGAATAATTTCAAGCACAACTGTATAAAGCTAGATGCCTCATTCGCCGCTGTAGTTCATTGGAGAGACCTGTAAAAAAGGACTGGCGGAAGTGCAAACTTGCTGAAGGCACGCTGCCACTCAAAAGTGCCTACTGGCCAATCGCAGCGTGTCTTTTCCGGGACTTAAATTCAATTCAACAGAGCTTTATTGGTATGAGGAGACAAACGTTTACTTTGCCAAAGCAGGTGCCTCTGGGAAAGAGGGAGTCCTGCCTCTGATTGGCCTACTGAACTTCCCCTACTGTGACACACGCGGAAGTGTGCCTCAGAATTCCAGAAGCTTTCTTCAAAAAATGCTTTTTTACCAACGCCCCCCAAAGTCTAGTAAAACAGGACTGGTGGAAGTGCGTAAGTGCAGAACTGTGGAAGGCACTCTGCTGCCCCCTGCAGTGGGAAAGAGGGAGTCCCACATCTGATTGGCCTACCGAGCGTCTCATTCTGTGACGCACAAGGAAGCGTCCTTCAGAATTCAGGAAGCTTGCCAGTCCTCTTTTACCAACACCCCAGAGCGGAGGAGGAGGCGTCTACCTTTTTTATATCTGTGGTTATCAGCACATGATGAAATTGGTTACGTTCATGGGATTGGTCAGAGAAAGGAAGAGGGAGGCAGCAACAACGTTTTCACGTCTACATCACACTCATAGGTAATACTGAACTGTGTGTGTGTGTGTGTGTGTGTGTGTGTGTGTGTGTGTGTGTGTGTGTGTGTGTGTGTGTGTGTGTGTGTGTGTGTGTGTGTGTGTGTGTGTGTGTGTGTGTGTGTGTGTGTGTGTGTGTGTGTGTGTGTGTGTGTGAACAGGAGAACATTGAGAAGAACTCTTTGGAACATCAAGATGAGGTGAAGGCACTACAGAAGGAACACTCACACAGCATAGAGGTACGTACACACACACACACACACACACACACACACACACACACACACACACACACACACGGTAGATGTTGATATGAAAAACAAGATCTTCTTGTCAGAAGAAGAGATAATATACATCCAAATGTCTCAAAATTCCAGGTCTTATGTAGTTGAGATGAAAATATAAATTGGTTATTATAATGTGAGGAATGAAGAGATATAGAAACATGACTTTGAATGATTTATTCCCTGTGGAGCATTAAAACTAAAGACATAATCCTACTGTAGGTGATAGATACTGTATATACAGCAATAGTTTTGATGATTTACATTATTCCCTGTGCAAATGTTCAATTCTTGTTTCCAAAGACCACTGGTTAAATGGAACATAAAAAGGTTACATAACTATTCATATCGCAGGTGTTTTTAATAATTGCTGATGTATTAAATTCAATGTATTCTGTTTTCCAACATCAAAGAGTCTAGAATGTACTTTATAATAAGACTAATATCTAATATCTCTCAGGAGAAGCAGTCAGAGATGGAGGGATTGAGAGAACAGTTGGTGGAGGTACAGAAACAGAGGGATGAGAACGGAGAATCCATCGACAAACTCAAACAGGTAATGCACGCGCACGCACGCACGCACGCACGCATGCACGCACGCACGCAGGCACGCAGGCACACACACACACACACACACACACACACACACACACACACACACACACACAGGTGATGTAATAAACATTATAGTGGAATGTGAATGAGAAACCTCTCTCTCTCTCTCTCTCTCTCTCTCTCTCTCTCTCTCTCTCTCTCTCTAGGAGATAAAGGATACAGTTGATGGACAGAGGATTCTGGAGAAGAAAGGGAGTGCAGCAGTGAGTAACATCTTCTCCTCTCCTCTCCTCTCCTCTCCTCTCCTCTCCTCTCCTCTCCTCTCCTCTCCTCTCCTCTCCTCTCCTCTCCCCTCCCCTCCCCTCCTCTCCTCTCCTCCATAAATAGACCACTCAAAGGCTAAGGTTACAGCAGTCTTCTCAAACGACTTGTGGAATCAGAATTGAATCATCAGATCTTCTCAGAATCCGCTTATCGGACGGTGTTCGATGTTCACACGAGAGGGCTCGGTGCATCGTTCTCATAATCTCACCTACAGTACCACAGAATAGAACTATCTAAAAGATGTCCAATCCATCAGAGGAGAGAAAAAAAGTAGAACATATATTAGCAAGGTATAATAAAGTAAATATATAAGTGTAGGTAAGTGTAGGTAAAACAAATCACACCCGGTGTGAAGTGTTTTTTTTTTTAACATCATGGTTATTTGGTTAAAATCTAAATGGACACAGATGCTTTCTGAGTCTACATGAGTTCGGTGGTCAGATGGGTGTACTTCATTAGACCCCCTGGTGTGGTTGTTATGAGCAATTATGTATTCCCTTTGTATTTGGGGTTTCTTCCCGGAGGCTGCCACCTTGTGGGTCAAAAGTGCCGATCCAAAAACACGGATATATATAATCATCCCCTCCCCTTTTACCCTTCACCCAACACTGTGGGTGTGGCTAACTTCAGCTGCGTCACCACCCACCATGACACCCAGGCATACTTAATGAACTGGTGGGTGTGGCCACATAAAAACATAATTTTAACTCTTTCTGTACACTTTTTTTTTTGAAGAACAATCTTTCTTCTAGTATAATCATAATACCTGATAATCATGTTTTAGGGTGGGAAGAAATCATGGCACTTCATCTTTAAGAGATGTTGAAGTGGGCCCTGGTCCAGAAGAGGTTGAGGACCAGTACATCTCCAGTGGAATCCAGTGCAGGACTGGTATGAGGTTCACATGTTGAGTGAGAGAGTGGTGCAACCTGATCCCCATGTGAGAAGAAGCCCTTAGTGAGCGTTGGTGCTTCTCATGGTTGTAGAGACGGTCCAGTCACTTCCAGCGGGGTTAGTTACTTCACACAGCTTGTGGCCAGAGTTTATTTAATCAAGGAAGATCATTGAGTACCCCTGGGTACAACACTAGAAAGATCATTGAGTACCCCTGGGTACAACACTAGAAAGAAGATCATTGAGTACCCCTGGGTACAACACTAGAAAGAAGATCATTGAGTACCCCTGGGTACAACACTAGAAAGATCATTGAGTACCCCTGGGTACAACACTAGAAAGGAAGATCATTGAGTACCCCTGGGTACAACACTAGAAAGGAAGATCATTGAGTACCCCTGGGTACAACACTAGAAAGGAAGATCATTGAGTACCCCTGGGTACAACACTAGAAAGGAAGATCATTGAGTACCCCTGGGTACAACACTAGAAAGGAAGATCATTGAGTACCCCTGGGTACAACACTAGAAAGGAAGATCATTGAGTACCCCTGGGTACAACACTAGAAAGGAAGATCATTGAGTACCCCTGGGTACAACACTAGAAAGATCATTGAGTACCCCTGGGTACAACACTAGAAAGGAAGATCATTGAGTACCCCTGGGTACAACACTAGAAAGGAAGATCATTGAGTACCCCTGGGTACAACACTAGAAAGGAAGATCATTGAGTACCCCTGGGTACAACACTAGAAAGGAAGATCATTGAGTACCCCTGGGTACAACACTAGAAAGGAAGATCATTGAGTACCCCTGGGTACAACACTAGAAAGGAAGATCATTGAGTACCCCTGGGTACAACACTAGAAAGGAAGATCATTGAGTACCCCTGGGTACAACACTAGAAAGATCATTGAGTATCCCTGGGTACAACACTAGAAAGGAAGATCATTGAGTACCCCTGGGTACAACACTAGAAAGGAAGATCATTGAGTACCCCTGGGTACAACACTAGAAAGGAAGATCATTGAGTACCCCTGGGTACAACACTAGAAAGGAAGATCATTGAGTACCCCTGGGTACAACACTAGAAAGGAAGATCATTGAGTACCCCTGGGTACAACACTAGAAAGGAAGATCATTGAGTACCCCTGGGTACAACACTAGAAAGGAAGATCATTGAGTACCCCTGGGTACAACACTAGAAAGGAACATCATTGAGTACCCCTGGGTACAACACTAGAAAGGAAGATCATTGAGTACCCCTGGGTACAACACTAGAAAGGAAGATCATTGAGTACCCCTGGGTACAACACTAGAAAGGAAGATCATTGAGTACCCCTGGGTACAACACTAGAAAGGAACATCATTGAGTACCCCTGGGTACAACACTAGAAAGAAGATCATTGAGTACCCCTGGGTACAACACTAGAAAGAAGATCATTGAGTACCCCTGGGTACAACACTAGAAAGGAACATCATTGAGTACCCCTGGGTACAACACTAGAAAGAAGATCATTGAGTACCCCTGGGTACAACACTAGAAAGGAAGATCATTGAGTACCCCTGGGTACAACACTAGAAAGGAACATCATTGAGTACCCCTGGGTACAACACTAGAAAGAAGATCATTGAGTACCCCTGGGTACAACACTAGAAAGGAAGATCATTGAGTACCCCTGGGTACAACACTAGAAAGGAAGATCATTGAGTACCCCTGGGTACAACACTAGAAAGGAAGATCATTGAGTACCCCTGGGTACAACACTAGAAAGGAAGATCATTGAGTACCCCTGGGTACAACACTAGATCATTGAGTACCCCTGGGTACAACACTAGATCATTGAGTACCCCTGGGTACAACACTAGATCATTGAGTACCCCTGGGTACAACACTAGATCATTGAGTACCCCTGGGTACAACACTAGATCATTGAGTACCCCTGGGTACAACACTAGATCATTGAGTACCCCTGGGTACAACACTAGATCATTGAGTACCCCTGGGTACAACACTAGATCATTGAGTACCCCTGGGTACAACACTAGATCATTGAGTACCCCTGGGTACAACACTAGATCATTGAGTACCCCTGGGTACAACACTAGATCATTGAGTACCCCTGGGTACAACACTAGACCATTGAGTACCCCTGGGTACAACACTAGATCATTGAGTACCCCTGGGTACAACACTAGATCATTGAGTACCCCTGGGTACAACACTAGATCATTGAGTACCCCTGGGTACAACACTAGATCATTGAGTACCCCTGGGTACAACACTAGATCATTGAGTACCCCTGGGTACAACACTAGATCATTGAGTACCCCTGGGTACAACACTAGATCATTGAGTACCCCTGGGTACAACACTAGATCATTGAGTACCCCTGGGTACAACACTAGATCATTGAGTACCCCTGGGTACAACACTAGATCATTGAGTACCCCTGGGTACAACACTAGATCATTGAGTACCCCTGGGTACAACACTAGAAAGGTGCAATTGGAAATTGCAAGTGTGGTTGGTTTCTGACGTGACTTTATTGTCTAGAATAAGGTTTCCCGTAGACTGCACTCTGTTGAGGTGCCAACTTGCGTCTTGTGCACTTGTGTCCATGTATGGTCTGCTTGTGCACCAGCAGAGTGCACCATGTTACTTATAACAAGGCGGTCACGGCGGATACAAAATCACTGAACACAGTACTTGCGCGCTCTGCTGGCGCAAGTCCAATATAATTAACAATATTAACTCATTTACTATTTTTTAAACATCGACTGAAGGGGTTAACTGTCGTGTCGTCCTTACCATTTTAACGTGGGGACGTGCGTGCACATCGCGCACCATCTGTGCACGGATCATGTTCCATGCGTGTGTAGAGCCCATCACAGCTTTTAAATCCAAAAATCCGCTTGATAAAAGACCTTTCCATCGCTGAGCTCCTTCTCCTACTGTTTACACGGAAGCTAACGGTAGTTGTGCAATAGTCCTGCCCCAGACCGGGTACGGAAACGGATCCGACCGGATACGGAAGTGACCGACCGGAAGCACTTCTGGTCGGGCGATTAGGCATTTTTATCGATAAAACAGCGATTTGACTTTTTAATGTTTTATAGCGATTAAAGCATAATTAATCTCTCTGGATTTTCGGGACTGGCAGAGAGGAACATAGGGATTTTAACGGGACTATCGGGAGGGGCGGTAAATGAGTTAAAAAAAGAAAACATCATAATGCAGAGGCATACAGGCAGGGGTTTACACTAAAGTCTCAGAGGCACTTGCCCGTCGGGCAAGTACAGGTCATGTTCTACTTGCCCAAAGGGTCATGCCCACTTGCCCCTAAGGTAAATCGTCCATTGTAAGATGATAGGTAAAATGTTAATTGTTGCGCCCCCTCTCAAAACCAGCACTTGCCCGGTTCGGGCAACCTGAAAGCAAACTCCACCTGCCCGAAGGTTTTATTTACCTGCCAGGGGTAGGTGGGCAACCCTTAGTGTCAAGTCAACCCCTCAACCCCGGGCTACACAAAGCAGGTGCTGTCCTTGTGTAATACAACCTCCAGTAGTAAACGTCTATAGAGACCATTCCGTCCTGGTTTGTTCCATGTGTCTGGAGGCATCACAGATGAACACAGTCTTGTCCTTGTTCACTGTTCATTCCTGGAGTGACGAGTGTAATATGTGTCTGTGAGCGTGTTTGATATCCCGTAGTTTTTGGGTCTAAAATGAAGCTTTGCCACACAGGGCTTTATGAATAAATAAAACACAATGTTTTTTCTACAAATGCATGTCGAGAGCAGGCCAGTCCATTGTTTCGTATACAATACAGTGATGAGTGTGAAAGCCATCTTCTGTAATGAAACGTAAAGCACTGTTGTGATCATCCTACACAATATGTACTGCATCCCATGATGAATGCTGTTCAGACAGTATTCCTCCATATTGTGGTTCCTGTCTAAATAAATAACAGAGTTCTCCGGTGGTGCAGTGGTAAAGTATCAGCCCACCACCTCAGAGTCCTGGGGTTTGAATCCACCGCGGTGCATCCGGCTCTGTCCAGTGTCTATACCAACACAATTAGCCCGTATTCGGTAGAGCGAAGCCGGGCAGGGAGGGAGGAGGGTGATATTGATCATTGCACGTTCTCCCACAGGGGTCTCCTCACAGTGGGACGTGTATCGAGGGCCTCCCTAGGGAGACGCTCGCGAGGCATCCGTAATAGATGCCCGAACCACCTGAAGGCCCTCTTACATCTATCAACTTTGAAAAGATTTCTCAGTCGTAATAAAGTTGCGGTGCGCTCCCGTGATTCGGTCGTTATTCAATTGTTAAATGTGAGGTAAGTGTTCCGACTCGATTTTTACCCCAACTTGAGAGCCAGATTCTGTTACGAGAATATCAAACTGGTTTAATATTTTCACAAATCGGGGCTGAGTCTGAATGAATACAATGACGTAGCCTAAACAGAACGAGCCAAAAGCCAAGCCATTCATTCATTCCCCAAGACGCTGAGCTGCCAGCCTGGTCGTTGTTGGTGCGGCTACTACGACAGCCCTTTATTAGTTATTTCTCCACGTTTCCATTATTCCAAACATTCAACGTTGATAATAATCTAACAACTGAAATCTTGAAAAATCATTAAGTTTTTGGAAAGTCTTTTTCAAATATTATAGTGTGAATGAATGAATGAATGAATGAACTTTATTTATATAGCGTGAGAGGGTAGTCTATTGAGAAATCTTTCCAAATCTGTCCAAAATCTTATCAAAGTTGTTAGGTGTAAGGCTAGCTTAAGCTGGCTCCTTTTCAAGCAAGGTATAACGACACATTTTGGGAGATAAAGGGGTAAAAATAAAATGCCAAAAATGTATAAAACATGAAATAAATAACATGGATTTTTTGGGGGGGCCTTTTGGCATCCAGCTCTGGTGGATAATGATGAATAAACAGTAATATTCAGCCGGGGGAAAACTCATTTGACAACAAATTAATGAATGCATGTTTAATAAAAGAATTGTTGACGTGTCAGATTTCCCCACTGTGTTTATTCAGCAATATGATAAGTGTGCTTATTGCATCATATACTGTACATCTACAAAGTAGAAAGACCACCGCACAGCATTGGATTTGTTTCTGTATCTTATTCACTTATTTCCCTTTTTATCCCAGTTTAGTTCTTATGCCAATTACCCCGCTTGTGTCCATCTCACTGGCACTGCTGACCTACAGTTGGGTGATGTGCAGGGCAGGAATTTCATGGAGGTCATGAATGCCATGGCTGCCGTTGCCCCTCAGTTTGGCCTTGTGCCCCTCAAACCAATGGCATGACCTGAGGCCACAGTGGCCTCAGGCCTCCGTCTCCGTCATTTATTTTCTTTTCTTTTCTTTTCTTTTTTTTTTTCTTTTTTTAGATTCTGAAATCTTAACTCCCCCAAGTCCCCATCTTTAAACTGATCCAGTGACTTTGATTGGTGCAGGGCTGAGCATGGATCAGATTGTAAATACAATCATTTATCTATTTCACTGGAGATTAGGCCCTTAAATTCAACAAATTCTTTCAATGGACTAAAATCGTGTTTTATTTGATGGCCTTCCTGCCCTGGCATTTGGCTTTTGTGCCCTCAAAAAATTGACAACACCAAAGGCCAAGTGACCTTTGCCCCTACAATGTCGAAAGTCCAGGCCTGGTCATGTGTATTAACTCATTGACTGCCAAGGCACGAGTTTCACGAGTTATTACAGTACTCCCAGGCTGCCACAGCCCGAGTTTCCCGAGTTGGAAGCCATTTTGAAAAAAAAAAAAAAAAAAGATTTTTTTTTTTTTTTTCAAATTTTTTTTTTATAAAAAATGTTCTAAAAATGCCTCAAATGTATTAGGCATGATCGCAATTGCGAAATTGCATGTTTAGCCCCATAACAAACACATCTTTCAAAATGTCAAAAATGGCTGTTTTGTCTGACTTTGAAGGCTTGTATCTCATGAATGCCTGAACGGATTTCCAAGCGGATTTTTTTGTTTGAAAGCTGTTAAAAAGTACTACACATATGGTGCATGATCTAGGCATGGGCGTGCACGATCCGTGCACTAAAAATTGATCCGTGCACTAGAAATTTGGAAGGTGGCAGTGTTTGTTTTGTCTGACTTTGAAGGCTTCTATCTCATGAATGCCTGAACGGATTTCCAAGCGGATTTTTTTGTTTGAAAGCTGTTAAAAAGTACTACACATATGATGCATATATGGTGCATGGGCGTGCACGATCCGTGCACTAAAAATTGATCCGTGCACTAGAAATCTAGGATAGTGGCAGTCTGGTACTTGGGGGCCATCTTGAAATGGCATTCAATGAGTTAATAGTCCAGTGTTGTTTTTGACCGCAAAGTTTGATTTGTTAGTCAGTCTTTTGAACAAAATATCATAAAACAGTAATATTTTAGTTATCTGAAAACATTTAGTTTTAGTCTAGTTTTAGGCGACTAAATATAAGATTTTAGTCGACTGAATCTACCGTGGAGATTTTTTATATCATTTCTTTGTCTGGCCTTGATGGCTGTAATGACAACGCAACGCCCGAACGCAGCCAAACATAAAATGACTTGTCTTTTAGTTCTACTGGATCTCTCCTCCACTAGTCCCTCCCTGACACTTTAGTCTAGTTTTTATTTGGTGACGAAATTGTCAAAATAATTTAGTCCTAGTTTTAGTCATCATAAGTTTTTATTTAGTTTTAGTCTGTGAAAAAAGGTAGTCACTTAACATTTTTCGTCTTTAGTTTTCATTTTTAGTTTAGTCTAAGTCTAGTTTAGTCTAACGAACAAACCAAGCAGCAGGGTTGACAGGGACTATATTTCTGGAATTGGCAATTTGGCATAATAATAATAATAATGACTAAATCGGGATAAAAAACTATTTAGAAAACGAAGGAAAAAAGTACTACAAGCGAGCTGGAGCGTCTGGCCAAAGGGTTTTCTTCTTTTGGCAGATCTGAGCCCAATGCGAGCCAAAAAGGGACCGGTGCGCGTCGTCCAGACGTCAGAAACGCAGCCAAGCGGCGACACAGCCTTACCAGCTGCTTAGATCTAATGTACTGCACTGTAACCCAGGGGTGTCACACCACACTCTGGGCCCTGGGTACAAGGATTCACTGTGGGCCCCCCCCGCACAATCATTTTGTGCTTTAACTATTGAAAAATAGCAGATATACAAGCTCACAGCGCGGCACCGAGTGCCGCGCTGCGAGCTCGTAGATCTGCTATTTTTGAAGTCTTTCTCAAATCCTTCTAGGGTTTTTTGAAAAACCTATGTTTCTAATGTCAGTGGTGCTCAAACATTTTCATGTGAAGGACCCCCAAAATGATATGTATTTGGCCACGGACCCCCATCTCAAAATATTTAGTTCCAGGGACCAAGCAAAATTTGAGTTACAAATGTTCGCCTAAAAAGTACATTATATTCAAAGATTTGCACACATTTTCACCGACTTTTCAAAAATAGCACATCTACCAGCTCGCAGCGCTGCGAGTTGGTATATCTGCTATTTTTCAATAGTTAAAGCATTCAATAATAAACCCACCTTGGGCCCTAGTAACTCAGTCCCACTCCCCCCCCCTTGTGACGCCCCTGCACTGTAACCCAGGCCAAAATAATCTGGGGAGAGCTGAACCCTGATCTGTTGTTACTCTGAGAGAGACGGGGAGTAATGATGCAATAACATAATAACCATTATGTGTGTGTGTGTGTGTGTGTGTGTGTGTGTGTGTGTGTGTGTGTGTGTGTGTGTGCGCGTGCGCGTGCGCGTGCGTGTGCGTGTGCGTGTGCGTGTGCGTGTGCGTGTGTGTGTGTGTGTGCGTGCGTGCGTGCGTGCGTGTGTGCGTGCGTGTCTAGCTGAAGGACCTGAAGCGACAGCTCCAGTTGGAGAGGAAGAGAGCGGACAAGCTGCAGGAGAGACTGCAGGAGATCCTGACCAACACAAAGACCAGGACAGGTACAGTAAGGTTCACCGCCTCACACTAAGCATCCACGGTTCTCAGTCACCTGGTGACTAAAGCCCGGATCAGAGTATACGGTGGAGAGCTATCCACCGCAAATTTGAGGTGGAAAGCTTTCCACCTCAAGTCAGAAAATAAGTGCAGGCCATCATAGTACGCCACGGTGGAGTCCTATTCACCGTGACTGACTAGTCTAGATTGACCAATCAGTGAACGGGGTGTAGAGCCTGTCTGTCTGATAGTAAAAACAGAGAGATGTGTTGGGACTCGCGGTGGAAAGCTCTCCACCGCGAGGAATAATGTAACGTTGTAGTTTCATGACTCAAAAAGACTCGAAAAGACTACACCGCGGTGGATAGCCTTCCACAGCGGACCCGACTATGATCCGGGCTTAACTCATTAACTGCCAAAAACGTGAATCCCTTAAAAATCCCGTTGTCCCACCCTGCCACGCCCGTGAATCCCGTGAATAAAAAAAAATAAAAAAAAAAAAGGTTTTTTTTTTTTTTTTTTTTTTTTTTTTTAATTTTTTTTGGACCCCAAAAACGTTAGTAGGCATGATAGCGATCGCGAAATTGCTTGTTTAACCCCCATACAACCCCCATACAACTCAGGTAGCAGACCTCCAAGCTCACAACAGTGTAAAACATAATGGCTGCTATCTCATGAATGCCTGAACGGATTTCCATTCGGATTTTTTTGTTTGAAAGCTGTGAGCAATGTGGACACACGTGGTGCATTATCTAGGCATGGGTGTGCATGATCCGTGCACTATGAATTACATGGAAGTCTATGGAGACGAATGGCAGTTAAAGAGTACGAAGGTATTGTTAAATGGCAGCATATGAGTTAAGGTGCCGTGCACACACAGCACAGTTTTTTGAGAGAATATATCAAAATATAATGTCAGATATGCCGTCCGTCTTTTAGACCAGTGGTTCTCAACCTTTTCAGGCCGCCACCCCCAAAAGAATCATATTTTAACCGCCACCTAGCCACATGGCATGCAAGATTCAAGATTATTTTATTGGGTCTCGAGGGAAGTGTGTTCTTGGACATGCAGGCTGCTACATAACATACAACAAGACAAACAGAAAGAAAGACAGACAATTAAAAAGAATAGTGCAAAGCACACAGTGCATACATACAGCTCAAGTGCATATTACATTACACTACATTATAGAGCCAACACACCCTACTAACGGCCTGAGTTTAAGTTTAACAGAGTAAAGGGCTTTGCACACAGACACGTTTTTTCACACGGACAAAACGGACGATTGCATTTGTTTAAAGAAAACAATGATTCTCTACGACCTCATGCACACCTGCTCCGAAGTGGCTGCAGCCATGTGTTTTTTTCTTGATCGAACCCATTTCGATTTGTGCGTCTTGTCGCATGTGGTAAAAACTAATCAATCCTTTTATGACTCCTTTTGGGATCCGTGGCGCGGATTCCTCACAGCATTGCACACCAAATCAGTTTTAATCATGCAGCAAACGGAAAAAAACGCAATGGTTGAAAAACGCTTCTGTGTGCAAAGCCCTTAACAGATATAGGAATAAATGAGTATTTTTTATCTATTCAGATATCTTTTCTTATTTTTCACTGGGACTCTGTAACGTCTGCCAGAGGGACCCTACGAGGGCATACTTGGAGTTGGAGGCCCGGACATAAAGAGCAGTTCATATTCTGAATACAGGATGTGAGAGGGGTCGGCAATATTATTTCCTTATCTTTCCTAATTACACTTTCCTGGCAGATTGTTTGAAGGGTGGGGTTCTGCTCCCTCATACCCATCACCTTCAATGCAATGCCAGCTAATCTATCATTGATTTGTGCGTCAAATTACCAAACCAAACACAAATTGCATAACGAAAGATACTTTCAATCACAGCGTGATAGAAACTCTCTCTCTGCTGGACACCAAACACCCTGAGCCGCCTCGTGCCACAATCCTGAAACAGTGGTAAATCAGCCAACAACCCACAACCCTCGAATGGTAAATTGCTTTTCTACCACTTCTACCATATAAATGAAAGAAAACACAGTTGTAACTTGCAAGGTTATTTAGTTACAATCTGCAACACAACAGTGGGCGGGGTCCATGAGCCAACTCAAGTTTGTTGACTGATTTACCACTGTTTTAATTAAGCCAATCAGAATCCAGTATCTGAACTAGGGTTGTTCGATATGGCCAAAAAATAAAATCTCGATTATTTTCTCTGAAATCCCGATTTTCGATTTCGATTTCGATTTTTTTGTTAAAAGAATAATACATTGTTTCAACTATTTTGTTTTCATTTAAAAAATGCAAGGAAATGATTTTTTTTTTTCATTATTGTTTCATTTTTTGATTTTTTTTATATAGCCAAATAGCAAAATGCAATAAAACAATAAGGGTATTAATAATAATAACTTTAGTTGTGCAACAATCACATACAACTTAGCGTCCTTAGTGTTTCATTATCAATAGTGAGTGACAAAACAGCCAAAACAAGCCAGCTCTTGGAGGCTGGTGAGGCATTTTGGTAGGCATTTCGCCTACCAAAATGTAATTCCTGGCTACGCCCCTGCCCTGCACCACTCATGCACGGAGATGTTGACTGATTGTAAACGGAGGCGAAGCGCTTCGCTTCCCGACGCAAAATTAACACAGTGACAGGGACAGTAGGAGACTACAGTCAGTAGGTGGGTAACACAGAATTAATAAGCTTCTTTCAAACTACAACAAGTAAGTAAGTTTACCAGCTCAGCAGCGTTTTGTTCTGTTTGCTGCTTGAACCATCGCGAGTGAGCGCAGTGCCGTGGTGAACTCTGCTCAGTCTGACGTGCGCTAAACGCGCATCAAAGAAATTACACATCAGATAGAAAGTAGTATTAATTTGGTGTCGGACCTTGTCGTCCTGCTTTAGGAGGACGGGGCTGTGTACTTTTTGCGCGTGCAAGGCTCCAATGAGTAAGAATTTCCCTAATTAAAGTGAAAATCGATTTTACGATTTCCATTTTTTTAAATCGTCCAAAGGAAAAAAAACGGGTTACGATTAAAAATCGATTAATCGAACAACCCTAATCTGAACATGTGAACACAAAAAGTGGTAGAAAGTGAAGTATCTGCTGGATCTTGGTGGTACACACATGATTAACATGGACATGCACGCTACACTATTGTTTTCTTTTAGAGAAACTTCGACCGAAAGTGTTGCATAAGAACAGGGCAAGACTGGAGCTGGAAGATGTCATTAGACTCTGCGTCCGATGGCCAAGAATCGACAGACTGTGCAAAACCTGATCGTATCCATTTATCTCCACCCAACTCCACCCTGGTTCCCCAGGTTGACTCTGAGCCAGGGTAGCACACTGACTCACTGACTCAAACGTCTAGTACAGGGGTCTTCAACGTTTTCTGGCCAAGGACCCCTTAGTTGAGAGAGAGATGAAGCAGGGACCCCCACAACCTGTTCATAGATTCCATAATTGTTTGACAGCACAATCATCAGTGTATTTTGGATTCATGTCAATTTGTGTTTTCAGATATTTAACCACTAGAACCGTCAAAACTTAAAAACCTAGGGCTCTTTTCCCCATCTACACCAAACCTCCTTGCCAAAAATAGCTGATCTACAAGCTCACAACGCCTCGCAGTGCGAGGCGTTGTGAGCTTGTAGATCGGCTATTTTTGGCTAAAGTTCTCAGAATAAACACGCTAGGGTTCAAGTGGTTAATATAAAAAAAATAGAAAAAAGTTTCTATCACACAAAGATTTGGAGGACCCCCTGTAGTAAATCTGAGGACCCCCTGTTGAAGAACCCTGCTCTGGTCTAGTATCTCCCCCGGTCCAAAGGGAATAACCCTTTGGTCTGATGGTTCAGATGTTAGACGGGTTCGCATCCCGGGCCTTACCCCAGGATGGTGGTCTGTGGGTCCACGATGGGTTGAACCTCTACTGCAGTGTACAGCTAGCCTGGTGTATTTTCAAACACCTGATTCCTATGCTATATTAACCAGTTTTACTGGGGACCCCCAGGAACGATTCACCTTTCCACTCAGCATCCATCCATGTGGTAATATTAACTAGATAAAATATATTAATATAACTACCTGTTTAGAGTGTGTGTGTGTGTGTGTGTGTGTGTGTGTGTGTGTGTGTGTGTGTGTGTGTGTGCGTGTGCGTGCGTGCGTGTGCACATACCATTGGTTAATATTTAATGCTGATCTCTGATTCACTCAGCTGAGGGGACACACTGGCGTCTAGGCACACACACACACACACACACACACACACCCACACACACACACACACACACACACTGCCATTAATTTGTATTTAAAAAATAGCAAAGAGGCCATTTTACTACTTTTACTACTCAATCATTCTGTCTCACTTACTTTCATAATATTTGCACACACACACAAATCCAGGGTAATTACCTATCGCTCTCTTGCTCTCTCTACCTCCGCTCTCTCTCTGTCTCTCTCTCTCTCGCTTTATGCCTAATCTCCCCCCCCCCTCTCTCCCCCCCCCAGCAGTAATCATATATAATGGATCAGGCAGTAATGAATGTTTAATTGGCTCCGAAGCTCCAACCTGAGAATGAGACATTTTAAAGTATATACTCCTCCTCCACCCCTTAAAGGGACGTTCCTCCTTACTCTTAAAGGAACACCCACGCTCCCTCCCTGCCCCCCCGCTTTCCATTCACTAAAGAGGAGGCACGTTCAAAATGGCCGCCGCCGATCAGCTGAGAGAGGGGGGTGAATGCGGGTGCCGCCGCGGGCCGTTTAAGTGTGTCGTGTAGAGCTGCTCGTTCGGGTGGTGGGGGGGGGGGGGGGGGGGGGGGGGGTGATCTCATTGGCTGACTGTGGCGGAGCGGCAACGTGTAACACGTATGTGCTGCGGTACGAGAAGAACACGCTCTGATCCTCGGGGCACGCATCGCTCAGTGCTCACACGTAGCCAAGGAACGCGTTAAACCACTTAAACCCTTTATACCTGGGTGACCCTCAGGGCTCTGTGCCAGTGACCCTTCTGTTCTCACTCTGCATTAAACATCTTGGCTGAGAACCTCGACATGCTCAGCTGCAGTGGTGGAAAAAGTACTCACATTTATCTTGAGTAAAAGTACTGCAATATAGAAATACTCAATTACAAGTAAAAGTCCGGAATTCAAAATGTACTTGAGTAAAAGTATGAAAGTATTGGCATTAAAATATACTTAAAGTAAAAGTACAAAATCTTTGAAAATAGCAGATCTACAATCTCTGCGACGCCTTGTGAGCTTGTAGATCGGCTATTTTCAAATAGCCAAATAGAATAAAGTGGTTTATGCATGTTTTAACATATTATAATATATCAGCAAAGTAACTAGGAACTACAGTTTTCAAATAAATGTAGTGGAGTAAAAGTACAATATTTGGATCCGAGATGTAGTGGAGTAAAAGTAAAAGTATTGGAAATTGGAATTACTCAAGTAAAGTACAAATAATTCAAAAGTGTACTTAAATACAGTACTTAAGTAAATGTACTTTGTTACTTTACACTACTGATTTACACTAAACATCTAGTCTGAAAACCTCTACATCAGGGGTCTTCAACGTTTTCAGGCCAAGGACCCCTTAGTTGATAGAGAGAGATGAAGCAGGGACCCCCACAACCTGTTCATAGATTCCATATAGTTTCAGTTTGTTGGACAGCACAATCATCAGTGTATTTTGATGTTTTTTTTCATGTCAATTTGTGTTTTCAGATATTCAACCACTGGAACCGTCAATACTTAATAAACTTGACCTTTCACTCTGTACTTAGTCTGCTCTTTTCCCCCTCTACACCAAACCTCTTTGCCAAAAATAGTCGACCTACAAGCTCACAGCGACTCGCGCTGCAAGGCGTTGTGAGCTTGTAGATCTGCTATTTTTGGCTAAAGTTCTCAGAATATGGACACTAGGGGTTCAATTGGTTGAATTAAAAAAGGAGAAAAAAACGTTCTCTCTCTCAAAGATGTGGAGGACCCACTGTAGTAACTCTGAGGACCCCCTAGGGGTCCCGGACCCCCCTGTTGAAAACCCATGCTCGACTACATGCTCATCTGGTACAGTATGTCTGTGGTGTTAAAGTTAAAGCTGCAAAGCCAATTGACATTCCTCTATGGAATCCAAAATGAAATCAATCATGGCGACTGAGTACTTTAATCTGTGTGTGTGTGTGTGTGTGTGTGTGTGTGTGTGTGTGTGTGTGTGTGTGTGTGTGTGTGTGTGTGTGTGTGTGTGTGTGTGTGTGTGTGTGTGTGTGTGTGTGTGTGTGTGTGTGTGTGTGTGTGTGTGGTAGGTCTAGAGGATCTGGTCCTATCAGAGATCAGCTCTCCCAGTAGGACTCAGCAGCAGACTGACTCCTCCTCCGTCTCCTCCTTCTCCTACCGAGACATCATGAAGGACAACCAGCCTACCAGGGAGCAGAGGGTAGGCCTACACACACACACACACACACACACACACACACACACACACACACACACACACACACACACAACCAGCCTACCAGGGAGCAGAGGGTAGGCCTACACACACACACACACACACACACACACACACACACACACACACACACACACACACACACACACACACACAACCAGCCTACCAGAGAACAGAGGGTAGGCCTACGCACAAGCGCACGTACGCACACACGCACACAGCCTACCCGAGAACAGACACACACACAAGAGACAACCTACACATGGGGTGTCAAACAGGCCACAAGCCACACACAGTACGGTGGTAGCCTGCCATCAGCCAGACTGATAACGTAGGGCGACTGTGGCTCAGTAGTAGGTCGTCCAGTGATCTGTGGATCCTGTCCACATGTCAAAGTGTCCTTGGGCTAGACCGGGGGTCAGCAACCCGCGGCTCTGCGCCACCCTAGTGGCTCCCTGGAGCTTTTTCAAAAATGTATTAAGGGAAAAAGATAGGGGGAAAAATATATATGTTTTTGTTTTAATATGGTTTCTGTAGGACAAACATGACACAAACATTCTTAACGCTTTCCAATGCTGTAAAAATGTGTAGAATAAATATTAAATGTAATGCTCATTATATATTTGTAGCCTACTTAGTCATTTTGACAGTAGGCTAATATAGCTAATATAGACTTTTAATATATTGTCACTGTCGGGCAGGAACCTTGTATCTCCAAGTTTCAAATTTGTATGTTTTTATTTTTTCGCAAAGTAAAGCCCTGCTTCATCATACAAGACTGACGCACAAAAGTAGTGAAAACAGCAGTAGATCGGCTGTTTTCACTAGTTTAGTTCATTTTGTAAATGATAAATACAAAACAAAGTTTTAGACATACAAGGTTTCCACCCGACAACAACGATATATAAGGCTTTTATAATTTTTTGCGGCTCCAGACAGATTTGTTTTTAGTTTCTTTGGTCCAGTATGGCTCTTTCAACATTTTGGGTTGCCGACCCCTGGGCTAGGCACTGAACCCCACGTTGCCTCCAATGGTGTTCGCTTGTCAGTTGCCACCTTTGGCACCCTGGCCAAGATATGACTTCCGCTCCGTTCCAAGATTTCTAGCGGAAGTGCTGAGTTTAACGGAATTTACGTCATGCGGTCTGTTTACATTCCCCAGCGAAAAAACAAAAATAGATTGTAGCTCTTAACTCGCTGATAATGGGTGTAACATCGCCTGAATCCATGTTTTAGTTTATATATTGTTTATTGTGAGCGTAACCGACGGAGCAGGAGACGTAGACCCGATTTTATTCCAGCGGGGAATACGTTCCTTGTTCACCAAAAAGTCATTGGGGACAACATATCTCTTTGAGCAGGCTTTCTCTGTAATGAACTCTAATCAATCTGGACTGCAGTCGCAGCAGGTGACAGGGAGACCATCTTAATGACATTATGAACATGACAGCTCCTCAGAAGCTGGTGTTGACAGGCTGCTTCAAAGCCAAGAGCTGACAGGCTGTCCGGAAGCAGCGATGAATGAATGCTGCTGTCCAACGCACTGACACATGTTAGAAGCACACTACGCCTTATGAATCATTCATGGATTAAAGTTATCATTCACCATGACCGCTTTCATTCATTTGGATTCCGAAGAGGCCAGCATGTCTTCTATGGCATTGCTTCTCAAAGTGGGGTCCGGGGACCACCATCAGAGGTCCTCGAGGGAGTTCCAGGGGGTCCCCAGCTAAATGATAGTTAGGAACCAAATGGACCCTTATGGTTATGTAACTTAATAACGGGTCCATTTGGTTCCATTTGTACACTCTCCGAGTTAAATTAACATTGGTTCTAGTTCTACAATAAAAATTGGGGTCTCAGAGATATAAATGCCTATATATGGGGGTCCATAGCCTAATGCGTGTCAAACGCATTAGGCGTGAAATTATAATGGTTGAGAATCATTGCTAGAGCTGTAAAAATGGGGGTCCCTGGAATATCTATACAAATGGGGGTCCGTGGCCTAATTACTTGTCAATTCGGGGGTCCTTGACAATTGACATGAAAAGGTTTGAGAACCACTGTTCTATGGAAGCATGTTGTGCTGCGATGCCTTGAGAGCTTGTAGATAGCTAAAATATATAGATAGGTAGGTAACCATTTTGTTTTTGGTTATTATTTTTTAAGATTAGAGCATCGTTCAGAGGCATCTTTCATAAAATGGTCTCATGAAATTCATGAAATCAAAGGTTAAAGCTTCAATCTGTGATTTCTTCACCTGGTTGGCAGTATGTAGAAAAGCAGCAACAATATTACCAAAATATTTCTTTTACATACTGCGCTAATTGTTTAGGAAACGTTGTTTCCTAAACTCCATGATCATTGAGGGCCAAATGTCCTTTCTCATGAAGAATTGGAGGCACAATTCTATACCAGAAACGTATCGGTAGTCTGTTCCACATTTCGTCGTGTCGGGTGGTCCAAAACCGTTTTGTTTGTATTTATCGTTTTAAAAATGAACTA
Organism: Nannobrachium achirus; assembly: GCF_963921795.1. NCBI lineage: Eukaryota > Metazoa > Chordata > Actinopteri > Myctophiformes > Myctophidae > Nannobrachium > Nannobrachium achirus. The sequence continues at coordinate 5,472,452 of NC_137818.1, read as the reverse complement.
AACTAGTGATCTACACGCACACAACGCCTCGCACCGCGAGGCGTTGTGTGCTTGTAGATCTGCTATTTTCACTACTTTTGTGCGACAGCCTTGTATGATGAAGCAGGGCTTTGCTTTGCGAAAAAAATTACAAATTTGAAACTTGGAGATACAAGGTTTCTGCCCGACAGTGCCGATTCTCTGAATGGCTCGCTGCCGATGTTCGATTTCAAATGATTCATTAACTCTTTTACTTCTTCGAACGTTAACGCTCGTCCCAATTCTGAACGCGGCTCAAAGCCAATACAAACTCTCGTTCTTTTACCTTTTATGATGACTGTAAGCTGTTGAGGGGTCGCGCGGGTGTGTACAGTGAAAAACACCTCCCTTAATGCTGCTTTCAAATCTCCACCACATGTAAACATCAATGATGTCCAATTCACTTCCTGGCTGTTCTCTGTGGACCTGATCTAGATTATGCATTTCTATTAGTGCAGGCGTTTCGGGCAGTATTTTGATGGAATCGTGCACTTTATGAAAGAAGCATGAAATTTGGCACACAGTTAGAACATGCCATATGGAACATTTTTGGCTATAGGGGCATCGCAGATTTGTCTTGGGAAACTTGTGGGAGCCAATCAAAGTTGGGCTCTCATAGACTTTACTATAGAGTAAAATAATACAAAAAATAAATATGCTTTAAGTAGCATGTGAGGGGTCAAACTAGGTGTTTTTCGGGATTCTGAATCCAATGCAAACATTTATTTTGCAGGAAAACCATTCCTTGGGCTAAAAACGGACCCCATATAAGTGATAAAAGTATGGTTTAGAGTCATCACTTTTCAACAGTTTTGTGGTGGCCGTTTCTCGGAAAGGAATGTTTTTCGTGCAAAACAAATGCTTGCATTGGATTCAGAATCCTGAAAAACACCTAGTTTGACCCCTCACATGCTACTTAAAGCATATTTATTTTTTGTATTATTTGACTCTATAGTAAAGTCTATGAGAGCCCAACTTTGATTGGCTCCCACAAGTTTCCCAAGACAAATCTGCGATGCCCCTATAGCCAAATATTTTCCATATGGCATGTTCTAACTGTGTGCCAAATTTCATGCTTCTTTCATAAAGTGCACGATTTTTGCCTGAAACACTCCCACTATATGCTCTGAACGACGGAAAGAGGGGAGGGCCAATTCACATCCATAAGGCTGCCCTCTGCCGCCAGCTCGGCTAAAGTACACACATAATAGGTCCAATGAAAAAAATCGTTTGGAAATAATCAATAGATCTTTTTCTATAACATCGCAAAGGTAAGCTGCTTTTTGCTGGCACCAGCCCCAATAAATAAATAATAAATCTGGCAGTAAAACTGTTAACAGAAACGTTGGGGCTCCTGAAACAAACGTTTGGTTCACCTCTCATTCCCTGCATCCTGGGACACTGTAATAATAATACCAATCATAAAAGTAATGTTCTTATGGAACGGCAGCAGTGAAGTGAGAAGCTGCAGGAGGAGCAATGAAGGAGACAGCAGAGAGTCTGAATGAAGTGAGACGCTGCAGGAGGAGCAGAGAGTCTGAAGGAACAGAAGTGACAGCGGTGGGATTGGGAGTTCGCTCCGCTACTCTCGTGCGTACGTCATGCACGTGCGCTCCTCTCGTGCACAACGGCCGTGGCTCGCATAGCGTCGCATATGAATGAGTTCCAAATCAGTTTGACACCCCTGCCTGAATACACTGTGTGTGTGTGTGTGTGTGTGTGTGTGTGTGTGTGTGTGTGTGTGTGTGTGTGTGTGTGTGTGTGTGTGTGTGTGTGTGTGTGTGTGTGTGTGTGCGGGCATGTGAATATAGGGATGGGACCATATGAACATTTCATATCACCATTATTGTGACAAAAGAAATCGCGATTTACGATATTATCGCGATAATCAAAATCCATTATCGGAGGGCGGAACATTTGCCAAAAAATAGCAGATGTACAAGCTCGAGCTTGTAGATCTGCTATTTTTTTGGCAAAGACATTTGATAGAGAGTGAGAAAAAGACTATAAAGTATATCATACATACTGTACCTTTTACCAATTCTAGAGGGTTTAAGTGGTACCGGATATGCAGCTCGGCAAATAAAAGGTGAATTGACCCCAGTGCCTGACGGAGGACGATATCACGATAAAAAATATCCACAATACGATTATCGTAGTGTTTTTTTTATCACGATATATGATAATATCGCTTATCGTCCCATCCCTACATGTGAATCATCACCACTCCTCTACTTCTTTCTCTTCTTGACTGTCTTGATGGATAATATATTTATATTTACGTATATATCAGCCTCTCCCCTATTGGTGCTAGTCTGTTTATTTATAGTGAAGTTAGGGTTGAGAGCATAGGATCCCACTCTTAACTCTTTTACTGACATTTTAAAGATTTAAGGATGTCTTAAACTGCCATGAAAGGAGCTCAAAAGTAGCTTACCTTTGCGATTTTATTGAAAAATATCCATCCATTATTTCCTGCAAGCTTGTTGCTATTTTTAAGCATTTTTTTTTTTGTGCTACTTTTGAAAAATCGAAAATTGTGTAACTGAAATATTTGCTTCTGGGTGGTCCCCTGGAACAACATATTTGGAGATGGGGGTCTGCGGCCAAAAATATTACATTTTGGGGGTCCTTGACGTGAAAACGTTTGAGAACCACTGATTTAGAAGAAGGATGTAGAAGACTTTTATAGAATCGGGTCAAAATATTCAAAGACTTGACCAAATTTTTAATATTTAAAAAAAAAAAGCAGATCTACAAGCTCGCAGTGCGCTGTGAGCTTGTATACCTGCAATGTTCTAATAGCTAAAGCATCAAATAATGGTTAAAGTAATGGGTTTTAATGGGGTACCGTATATAGGATACCTTTGCGCGACAGTAAAGAAGAAACGGAAGTGTGCAGGAGGCATTAAATCCTCTTCATCCTCTGATGATGATCAGAGCTTCTGTTGATGCAGACTGTATGACGGAAGCATGAGAACACTGTCTGAGGGCTTGTGAGACTAGTTAGAGAGGGATCCTATGGGGAGACAGAGCCCTCCATGTACTGCACTGTATGTACAACACAGACTAGTTAGAGAGGGATCCTATGGGGAGACAGAGCCCTCCATGTACTGTACTGCACTGTATGTACAACACAGACTAGTTAGAGAGGATCCTATGGGGAGACAGAGCCCTCCATGTACTGCACTGTATGTACAACACAGACTAGTTAGAGAGGGATCCTATGGGGAGACAGAGCCCTCCATGTACTGCACTGTATGTACAACACAGACTAGTTAGAGTGGGATCCTATGGGGAGACAGAGCCCTCCATGTACTGCACTGTATGTACAACACAGACTAGTTAGAGAGGGATCCTATGGGGAGACAGAGCCCTCCATGTACTGCACTGTATGTACAACACAGACTAGTTAGAGAGGATCCTATGGGGAGACAGAGCCCTCCATGTACTGCACTGTATGTACAACACAGACTAGTTAGAGAGGATCCTATGGGGAGACAGAGCCCTCCATGTACTGCACTGTATGTACAACACAGACTAGTTAGAGAGGGATCCTATGGGGAGACAGAGCCCTCCATGTACTGCACTGTATGTACAACACAGACTAGTTAGAGAGGGATCCTATGGGGAGACAGAGCCCTCCATGTACTGCACTGTATGTACAACACAGACTAGTTAGAGTGGGATCCTATGGGGAGACAGAGCCCTCCATGTACTGCACTGTATGTACAACACAGACTAGTTAGAGAGGGATCCTATGGGCAGACAGAGCCCTCCATGTACTGCACTGTATGTACAACACAGACTAGTTAGAGAGGATCCTATGGGGAGACAGAGCCCTCCATGTACTGCACTGTATGTACAACACAGACTAGTTAGAGAGGATCCTATGGGGAGACAGAGCCCTCCATGTACTGCACTGTATGTACAACACAGACTAGTTAGAGAGGGATCCTATGGGGAGACAGAGCCCTCCATGTACTGCACTGTATGTACAACACAGACTAGTTAGAGAGGATCCTATGGGGAGACAGAGCCCTCCATGTACTGCACTGTATGTACAACACAGACTAGTTAGAGTGGGATCCTATGGGCAGACAGAGCCCTCCATGTACTGCACTGTATGTACAACACAGACTAGTTAGAGAGGGATCCTATGGGGAGACAGAGCCCTCCATGTACTGCACTGTATGTACAACACAGACTAGTTAGAGAGGGATCCTATGGGGAGACAGAGCCCTCCATGTACTGCACTGTATGTACAACACAGACTAGTTAGAGAGGGATCCTATGGGGAGACAGAGCCCTCCATGTACTGCACTGTATGTACAACACAGACTAGTTAGAGAGGGATCCTATGGGGAGACAGAGCCCTCCATGTACTGTACTGTATGTACAACACAGACTAGTTAGAGAGGATCCTATGGGCAGACAGAGCCCTCCATGTACTGCACTGTATGTACAACACAGACTAGTTAGAGAGGGATCCTATGGGGAGACAGAGCCCTCCATGTACTGCACTGTATGTACAACACAGACTAGTTAGAGAGGGATCCTATGGGGAGACAGAGCCCTCCATGTACTGCACTGTATGTACAACACAGACTAGTTAGAGAGGGATCCTATGGGGAGACAGAGCCCTCCATGTACTGCACTGTATGTACAACACAGACTAGTTAGAGAGGATCCTATGGGGAGACAGAGCCCTCCATGTACTGCACTGTATGTACAACACAGACTAGTTAGAGAGGGATCCTATGGGGAGACAGAGCCCTCCATGTACTGCACTGTATGTACAACACAGACTAGTTAGAGAGGATCCTATGGGGAGACAGAGCCCTCCATGTACTGTACTGTATGTACAACACAGACTAGTTAGAGAGGATCCTATGGGGAGACAGAGCCCTCCATGTACTGTACTGTATGTACAACACAGACTAGTTAGAGAGGATCCTATGGGGAGACAGAGCCCTCCATGTACTGCACTGTATGTACAACACAGACTAGTTAGAGAGGGATCCTATGGGGAGACAGAGCCCTCCATGTACTGCACTGTATGTACAACACAGACTAGTTAGAGAGGATCCTATGGGGAGACAGAGCCCTCCATGTACTGCACTGTATGTACAACACAGACTAGTTAGAGTGGGATCCTATGGGGAGACAGAGCCCTCCATGTACTGCACTGTATGTACAACACAGACTAGTTAGAGAGGGATCCTATGGGGAGACAGAGCCCTCCATGTACTGCACTGTATGTACAACACAGACTAGTTAGAGAGGATCCTATGGGGAGACAGAGCCCTCCATGTACTGCACTGTATGTACAACACAGACTAGTTAGAGAGGGATCCTATGGGCAGACAGAGCCCTCCATGTACTGCACTGTATGTACAACACAGACTAGTTAGAGTGGGATCCTATGGGGAGACAGAGCCCTCCATGTACTGCACTGTATGTACAACACAGACTAGTTAGAGTGGGATCCTATGGGGAGACAGAGCCCTCCATGTACTGCACTGTATGTACAACACAGACTAGTTAGAGAGGATCCTATGGGGAGACAGAGCCCTCCATGTACTGCACTGTATGTACAACACAGACTAGTTAGAGAGGGATCCTATGGGGAGACAGAGCCCTCCATGTACTGCACTGTATGTACAACACAGACTAGTTAGAGTGGGATCCTATGGGGAGACAGAGCCCTCCATGTACTGCATTGTATGTACAACACAGACTAGTTAGAGAGGGATCCTATGGGGAGACAGAGCCCTCCATGTACTGCACTGTATGTACAACACAGACTAGTTAGAGAGGGATCCTATGGGGAGACAGAGCCCTCCATGTACTGCACTGTATGTACAACACAGACTAGTTAGAGTGGGATCCTATGGGGAGACAGAGCCCTCCATGTACTGCATTGTATGTACAACACAGACTAGTTAGAGAGGGATCCTATGGGGAGACAGAGCCCTCCATGTACTGCACTGTATGTACAACACAGACTAGTTAGAGTGGGATCCTATGGGGAGACAGAGCCCTCCATGTACTGCACTGTATGTACAACACAGACTAGTTAGAGAGGGATCCTATGGGGAGACAGAGCCCTCCATGTACTGCACTGTATGTACAACACAGACTAGTTAGAGAGGGATCCCTTGGGGAGACAGAGCCCTCCATGTACTGCACTGTATGTACAACACAGACTAGTTAGAGAGGGATCCTATGGGGAGACAGAGCCCTCCATGTACTGCACTGTATGTACAACACAGACTAGTTAGAGAGGGATCCTATGGGGAGACAGAGCCCTCCATGTACTGCACTGTATGTACAACACAGACTAGTTAGAGAGGGATCCTATGGGGAGACAGAGCCCTCCATGTACTGCACTGTATGTACAACACAGACTAGTTAGAGTGGGATCCTATGGGCAGACAGAGCCCTCCATGTACTGCACTGTATGTACAACACAGACTAGTTAGAGTGGGATCCTATGGGCAGACAGAGCCCTCCATGTACTGCACTGTATGTACAACACAGACTAGTTAGAGTGGGATCCTATGGGGAGACAGAGCCCTCCATGTACTGCACTGTATGTACAACACAGACTAGTTAGAGAGGGATCCTATGGGGAGACAGAGCCCTCCATGTACTGCACTGTATGTACAACACAGACTAGTTAGAGAGGGATCCTATGGGCAGACAGAGCCCTCCATGTACTGCACTGTATGTACAACACAGACTAGTTAGAGAGGGATCCTATGGGGAGACAGAGCCCTCCATGTACTGCACTGTATGTACAACACAGACTAGTTAGAGAGGGATCCTATGGGGAGACAGAGCCCTCCATGTACTGTACTGTATGTACAACACAGACTAGTTAGAGTGGGATCCTATGGGGAGACAGAGCCCTCCATGTACTGCACTGTATGTACAACACAGACTAGTTAGAGAGGGATCCTATGGGGAGACAGAGCCCTCCATGTACTGTACTGTATGTACAACACAGACTAGTTAGAGAGGATCCTATGGGCAGACAGAGCCCTCCATGTACTGTACTGTATGTACAACACAGACTAGTTAGAGAGGGATCCTATGGGCAGACAGAGCCCTCCATGTACTGCACTGTATGTACAACACAGACTAGTTAGAGAGGGATCCTATGGGGAGACAGAGCCCTCCATGTACTGCACTGTATGTACAACACAGACTAGTTAGAGAGGGATCCTATGGGCAGACAGAGCCCTCCATGTACTGCACTGTATGTACAACACAGACTAGTTAGAGAGGATCCTATGGGGAGACAGAGCCCTCCATGTACTGCACTGTATGTACAACACAGACTAGTTAGAGTGGGATCCTATGGGGAGACAGAGCCCTCCATGTACTGCACTGTATGTACAACACAGACTAGTTAGAGAGGGATCCTATGGGGAGACAGAGCCCTCCATGTACTGCACTGTATGTACAACACAGACTAGTTAGAGAGGGATCCTATGGGGAGACAGAGCCCTCCATGTACTGCACTGTATGTACAACACAGACTAGTTAGAGAGGATCCTATGGGCAGACAGAGCCCTCCATGTACTGCACTGTATGTACAACACAGACTAGTTAGAGAGGGATCCTATGGGGAGACAGAGCCCTCCATGTACTGCACTGTATGTACAACACAGACTAGTTAGAGAGGATCCTATGGGCAGACAGAGCCCTCCATGTACTGCACTGTATGTACAACACAGACTAGTTAGAGAGGGATCCTATGGGGAGACAGAGCCCTCCATGTACTGCACTGTATGTACAACACAGACTAGTTAGAGAGGGATCCTATGGGGAGACAGAGCCCTCCATGTACTGCACTGTATGTACAACACAGACTAGTTAGAGAGGATCCTATGGGGAGACAGAGCCCTCCATGTACTGCACTGTATGTACAACACAGACTAGTTAGAGAGGGATCCTATGGGCAGACAGAGCCCTCCATGTACTGCACTGTATGTACAACACAGACTAGTTAGAGAGGGATCCTATGGGGAGACAGAGCCCTCCATGTACTGCACTGTATGTACAACACAGACTAGTTAGAGAGGGATCCTATGGGGAGACAGAGCCCTCCATGTACTGCACTGTATGTACAACACAGACTAGTTAGAGAGGGTCCTATGGGGAGACAGAGCCCTCCATGTACTGTACTGTATGTACAACACAGACTAGTTAGAGAGGGATCCTATGGGCAGACAGAGCCCTCCATGTACTGTACTGTATGTACAACACAGACTAGTTAGAGAGGGATCCTATGGGGAGACAGAGCCCTCCATGTACTGCACTGTATGTACAACACAGACTAGTTAGAGAGGGATCCTATGGGGAGACAGAGCCCTCCATGTACTGCACTGTATGTACAACACAGACTAGTTAGAGAGGGATCCTATGGGGAGACAGAGCCCTCCATGTACTGCACTGTATGTACAACACAGACTAGTTAGAGAGGGATCCTATGGGGAGACAGAGCCCTCCATGTACTGCACTGTATGTACAACACAGACTAGTTAGAGAGGATCCTATGGGGAGACAGAGCCCTCCATGTACTGCACTGTATGTACAACACAGACTAGTTAGAGAGGGTCCTATGGGGAGACAGAGCCCTCCATGTACTGTACTGTATGTACAACACAGACTAGTTAGAGAGGGATCCTATGGGCAGACAGAGCCCTCCATGTACTGTACTGTATGTACAACACAGACTAGTTAGAGAGGGATCCTATGGGGAGACAGAGCCCTCCATGTACTGCACTGTATGTACAACACAGACTAGTTAGAGAGGGATCCTATGGGGAGACAGAGCCCTCCATGTACTGCACTGTATGTACAACACAGACTAGTTAGAGAGGATCCTATGGGGAGACAGAGCCCTCCATGTACTGCACTGTATGTACAACACAGACTAGTTAGAGAGGGATCCTATGGGGAGACAGAGCCCTCCATGTACTGCACTGTATGTACAACACAGACTAGTTAGAGAGGGATCCTATGGGGAGACAGAGCCCTCCATGTACTGCACTGTATGTACAACACAGACTAGTTAGAGAGGGATCCTATGGGGAGACAGAGCCCTCCATGTACTGCACTGTATGTACAACACAGACTAGTTAGAGAGGGATCCTATGGGGAGACAGAGCCCTCCATGTACTGCACTGTATGTACAACACAGACTAGTTAGAGAGGGATCCTATGGGGAGACAGAGCCCTCCATGTACTGCACTGTATGTACAACACAGACTAGTTAGAGTGGGATCCTATGGGGAGACAGAGCCCTCCATGTACTGCACTGTATGTACAACACAGACTAGTTAGAGAGGATCCTATGGGCAGACAGAGCCCTCCATGTACTGCACTGTATGTACAACACAGACTAGTTAGAGAGGGATCCTATGGGGAGACAGAGCCCTCCATGTACTGCACTGTATGTACAACACAGACTAGTTAGAGAGGGATCCTATGGGGAGACAGAGCCCTCCATGTACTGCACTGTATGTACAACACAGACTAGTTAGAGAGGGATCCTATGGGGAGACAGAGCCCTCCATGTACTGCACTGTATGTACAACACAGACTAGTTAGAGAGGATCCTATGGGGAGACAGAGCCCTCCATGTACTGCACTGTATGTACAACACAGACTAGTTAGAGAGGGATCCTATGGGGAGACAGAGCCCTCCATGTACTGCACTGTATGTATAACACAGACTAGTTAGAGAGGGATCCTATGGGGAGACAGAGCCCTCCATGTACTGCACTGTATGTACAACACAGACTAGTTGGAGAGGGATCCTATGGGGAGACAGAGCCCTCCATGTACTGCACTGTATGTACAACACAGACTAGTTAGAGAGGGATCCTATGGGGAGACAGAGCCCTCCATGTACTGCACTGTATGTACAACACAGACTAGTTAGAGTGGGATCCTATGGGGAGACAGAGCCCTCCATGTACTGCACTGTATGTACAACACAGACTAGTTAGAGAGGGATCCTATGGGGAGACAGAGCCCTCCATGTACTGCACTGTATGTACAACACAGACTAGTTAGAGAGGGATCCTATGGGGAGACAGAGCCCTCCATGTACTGTACTGTATGTACAACACAGACTAGTTAGAGAGGGATCCTATGGGGAGACAGAGCCCTCCATGTACTGCACTGTATGTACAACACAGACTAGTTAGAGAGGGATCCTATGGGGAGACAGAGCCCTCCATGTACTGCACTGTATGTACAACACAGACTAGTTAGAGAGGGATCCTATGGGCAGACAGAGCCCTCCATGTACTGCACTGTATGTACAACACAGACTAGTTAGAGTGGGATCCTATGGGCAGACACAGAGAAGAGAATGAGAATTTACCTACGTCATCCCACGAGGGAATTTCAGTTTTCAGCTTAACCCAGCTGAACCCAGTGCTGCCCACAAGGAGCGCGGGGGGAGGGGAGCAGTTAGGGGTTAGGTGTCTTGCTCATGGACACTTCGACACATAGCTGGAGCTGGAATCGTAACTGCGGCCTCTGGGTATGGACACTAACCATTCAGCTACGGGCGCCCCGTAGAGCCCATGTACTCCATTCCAATGTACTGTATGTACAAAACAGTGGCACAACCCACGTGCTCAGCTGTGCTGCTCATACCAAAGAAAAAACATGTGAGGCTCCATTTAAAAAGAATATAAATAGGCTTTACAACTCTATAAAATGTATTACCCGTAAGCACAATTGTTGGTGTTTCAGTTTACAGTCATTAGTTATAAATAATATATACAGTATTATTTCTCTATATTTCAGTATAGAGAAATATATGAGGAGGTGGGAGAGTTGTTCCAGAGGCTGGCTGGTTTACAGTCTATATTATAATGTATAATCATCTCTCTATATTCCAGTCCAGTGGAGGTAGCCCTCAGTCGCAGCGGCCTGCAGAGCTGTCAGATGATGAGGTTGGAGAGTTGTTCCAGAGACTGGCGGAGGTTCAACAGGAGAAGTGGATGTTGGAGGAGAAGGTGAGAACCATAAATCTGTATATTATTATTATTATAGTGTAAATATAAAACATGGAGCTTAAATCATTCTGAATGTACTGTAGGAGAGTCTTGGGGGGGAGGGCGTGTTTTGACCGGCAAAGAACCGGTTTGGGTTCTTTCTCCCGCCTATTAGTGGGTTGGCATAACAAAATTATCGAAACGAAGCTGATAAAAGCGTCAAACTCTTTTTGAGGCTTCTTCAGGACCTAACGATGGATTTTAGCCTTGGGTACCAAACTTTCTTTTGAAGATTACCCATAGAATTATCCATATCAAGTTGGGCTCCCATCGACTTTCTATACAGGAGGAAAATACCCAGAAAAAAAAATCTGCTTTAAGCAGGATGTGAGGGGTCTAACTGTCATGATTCTGAATCCATTGCAAACATTTTTTTTGCACAAAAACTTTCCTTGGGCTAGAAATTGCCCCACAAAACGGTTTAGTGATGAGTCATCACTTTTCACAGTTTTTTGGGTGTTTTTTTGGGGCCATTTATAGCCCAAGGAAAGTTTTTTGTGCAAAACAGATTCTTGCAATGGATTCAGCATCATGACACTAGTTAGACCCCTCACATCCTACTTAAAGCAGATTTTTTTCTGGGTATTTTCCTCCTGTATAGAAGGTTGATGGGAGCCCAACTTGATATGGATATGGTAATTCTATGGGTAATTTTCAAAATAAAGTTTGGTACCCAAGGCTAAAATTCATCGTCAAAACGATCTCAATTAATTCAATGCTCCATGGGGTGTGTAATTGATAGAAAATGTGTTTTTGGAGTGAACTACTCCTTTAACAGTCCTATGGGACTGTAACTCTTGACATAAGGTTCTATTTGCACTCTCTCTGAGTTATGGGGGTCCGTGGCCTTATTATACCCAACTGGGGGTCCTTGAGATGAAAAGCTTTGAGAACCACTGCTTTAAACCATGTAATCTGATGGATAACTGTTGTTTAATATCCATAAACCACGGCTATGAAGTCTAATCCCTTTTGCTGCTGTTGTTGTGTATGAAAGAAACGCTGCAAATAAGACTCTTTTTTTGTCCAAGATTCAAATATTCTGTGCATTTTACGAGCTGCTATCCAAATACTTAGTTAATTAACCAATAAATCAAATCAAGGCTCTTTGTTCTATTCAATGGCTACACTAGCCCTTCATAGTAAATACTCACATCCTCCAAACAAACAGATATCTCGTCTTAGCAAAACTGCCTTATAGTTGATATGCGTGTGTATACGTAAATCTCTTGGTTACACCAGCATTGCAGCGTTCATTTTGTTGACTAGAACTCTGAAGACTAAAAGACTAGACTCTTACAAGCTACTAAATATCAAAATGTATAGTAGAAATATTGTCATTGATGGTAAATATAAAGGTTACAGTATGTATATATGCAGTCATATCATTTCTTCCTCACTATGAACTGGCCAGTAAAGACAGAGTTGTGTCAACGGACGTCCAGAATTCTTGATCCTTCCATGATCCACGTAGACAGTTCCAGTTCCTGTAGTTCCTTTTGTCCACACATTTTGTTACGTTAGCAGCACAACCGTGTGCGTGATATTGTGTTGGTTATGTTACTAATGCTTCATAGTACAGAGTATGGCATTAACGACTTGTGATTTTTGCAAGTCGACTCGACTCAGTAAAAAAGTTGAGTTGAAGTCGACTTTATCTTTTGATAACGTCATCGTTAAACGATGGGGAAGGGGGGAATGGACGGGGGACAAAACCCGAAAATGACTTACCTCTAGACTTCATAGAATAGCCTAGGCGATCCTTTCTCTTAACCGATTTAGTGCCATTCCCGAGATATCTCGCGAAATGTACTCGAGTATCTCGAGTGCCATTCCCGAGATATCTCGCGAAAAGTAATATATTACTGTAACGGCGGTTATATTACCGGATACAATGGCCGGAGGTCCCGAGCCGATCTCCGTCGCTGATTTGTCATCATCACGGCTCCACGGGCACAAAATAGTAATCCCATAACATTGAGGCAGACGGGGGATCTCATCTTTAATGTCCATTATCTCAAAACTACACTTTAGAAGCGAAGATGGAGGCAGATGCTCGCTTATAAAGCACATGTTGAAAAGCATCGATCCGATCCGCCATGACACCACGTAAACAATGATCGATTCCGGCGCAGGACGCGATGACGTCAGACCGGAAGTGTTAACGCTATGGACTTCTGGCCTTCAAAATAAGATAGTGGCCGTTAATGGAGCCAGTGACAGGCACTCAGGACATTATAATCCGTTAATGTCTCGGGCTCAGAATGAGTTAATAAGGGTTTTGTTTTGATGTTAATAGTATAGATTAGTTCATGAATGGCTGAGTGAAAACTCCCTGCGCTAGTGTGCTTCATTCCATTGACAAAACACAGTTGGAAAAGAGAATCCTGTCTTTAACAATAAGCAATCCAACTGTTTTAATGCTGAAAACCTTTTTTTTTTCTTTTTTCAATAACGTTTTTCATTTATTTTTAAGAATTCTTTGGGAAAAAGAAGAAAAAAAATTAAATACAATACAAAATTATAAAAAAAAAAAATGAAAAAAGTTATTGAAAAAACACGGCCTGCTCACGTATTAGGAGGGTAGTATGAGTCACCAGAAAAAATAATGGGTGTTTTTAATGAATCTATCATGGTTAAAATGAAGTTTGAAGTTACAATGGGTGTGTGTAGGGAGAGGCCCTGGGCCTGGAGGGCCTGGTAACATTTACATCAAATATCTAAATATTGAATCAAGCAAATTAAAAACTGTTCAGGGTGTTCATAAAAGCCTGATTAGACGATAAAATTACCTAAAGTGTTTTTGAAAGTGGAATATCCCTTTAACTGTACTTGTACTGTTCTTCATTTGTGTCTAATAAAATAATCAACCGATCAATTGAAGGTGAAACACCTGGAGGTCAGCTGTTCCTCCATGGCTGAAGACATCTGCAGGAAGAGTGCAATCATAGAGACCTACGTGATGGACAGTCGTATAGGTACTGTACACACACACACACACATGTACACACACACACACACACACACACACACACACACACACACACACACACACACACACACACACACACACACTCATAGAGACCTACATGATGGACAGCCGTATAGGTACACACACACACACACACACACACACACACACACACACACACACACACACACACACACACACACACACACACACACACACACACACACCTCTCTGCAGAATTTCTTCTCATCTTCACCAGCAGTTCAAATGTCCCACATGCTGCTATATTTAACTACTCTGACGTGTTCGTGCGTGCGTGCGTGAGAGAGAGAGAGTTTTCTTTAATGGCTCTAAAGGGATCTTTCCCTCAGCATTTTGTCTGCAATTAAATAAACTCCTCCTCTCCTCTCCTCTCCTCTCCTCTCCTCTCCTCTCCTCTCCTCTCCCCTCCCCTCCCCTCCCCTCCCCTCCCCTCCTCTCCTCTCCTCTCCTCTCCCCTCCCCTCCTCTCCTCTCCTCCTACAGTGTAAGTCATGGTGTCTCCTGCTGTTTTTTAATTTCATGTCTGACTGACTTAAAGGAGGACACACATAAATGTTAGGAAGCATTAAGACACAGATATACTAAAATACTCTCTCTCTCCTTCTCGCTCTTTCTTTTTCTCTCTCCTTTCTAGAGATGGGACGATACGCGATATTATCGTTTATCGTGATAAAAACACTCACGCTAATCGCATCGTGGAGATTTAATTTATCGTGATATCGTCCTCCGTCATGCACTGGGATCAATTCACTTTTTTATTTGCATAGCTGCATATCTGGTACCATTTAAACCCTCTATTGGTAAAAGGTACTTATAATATACGTACTCGATACAGTCTTTTTTTCACTCTCTATCAAATGTCTTTGCCCGAAAATAGCCGAACTACAAGCTCACAACGCTATTTTTTGGCAAATGTTCCGCCCCAGGATAATGGATTTTGATTATCGCGATAATATCGTAAACCGCGATTTCTTTTGTCACAATAATCGTGATTTGACATTTTCATATCGTCCCATCCCTAGACCTCTCTCTCTCTCTCTCTCTCTCTCTCTCTCTCTCTCTCTCTCTCTCTCTCTCTCTCTCTCTCTCTGCAGTTCCATTACCAGTGTGATAATAGTGAATGTAATGGCCAGTAAAACTCTGGACACTTATAGTGTGCGTGTGCATGCCGGTGTGGGTGCGTTTATGTCTGTGCGTGCGTGCGTGCGTGCGTGCGTGCATGCGTGTGCGCGTGTGTGTGTGTGTGCGTGCATGCTTGTGCGTGCACACAGTGAAATGTGATCATTGTGTTCTATGGCTGGCCCACAGACTGCAAACTGAGCAGTTTGTCAGGAATACAGCCAACACGCACGCACACACACACACACACACACACACACACACACACACACACACACACACACACACACACACACACACACACACACACACACAAAAATGTCTTTTAACATTCACTTCTACTTTACCCTCTCACACACACAACAGGGTGAAATATGCCGCTAAAATGTGGAACGCCCTACCGAAGGCCGTAAAGGAGTGTAAATCCGTAACATCCTTTAAAATGGCACCACTTGAACCCCAGTGTCCATATTTAGTCCCCCCAGGAATCCGCGATCACAGAATTTATCACGGAATTCGTGAAGGGAATAAATAAATATTACACCCATATTAGGTAGTAGGTAGGCTATCCTCTAAGATGTGTTTACTATGGGCATGGTTAGGATGACAATAGTCTTTGCAACAGAAAGTAATTATTAAAAACAATAACAATTAAAAAAGAATAGATTTAAAATTAGATTTTTATTCTCAAAAATGATTATTTGAATATTCTAACCTCTAATTATAATTAATTGTAGCTATTTCATGAAGGGTTTTACTTGATTATTAGAACTATATAATTTTTTGCTTGATAACTGGTAATTTTAGGTTGTTTTTTAATGTCCGCGGAATCAAGACTTTTTCTCCGTGGATTCCTGGGGGGACTACATATTGGGGGAAACTTTAGCCAAAAAATTGCAGATCTACAAGCTCACAATACCTCGCAGTGCGAGGTGTGAGCTTGTAGATCGGCAGAGCTTTGGGGAAAAAGAGCTGACCAAGTATAGAGTGAAAGGTCAAGTTTATTAAGTATTGACGGTTCAAGTGGTTAAATATCTGAAAACACAAATTGACATGAATCCAAAATACACTGATTGTGCTGTCAAACGATGAAACTATATGGAATCTATGAACAGGTTGTGGGGGTCCCTGCTTCATCTCTCTCTCTCAACTAAGGGGTCCTTGGCCTGAAAACATTGAAGACCCCTGCTCTAATAAATACAATCAACCAATCCATCTCTCTCTCTCTCTCCCTCTCTCCCAGGCTCGTCCTCTGGGGCGGTGGTCCACGCGGCCCACCACCACCACCACCACCCAGCAGACAGGGGGTCCCTGGGCTCCGTCCTCAGAGACCTGGTGAAGCCTGGAGACGAGAACCTGAGGGAGATGAACAAGAAGCTGCAGAACATGTTGGAGGAGCAGCTCACCAAGAACATGCACCTACAGAAGGTCTGCACACATACAGTACACATTTGAAATGTTTATTTACCAGTAAGTCTCCCTAATCGGGAATTAAGCGACCACCAGGTCACATACACAAACTTTAGAAGGCAATGGTAGCCAATCAGGAGGGAATATGGGAAATGGGACAGATCCATGATGAAGACATGTCTGTAGAGATACTGTGTACCGCTTTGTGTGATTTTAGGGCAAAATATGTAGGAGCAGTGTCCAAAAATGTGTTTTGCAAGAATCTGCCTCATGGTGGCGCTTGAAGAGGGCCATGTGAGAAATGAGTAGTGGAGTGTGTGTGCAAAGTTTGGC